>NC_138376.1:68592986-68634667 GCF_054177405.1 Leptonychotes weddellii
GGGTATGTGCTATGGTGAGTGCTGTAAATTGTGCAAGACTGTTGAATCACAGATCTGTACCTCTGAAACAAATAATACATTATAGGTTAAAAAAAAAAAAAAAGAAGATAGCCGGAGGGGAAGAATGAAAGGGGGGAAATTGGAGGGGGGAGATGAACCATGAGAGACGATGGCCTCTGAAAAGCAATCTGAGAGTTCTAGAGAGGAGGGGTGTGGGAGGATGGGTTAGCCTGGTGATGCGTATTAAAGAGGGCATGTTCTGCATGGAACACTGGGTGTTATGCACAAACAATGAATCATGGAACACTACATCAAAAACTAATGATGTAATGTATGGTGATTAACATAACATAATAATAAAAAAATTTATTAGAAGAATTTAAAAATAAGATTCTTTTTGTGGTTACAAGAAAACTTTATAATATTCACTTTATTTTTTTTAATTAAAAATATTCTGTCCATAGTTGCTGGTATAGAGTTTTGGAGTCTCAATCACTCATTTTTCGATGTGTTGGAGAAAACACTACATTTTGTGAGAAAAATATTGGCTGTGCCCTTAAATATTTCTTTTACCTATTTTTTTAAAGTGATCTGGAATCCAGGCTAGTCTTCAGAAGGTATACAATGTTCCTTTGCATCTACTTCTCACTCAGTTGATTTTCAAAGTAGTTGTAATTATTCAGGAATTTGTCAATGAGTGTAATCTCAAACTCTCTAATGCCTAATAGCTCTCAAAAGTGCAAGTGTAAGAACTAACAATCATGGAATACACCAGAAGGATACATAGTTCAAAACCAATTTTTTTGTAGGTAATTAATTTTATTCTTGGATTAAACTAATTTATTGGGAATTTTCATACCTCTTTCAGGTCACTTTTTCTGCCTGAACCTTTAGCATTACATAATTAGTATACATCAAAAAATGCATAATGACTTCGTGAAACATATTACTGTGTCTATTAGAGGAATGTTTCGGCTGTTTCATATAACATAGAGATATCAGAACATAAGGAAGAAATACATCTCTGGTCTCATTATCAAGATTACCAATGATCCTTTTGAATAATTGATTTTTGCCTTATGGACACTGTGAATCATGTAAATAATTCGCATATCCCTTTTGGGTTGGTGCAGTGAATCTCAAAAGCAAATTCATAGCCCACATCTTGCTATTTCACAAGACTTTATGCATGCATTTTGTGTATGTTCCTCATCCCACTTCATCTTATTTTTCCTACTCCTATTTTTCCTTTCCCAAATGCTCTCATTTTCCAATTATAAATAGCTTCGTTTTAGTTCAAATGTTTCCATTAGGTCAAATAAATCTGGAATAAAGTGAGGCAGAAACAAACACAATTTAGGATTATGGCTAATAATGTGGTCAAGGATGGAGTTAGAGCATTCCAGATGATAATGGACTAAATCATTGGTCTAAAACCTCTTATTTAGTGTGGTGAGGTTATTTGTTGAACACCTTGAAAAGGATCATGGCATTACATAATTATCATCATGTACATAGTTTGGTTTCTGAAAATTATTTGCTGATAAAATCTATTCATTTACTAAATATACAATTTCTATATGCTCAAATGAGCTGTGTTTTGCCCTTAATTTCTGTTAGTGAATTTCATTAAATCAGGAAAAATTTGACACATATCTCCTTCAGCTGTCTAGGACAAAGCTCAGTCATTCTTTTGATGTAGTCCCACTGATTTAACATAAGCTACTAATCACTTCCTAAAAGGGTGTATTAACTTGTTCAAGTTTTACCTAAAATAAGTGAAGTTGTTATTTCTTTAGGCTGTTTCCTAATTAAAATTATTTTAAACGATTGGCATTTTAATTCTCTTTTTAGAATGACATTTCAAGGTAACATAGAAAAACCATCACTACCACCACCACCACCAAAATATTACTTTTAAACAATATCACTCTTTCCACTGGAAGCAATGAGATTGCTAAAGGATATAAAATCCTTCTGCTACTTTCTATGCAGCCTCCCTGCCTCTACCTACCTGAAAGTTCTCTTTCCTTTTTAAACTTCTTTAGAACTTCCTTTTAGTATCTTCACTTTTTTGCTCAGTGCTAACATTTTAGGCATAATAAGAACAATGGCTGTATTTCTTCTTTTATTCTACACATATTCTTGCACAATGAATGAATGGATACATCAATGTATGAACATATATAGTGTGTCCTCCTTTCTAAAGGCCATATTAATTGGTAACAATATTATATCTTTCTAAAAATGCTTCAGTCTGAGGTTTGCTATAATCTATAGGTATAGATATTAAGATCATTTAGAATCGTGAAAATTATATTTCCTACTTCTAAACACATAATATGAAAGTTTCTGGAGTTATTTTTTTGCCTCTTATTTCATGCTCTTTCTTTCTTTTTCTTTCTTTCTTTCTTTCTTTCTTTCTTTCTTTCTTTCTTTCTTTCTTTCTTTTCTTTCTTTCTTTTTCTTTCTTCCTTTCTGCCTTTCCTATTTTAATCTGTAGTTATACTAAAAAATAAATAATAGGATAAGATGAGGTAATTTCAGTTTAAAATATTTTCCCATTTATAATAATGATATTTATATTTATAAAACTTTCTATATCATCACTAACATGTACACCCATAATATATAATGTTTATTCATTCAAAAAATGTTAATTAAGCATTGATTATGTTTTATACAGTGGGGGTACAAAAGTAAATATGATATGATTTCCTGACCTTTTAGAGTGCATAATATACTAGAGAAATGAGTAGAATTATTGTAAATAAATTATCCTAATTTAACATGATAGGGAAGAAAAATTATGTACAAATTATTATGTGAGCATAAATGAGTTGGAGATAAGTTATTCTTGTCTCCTACCTTGAAAGGTAAAATATATAATATCTAGAGAATTGGAAAAAATATTTTGACCCAACTGAAAGACAGAAACATGTACTGCAAGCATAAATAAAAAATAATTCAATTCACTCTTAAGAATGGCCTACAGAGAGGCACCTGGGTGACTCAGTCGGTTGGGCGTCTGCCTTCGACTCAGGTCATGATCCCGGAGTCCCTGGATCGAGTCCCATGTCAGGCTCCCTATTCACTGGGGAGCCTGCTTCTCCCTCTTATTAAAATGGCCCAAATCCAGAACACTGACGCCACCAAATGTGGACAGAGATGTAGAGTGACAGGAACTCTCATCCACTACTGATGGGAATACAAAATGATAGGGCCACTTTGGAAGACAGTTTGGTGGTATCTTACAAAGCTAAATTTACTCTGACCATATAATTCAGCAATTATGTTCCTTGGTATTTGCCAAAGGAATGAAAACTTATGTCCACACAAAAATCTGCACACAGATATTTATAGAAGCTTTATTCACAATTGCCAGAACTTGGAAGCAACCAAGATGTCTGTCCTTCAGTAGGTGAATGGATTGATCAACTGGTGCATACAAATAATCAAATATTATTCAGCACTAAAAAGAAAGGATAAAGCCAAGAAAAGACATGGAGTAACCTAAAAATGCATATTATTAAGTAAAAAGAGTCAATCTGAAAAGGCTACATAGTATATAATTGCAACTATAGAATATTCTGGAAAAGTCAACAGCATGGAGACAGTTGCCAAGGGTTAGGGAGAAGGGAGGGATGAATAAGCAGATCACAGAGGATTTTTAGGGCAGTGATGCTACTCTGTATAAAAGTATAATGGTAGATACATGTTATTATGCATTTATCCAAACCAGTAGAATCTACAACACCAAGAGTGAACCCCAATGTAAACTACGGACTTTGGGTGATAATAATATATCAGTGGAGGTTCATTAACTGTAACAAATGTACCACTCTAGAAGAGGATGTTGATACGGGGAAGGCTGTGTATGCATGAGGGTGGGGGTATATGGAAATTCTCTATACTTTCTGTTCAGTTTTGCTATAAACCTAAAATTTCTCTAAAAAATGAAGTTTATTAAAAAAAAAAGAATGACCTAGGGGCGCCTGGGTGGCTCAGTTGGTTAAGTGAATGCCTTCAGCTCAGGTCATGATCCTGGAGTCCCTAGATCGAGTCCCACATCGGGCTCACTGCTCGGCAGGGAGTCTGCTTCTCCCTCTGACCCTCCCCCCTCTCATGTGCTCTCTCTCATTCTCTCTCTCTCAAATAAATAAATAAAATCTTTAAAAAAGAAAAGAAAAGAAAAGAAAAAGAATGACCTATAATTATTTTGCTTATCAAAAAGGACTTTTATTATTACTTTTATAAATAGGGCAAAGGATGTCTATAATATTCCTCAGTAGAAATAGATAACTAGATAACAACCCCAAAAACTCATCGCCCAATATTTATTACCACAAGGCCCTCTCAGCAGTAGTGAATTTTCAGGCTATATCTTTCTTCTAAATTTTAGAATTAAGAGTAGCAATAGGTTGGTAGTAAAATGTTTATCCTCCTCTTGTTTATGGACAAAACACACTTTACTGTAAAACTTAGGCAAATGTCTTTAATCAAACAACATTGCTTCAATCAAGTTGAGAATGAGTATGAGGCTGCCAGTAAGCACTAATGACACTCTTACCCTTTAATTCACTTCATAAATCTCCACTATGGAGTCTTAGAGTTTAAAATCCAATTATATGTTAGAAGTCATGGCAAAATTCTCTATGTCAAACTTTGGTCTGCCTCTTTTTAGCTCTTTGCATTTCTGAGGTCAAGCTTCTTAGATAAATGAGTTGAACCAAGTAGTTTGATTACACCTAAATTATTTAGTCTCAATTTTCCACCATCATGGGGAATTAGACATCAAGGCAAATGGGTGAGTTTAGTTTTCAATTGATTTCTGTGGAAATTACACATTCTGTGGAAATACATACTTGTGGATAAGATTCCTCATCCATAGACCCAACTGGCAGCTGAGGTTTATATGAACTTGCTCTCATCTTTCAGTCACACCTGATTTCCAACTATGGCATACTGACTAGAGACACTGAGTGTATGCAGATAAATCTATTTTAAAATTGAATGCCATATGGTAAAGAAGGAGAAAGAAAAACATTCTTAGAAGGGTGATGTAGCATTCTGTGGCATGGCTCACAGTGGTGTGAAAGGAGCACCATATGCCATATGCTGATCATTAACCATTTCATTAATTAACGTATAACAAGAAATAAAAGTCACCTCTGTCACTCAGTAATATGGATATGAAAATCAGACAGTGCTATATTTGTTAAGTGACCAGTTTACTTTTCACAAATAAAAACTAGGCTTGACCATTACACTAAGCCTAAATCTAAATTATCATAGTTTTCATGGTGTATCTGACTTTTCAGGCTTATTTTCAGAAATAAAACCACGAAAGCTCAAAGTTTTCATCAAAAAGGGCTTTTCTGAACTAAATGAACCATTTTTCTTCATAATCGAGTTTTCTCAAGTTAGTGTTTTTTGTTGTTGTTGTTGTTATTGTTTTTGTTTTTCTCAATGAGCTGACTTTGGACCTAAAGTCTGACTGCAAACTGTCTGAAGTTCTCATCACTTAGGCCATCTGCTCCAGCAAGCACCATACACGTTTGCATCTGATAGACCTCTTTGAGTGTGTGCTGTTTCTATTTCCATGTATCAGGTATGAATGAAATTGTATTCTCCTAGTTTTGTGTACTGCTAATTTTCTTTGTGGGACACACTATAAAATGCCATATAAATCCCATTGGACAATATATAAAAATCAGATGGTAATTAAATTTATCAGACTTTTTGGAATCTAGATAATGGATAGCATTTATTCCCTATAGTTTTAAATTCAGTTTTACTTTAGCTTCTTTAATAATATGTATAATTTTATAGGCAAGTAAACTTCAGGTGAAATCTAGTCATATCTAAAATGTCTCTTCCAATCGTAGTAGTGCAGATTTGGCCCATTTATATAATTCCATTTGTATAGTACATTTTGGGGTTTTAAATTTTGTTAAAACTGAGAATCATGATAGACACCTATTCTTAACTGTTTTCCAGTAAATAAGTAATTTTCTGGCATGCAGAAAAATTTTAGAGCAAGAGAATACTTTCTGTGTACTGTGATGGAAAGACTAGAACTCATGCTGGTCAATCACTTTTATTTTGTATTCCCTTGCTGTCTTTAGCACAGATGATCTTAATTTTTTTCTTTAAACTTCTTTAAGGTTGTTCATTTGGCCTTCTGTCTAAAATCTTCCTTTCTGTTTACCAGGTTGGGATGTTACTTTTTTTTTTCTGCAAAAGTTAAAATTATGGTTTTATTGACTGTGAGTTGAGGAAGTTTATATTTTCCTTTTTTTTTTTTTTTTTTTTTTACCTGAGGACAACAATTGATCAGAGAAGTACAAAATGATGTTCTAGCTCTTTTTGTCCTGATTGCCCAAATGGGCAATTTCTGTAATCTTAGACTTTGGCTCTCTGTACTATTGATTGTTTCAAAATGACTGTTGGATAGGAGTTGCAACATAGGTCAATGCAGAACTATTTCTTAACCTGAATTTAGCAATCTTGTTTTGAGTTTGGCGGTGGAGTTGAAAGACATCCTGGCCTCCCTGAGAAGGTATGGCTTATAAATGGTTATTTTGTTCTAGCAAAGGTAGATAACATTTTTATGAAGTTGTAATAGAGCAAAGTTAAATGTGTTGAATTGGAAATGATTCTAATGCTAAGCTGCGTTACTGAAAAGAAACCAGCAGACCAAAATTGCTTATCATTTTTTATATTTATAAATTCTTTTGTGCAACTTGATTTACTGTGGCTTTTGCTATTTATGCTCATTCAGTTTCTAAGTGTCTGGAACTTAGAATGGGGCTGATGAGTCACATTAAGCATTCTCATACTCTGGGACAGCAAAGATGTAACAGCACACTTAATTGCACTCATTTAACCATTAAGACTTGTTTCCAAGGGCTCTGCCAGTTGTCAGGTGCACTATATTACAGTCCCACGTGGCATGTGACATCTTTGCTACTTGCTGCATCTGGTTAGAGACCTCCAGTAAACACTGGTATCTAAGCTAGTGAAAGAGTCCAGGTGTAGGACAATGACACTCAAGTTAATGATGGTGAAGCATTGGAAAAATAACCCTAAAGACTACATCACATCTGATGAGATAGGACAGCACTTTTTCATATTAAAATGATCACAGTCATATTACATAGTTGCATTGTTTATTTTAAGAAATGTGAGTATTGGCCATTTTTCCAAAGACTATTTTTGTAGTTACTAAACATAAAGGATTCTATTAATTACACAAATTTTCAATGTAAATGTTTCTAGTCAGACTTAGAGCTGGGTTAATGAATTGGCGGCCTTAAATTACTGGAATTTCACTAGAACTTAGAGATTCTCAATTCATACTTTTTCTTTCCTCTCACCTGAGGAAGATGATCCAGTATATATAAATGATCACTCAAACCTCACGGTTGTTTTTCACCTTTTCTTTAGTTAAAACTATAGCTACAGTTTTTATGAGCAAATAAAATAAAACACAAGTATAGTATAGAAGATATGTCTATTTAATTTTTCTCTCTGCATATCATTTTATTCAGAGGAATCCCTGTCATCCCTATGCAACCTAAATTATTAAACTACTTAATGAAAAGAAATCATGTACCTGATAGACTAATTAAAAGACTGTACAATTTCTGGTCCATTTTTTACACTGTCAAGTGACTTCAGAAAACAACCAGGTCAAGTGGAGAATGGGAAAAAAAATGAGCCTCATATTGTTTTGAAAAAAAAATTAGGGGTAAATAAAGTGTTGTTGGCAGCCAGCTCTTTTCCATCTTCATCAAGGACAGAGCAGCAGAAGAGGCTTAAGTTGCAATGGGAGGAATTGAAGTTAAATATAACACACCTGCAAAAGTAAAAATACAAGAAATGGCGACTGGAGAAAATCTTGGAATTTACTTTTTTTTCCCTCAGAAAAAAAATTCCTGTCTCTCCCTCTCTCTCTCTCCTTTCTCTCTCTCTCTCTGTCATTTTAATGTTTAATACCAACAGAATCTATCAGACATCAAGCCTATTAATATAACTTTTAACCAACTTCATGATGGAATTGATGGAAACTAGATAATTTATTAATGATATAGGGTAAGATACAATGCCCTGTAGAGAGACTACTCTGGTTTGGTATGCTGCCTACAATCATGCAGGGCAAAAAATTGAGTTTTAGTGAAAATTATTTTCAACTCTCCATTGAAGGATAATATTTTCTAGAGGTTTTAGAATCTATAAACAAAAATATATGGTCTATGTTTATTACTATTGAAATCTATATTTAAATTTCATTTATTTAAAAAATTTTAGAATAATTAAAATCAAAATGCTTTAGCAATTTGAATAAGCATTGCACTAGCACACCTAAATTCAGGCAGGTCTCATATATGTGTGTGCGTATGTGTGTTGCAATATGGAGATGGATTTCTTACAAATACATTACCATGTAGTTAAATGTCCAAGTACTTTTAATATCATGTTCTTAGGTTGGGTTTAATCAAGCTATAAAATAACCTATACCCACAATATATAACAATGTTTGTTCTTTCTCCTTGGTCTCTTTATCCCAATTCTCCCCCCCTTGCATCTTTCAGATTGAACAAATTTGATAATACATTTAGTCTAAGTTATTCACTGTACTAGATGGTGAGAATACAAAGATGATAAAAGTCAGTTTAACCTCCAAAAGCTCATTGCCTGATGGAGGAAACAAGGTTATTATAGAATACAGTAAGATATGTGCTATAAAATTCAGAAGGACTAGAATGTTCTGGATTATCCAAAATGCGTAAGTAACACAGACTAGAGATATCTGTAAGGTAAAAGGATCATTTTTTTTTACTTCAGTCTCTAATGAAAAACTATGTTGTGAATATGGACTTAGAGGCAAGAGAACATCTTCTGTGGTTAGGTTAGAAGCTGACTTAGCTAGCCTCACCTAGCACCAGGTTTCTGAAGAGGAGGGAACCCAGTGGAAGAGAGACTAGAGAGAAGGTGAAGGCTTATAAGTGAGGTCTTTTAGGGAAGGTACTCATAGGAACTCCCACTTTTCACTTTATTTATTATTTTTAAAGATTTTACTTATTCACTGGAGAGGGAGAGAGTGCACAAACGGGGGGAGCAGCAGGCAGAGACAGAGGGAGAAGCAGGCCCTCCGAGGAGCAGGGAGCCCAATGTGGGGCTCGAACCCAGGACCCTGGGATCATGACCTGAGCTGAAGGCAGATGCTTAATGACTGAGCCACCCAGGCGCCCCTACTTTTCTCTTTATAAACCTCCAATAGCAGGAACTTTTCTTGTGGTGTAAAAATGGAAATATTTTTTCCCCAACCTCCCTTTTTTCTTATATAAGCAGTGCATGTTCACTATAAAAATAACATATTAGCAATCACATTAAATCAAAAGGGATAATAAAAGTCCAATTTTCTACCACCCTGTCACACATCTTAAACACAAGAAACCATTCCATTTTTAAAAATTTTTATTTATTTTTAATTTGAGTATAGTTGACACACAATGTTACATTAGTTTGAGGTGTACAACATAGTGATTGGACATCTCTATATGTTGTTCTCTGATCACCACAAGTGTAGCTACCATCTGTGACCATACAACACTATTATAATACCTTTGACTATATTCCCTATGCTGAACCTTTGATTCTCGTGACTTATTCATTCCCTAACTGGAAGACTGTATCTCCCACTCCCCTTCACCCATTTTGCACATCCCCCAAACCCCTTGCCCTCTGGCAACCATCAGTTTTTTCTTTGAATTTATAAGTCTGATTCTGCTTTTTATTTCTTTGTTTATTCATTTGTTTTGTTTTCTTAGATTCTACATGTAAGTGAAATTATATGGCATTTGTCTTTCACTCTCTGATTTGTTTCACTTAGCATAATACCCTATAGGTTCATCAATGGCAAGATCTCATCTTTTTTTATGGCTGAGCGATATTCCATTGTATCTATCTGTAATCTATACCACATCTTTATCCATTCATCTATTTGGGTTGCTTCCACATCTTGGCTATTGTCAATAATGCTGCAATAAGGGGCGCCTGAGTGGCTCAGTCGTTAAGCATCTGCCTTAGGCTCAGGTCATGATCTCAGGGTCCTGGGATTGAGCCCCACATCGTGCTCCCTGCTCAGCGGGAAGCCTGCTTCTCCCTCTCCTGCTCCCCCTGTTTGTGTTCCCTCTCTCGCTGTGTCTTTCTCTGTCAAATAAATAAATAAAATCTTAAAAAAAAATAATGCTGCAATAAACATAAGGGTACATATATCTTTTTGAATTAGATTTTTCATTTTCTTTGGGGAATACCCCATAGTTGAATTACTGGGTCATATGGTATTTCTTTTTTTTTGTTTTTAAGTTTTTCGAGGAACTGCTATACTGTTTCCCACAGTGGCTGCACCAATTTACATTCTCAAAACAATAGTGAAGGGGCGCCTGGGTGGCTCAGTCGTTAAGTGTCTGCCTTCAGCTCAGGTCATGATCCCAGGGTCCTGGGATCGAGCCCTGCATCGGGCTCTCTGCTCCGCAGGAAGCCTGCTTCTCCCTCTCCCACTCCCCCTGCTTGTGTTCCTTCTCTCGCTGTGTCTCTCTCTGTCAAATAAATAAATAAAATCTTAAAAAAAAAAAAAACAGTGCATAAGGGTTCCTTTTTCTCCACATCCTCAACCAACACTTGTTATTTCTTGTGTTTTTATTCTAGCCATTCCAACAGGTGTGAGGTGGTATCTCATTGTCATTTTAATTTGCATCTCCCTGTTGATTTGTAATGTTGAATGTCTTTTTATATGTCTGCTTGCCATCTGTATGTCTTCTTTGGAAACCCACTGAATGAGAGAAAGTATTTAGACATGACATATCCAATAATGGGTTAATATCCAAAATATATAAAGAACTTATGCAACTCAACACTAAAAAAACAAAAACAGAAACAAAAGCATAATCCAGTTAAAAATGGGCAGATGACCTGAATAGATGTTTTTCCAATGAAGACATGCAGATGGCCAGTAGGAACCGTTCCATTTTTCATCCTTCTCAGTCCCTATGGATTTTTTCTTAATGGTTTTGACAAGGGTTTTACTTGTCCTTGAGACACTGCTAGACAGAAAGTTATTCCATAGCATCTCTCTGTCCTCTTGTACTTGAAGAAAGCACACAACCCTCATGAGACTTTCTAAGAGACTTTGCTGCTGGCAACAATGGGCAAGAGAAACATTAAATGCAAAGGGAAAGTTTAAAATTGTTAAGAAATCTAACCCTGCAAAAGTGGTTTCTGTTCTTCTAACTTGCTGTATGACTTTGGGCATAGTACTCATTTAACCATGTATCTTTAAAATCTGACCATATATCATAAAACAGTATTTCCAAACCCATGATTTTATTTATTGGATTATTGAATAAATTAAGTACCAAATTTTATTTATTAAAAAAGAAAGAAAACAACTTTTATTGAGGCCCTAACCTGGCTCTTCTGGGAAGTTTTTATTGCCAGAATTTAGTGCTCTTGCATTCTTCTGCAGGACGCGGCAAAACTTTGTGATATTTGTCATTCCATTTGTTGACAAGTTTATGTGGTTTCTCTAGCTGGCTGGACAAATACCTCTATTGGCTTTTTGTGTGTCCAGACTGGAGACATATTCTGAGGAAAATGTTCTTTGCAGAAAGAGGAAACCCATTTTTTTGGTTAATCACATAGTAACATCTCTATTCCCCAAGGCCACCAAATATGCTCTATGCTCCTGGAAGTTTGGCTCCTCTCTAGCCCCTGTCACCTCCCTTCTCTCACTTGGAAACTTTTAGGTGAAAAAGAAAACAGAATGAGACAAAGTCCTGAAAAAGTGCTAATGATGTGTTATTAAATAGAAAAAGACCAAAGTCTGTGAGAAAAAAAGGAAGGGAGAAAATGTTCAACTCCTGGCAGTGGAGAAAAGAGGGAGTATCTCTGGTCATGGTAAATCATTTATAAATAGAGGATGTGAGAAGTAAGAACCACCTGTAATCTTTAACTATATGTTATTTAGAAGTCTCACTTTTAAGAACTGTACAATGAAAATGAGATCACAGTGAATGGATATTTCATAACACTTATTAACTTCTTATTCTACTTTGAAATCATAGAAGGTAAAATTTACTTCACAAATAAGAAATCTGAGACCGACTCTCTTCTTTCTATTGAGGTATATACTTGCCTTACAACTAGGTGATGTAGGCTCACTGCCTTCCATTTGACAGAAGTTTATATTCTATTAGCAGAATCAATAACTTCTGTGCATGGAGGTCACCAAATGATTTCTTGACTGAAATATTTTTACCACGGGCTTGCCTGAAATATCAAACTATACACTATTTTGCCATAATTATTTTGTTATAAGTAGAAGGACAACATGATTTATTGAAATAATCAGAGATTCAAATCCCGGTTTTATCATTTTCTGTCTCTGAAATTACAGAAAAAATATTCTGCCTGTCTGAGCTTCAGTTTCTTCACTATAAAATAGAAATAATAAAATACGTACCTTAAAAGATGATTTTGAAGATTACATTTAATATACATAAAATCCTTAACATAGCATCTAGAATCTGGCAATAAATATTACATAGTATCATTCATCTATTTTCCAGTATGTGGCATTACTTTTTTAAGTTTCCATGTTAAAATGCAAAAGTTAACTGTATGCCAACGACAAAACAAATAATAAATATTATCTACTTACATCTTATCCTGAATATGTCTGTGAAAGTACTTTTCCAAAGGCCCTTATTTAATCTAAGGGCCCTGATATTATAGGATACCTAAAATTTAACCCTTGATGCTGGAAATATTGAGGGAAGTCATCTACTATGAATTCAGATCTGGTGACATTCACAAAGGGCTGTTCGGGGGATGTTGAGTTTAGGAAGGACAAAATACTGCAGAAGGGATGAAGTAGAGGTCCAAACTTCTTGATATTTTACCTGACTTAAATCACATCATGCAAAGTGATGTCAGAGTTCCCTTAATAACTGTGACAGTGGATAAGAAAACACCTTCTATGAGAATAGATAGCTAATGTAAAGACTTTCACTTCTGTGGAAGGGAAAAAAATAAAACAAAACAAAACAGAGAGTGCAAAACTGATAGAAGAACAAAAGTTAACTAGGACTAACCAGAAACACACTGTGGGTTATGAAGTAAAAATTCAGTACAAAAAGTCTTCTTGTGTCATAAAATTGTATCATCAGTGTTGCTAGCAACAAAATCTCTTAGAAAGTCTCAGGAGGGTTGTTTGCTTTCCAAGAGGACACGAAGAGGCTATGAAACAACTTTCTGTCTAGCAGTGGCTGAAGACAAGCAAAACTCTGGTCAAAACCATCAAGATAAATTTTTAGGGACTCAGGAAGACAAAAAGGGAATGCTGTGCTTTCACAGGGCTTCACATTCCTCAGCACGTGAACACAGAGAGATCTCTAGTGTCTCTTCCCCTTTTTATAAGGACGCCAGTTCTATAGGATTAGGGCCCTACCCTTATGACTTCATTTAACCTTGATTACTTCCCTAGAGGTCACATATCCAAATACAGCCACACTGGGGGTTAGGGCTTCCATGTATGAATTTGAGGTAGACACAAACAACCTTTCCATAATCCGTTTACATTAGCTTTAAGTAAGTATATTAACTTGGCTTCCCCTGAAAGCAGAGCTTGAGACAAGGACTTGGGAGATTTCTCTGGGATACAAGTACTGAGATAAGAATTTACGAGATGAGCTCAGGAAGCAGTGTAGCGTGAGAGTGTAGGGAGAAGGAATCAGAAAATGTCAATGAAAAAGTGCAACACAATGCTACCTTAGGTAAGGGTCTTCTTTCAAGCATGATATCTAATCACTACAGAATGTTCCAGAATTTTCAATCTGAAATACATTCACAAAAGGCTGTTTGGGGGATGTTGAGTTTAGGAAGGACAAAAAACTGCAGAAGGGATGAAATAGAGGTCAACACTGGCCTGTAAAAAGCTCTGTATTAGCTCCAATTAAAGAGTACAGTTAATGGTCATATTGCCTTTCAAAATTAGAGGAATAGTTTTATATGTGAAGTGGCATTAGTATAGAAAAGGAAAGAATGGATATGTATTTCAGTTATCTATTACTGCATACTGACTTAACCACTATTGTATTATTTCTCATGGTTCTGCAGTACTAGACTAAGTTGGATGGTCTTCTGCCCCTCCTGATGTTTGCTAGGGCTTCAGTCTTCTGAGGGCTACATAGAGCTACAGTGGTTCAAGATGGCTCCCTCACCTGACCAGCAGTTGATATTGGCTGTCAATTAGAAGTTTGTTTGGAGCTTTTGGCAAGAGAACATATGCACAGCCCCTCTCTGTGGCTTGGGGTGCTCATTGCAAGGCATCTGGGTTTTAAGAAGTATCCAGAAAGAAAGGAAGCTGAAGCTTACTGACTTGTAATCCTTGCTTACACTCAGAAGTCTTTGAAAGGTACTTTTTTGCATTGTATTGTTCAAAACAGTCACAGGACCAGCCTGAATTCAAAGAGAAGACCATAAACTTTACCTCCTGATGGGAGGAGAAACATGCATGCACAAGGGAGAATATAATTATTTGCAACCACCTTTTAGCCTTAGCTACCATAATAGGATAACAGGACCTGTGTATTTTCACGAGAATTAAAACAATTCTTTTTCAAGTTTCTTCTATTTTGTTAATGCTCTGCTTAATCATCTATTCATAGTAGTTTTAGAAGAGGACCAAAATCCTCTCCGGCACTGATTAAGGGCAAGTGGGGAGTATCCCAATAGGATTTTTCAAAATATGCTATTAATATCTACATTAGAATACCCAGCATATTTTTTAAGTTATATAGATTCTTAGGCTTAACACACCTAATGAGTCATGGCCTTTAGGGATGTCCAAGAAAACGGCATTTTAAATAATGTACACTAGGTATCTTTGATAAAAACTACTGCTAGAAAGATACATTCTATGTCTTCCATTGAGAATAAGAGAAGACCACTGGGGAATAATACCTATTCTGCATACTAAAATCTTGGATAGACATTTTAGGTAGCATGGAATGAGAAGCATGTATGAAGTTCTAGAAACTAGGCAGAGAACAATGTTTTTCTGGAAGCAAGTCCATCAGTCCAAAGGGCACTTAGAAGAAATGGGATTATGGAATGACTACTTTAATCAATCTAAAGTCTAGAAGAAGACAGCTTATGAAAGATTTGAACATCATGTTAAGTAACGAACTTCGTGTTGAAGGTAAAGGGTAGTCATTGAAAGGTTTTAACAGGAAGTGTCATATTGAGATGCATGATTTAGAAAGGTTATTATGTCTACAGTTTAGGCAATGTGATAGAGACAGAGTTCTACCTAAAGAGAACAACAGTAAAGAAGGTAACTGATAATGGCCCTAACTAAGGTAGTGACCCATGTAGGTAAAGGTAATTAAACCATTAAGGTTGTTTATATAAGAATAGATCACTTTCCTAATAGAAAGATTTGTAATCCCACTAAAGGTTCTATGAGGACACCCAACCAATCTTGAAATACAGGTGAATACACGTTATACCAAACCCATCTACAATCTTTAAAAGCATATTCTCTGTGTTGCCAGATTTTATGGAAAACTGTACAATTACAACTGTACAATGGAAAACTGTACCCAGACCTCAGACACTTTTCTAAAAAAGACTTACCTATATATATTTTTCTACTGCATATCCAAAGGAACATCAGCTATCAGTGTTCTGGGAAGGATACAAAACCTATCTTTTCAGTTGATTTTATGGATGGGCAAAACCACACCCCATTTGTTTCACTTGGTTTTTCCTATTCCCTTTATGGAACTTTATGAGGTATAACCAAAAAGTAATGGTTTTCTTATGTAGCTCATAAACTAACTCTGAAGGCAATTCCAAAAGAGATTCAACACAGTTTTGAGCTATGGCAGCATTGTTAAAATGGAGGACAGCCTCCTTGGGTGATTACTCTGAAAAGGGCAATACTCATTGGAATGTATTTCTCTGGTATGTTGGTCCTAAAAACAACCTTCTCCCTATCTTGACCCTCGTATACGTACTGACTTTCTAAGTATTCAATAAGGATTTAGTAACTAATTTAATAGTGGGTTATGCCTTCTTCTAAAAGAAAAGTGAGAGTTATGTTAAGGAACCTGTTTCTTCCCTTTCAGCAAAAGTCAAATAGGTTTCTCTCTGGAGGGCTTTTGACAACCTCTGTATTCCTGATGGACACATAGCAGGCCTGTGGCTCATTTGCACACGCAGGAGAAAAGAATGCAGGGGAAGCAACCACATTGGGCCTAGAAATTCTAAGGGCAAAAAGCAAGATCCGAGCAAATCTTGGAACAGTTTCAGCAACATGAAATATATGCTGACTCCAAATGTGTATTTCTATTCTTAGAAATGAGGCAGTCCTGATCCCTTGAAGAAGAAAGTTAAGGAAATCAGACAACTTTTATTGACTCGTGAAGGGACTGTTCACAAGGGCAGTGCACATAAATCTGCGCATGGCTCTAAGCCCTTGCTTCCTGAGTATATACACACACACCATAGAAATGCTCATTCCTCCTCCTGGTCTAAGAAACCCCGAGCCATTCTCTAAACTTTTATTCTCTCACATACCCAAGAGGTTGCAAACATTACCAACATCATTATTCTGTCTCCTTCCAAATGTCTTATGGTTCTGCTTTCATCAAGGAAGTCCTAACTCTCCACAAAGGCATGCCTCCCCAAGCAAACTACAAGTTTTGCAAGCAAACTCTGCTATTACAAATTGATAATATCCAGATTCTTCTCTCAGAAAGTATTGGCTTCAAAAGTAATCAGGTTCCAATTCTTGTCTTGCAAGCTCCAATGTAAGCTTCTGAATTTTACAATGCAATTCTGGTCCTAAAGTATTCCCTGCTTCAGTAGGTGGGAACACAGCATCTGTGCATTGTAAAGGTATCCTGTTTCTTATGGAGTCTGTGGGTATCCACTAGAACTAATGTTACAACAGTTTTGTGTGCTTAAAAGCATGCCGTCATCCATACCCTTTTTCTATGCTCCTAGGAGAATTGAGCTTAGCACTGGAAAGTTAGTGATAGTAATTATAATGAATTATGTATAGACAGAGATGAGTGCTGTCAAGAAGCAGAATTTTAAAAGCAAAGGTGGGTATTCTTCAATGCATATACATTGGGTTGAGGTAAGAAAACACTGAAGTATAAATTAATGAAAGATGGCTTCAGACTTGCCAATAAATGAGACTTCTGTTCAAAACACTCCTTTACCTTTTTATGATAAAATGAGGCATTTATATGATAAAATGGGATATTCCATGCTGGGGAGATGTGAGGAAGTGAACTTAAGCAGCACTAATAGTCTGTTTATAATGGAGTAATTTAAATATTGTACCTCTTAAACATACATTCTAATTTTTATGAGTCTATTTTTTAGCATAAAAACTACTTCTTGCCTACTTTGTAAGTTTAAGCTTAGATTCACAAGTAGCATAAAATATAAACATAACACAGACGCATATACCAATACATACTTCCTATTCCCCTCATTTCCCAGTTAGTAAATCTAGAGCGGAGTGATAATGAGTACTTTGAAATGCAAACACCACATAAGTGCAAGGCAGATTTTTCTTTTCCTTGAAGGGCTGAGAAGTCATATTAAAAATCAGGAAGCTTGTAAGATAAGCAAGGCAGATGATTCCAAGGCATATTCATGGGACAAAGCACCCCAGTTTGGATGTTTTCAAAATAGTTATGCTACTGGTTTAAAAGGGTGTTTCAATGACACACTTTGTTATCAAAAACTTCATTCAGAGTAGAATTGTGTCCCATGATTGGATTTCTCCTTTCCCATCTCACTTTGGTGAATAGGCTAAATTTACTCAGAGAGTCTAATTCCCTGCAGTGTGGTTCTCCCAAGCAGAGGGCTTTAGCACGCTTAGAGAGGCTGTTTGGCCAGTGTTTGAGAGCTTGGATTCCGGTGTCACGCTGCTTGAGTTCGAATTTCACTCTGTCACTCTTTAGTCCCTAAGAGACAGGGAAGTTATCTACATTTCTGTGCCTGAGATTCCTCAAATGAGGGTAAAGATGGATTCTCCTTATAACGCTGTTATAAAGAACAAACGACTTAATATATGTAAAGGACTTAAAACCATAAGTACCACTTAGAAAGTATTTACATACCTAAGCACACATACTTACACACACACACACATGCACACGTGTCTATGAGCTACTATGATGTTACTAGTTGAGAAGCTTCAGTATCTGCAGAGGCAATTTATATGTCTGAAACCTGAAAAAGTGGCCTAACAAAGGAATATGTCTTCTTGAGAATACAGTAGTTGCCCTTATCAGTGTTTTCAGCTACTCGAGGTCAACCACAGTCTAGATGATCCTCCTTTTGATGTATCATCTGAAGATCAATGGTAACCTAGCGCTGTGTCACAGTGCCTGTCATTCACTTCACTTCATCTCATCATGGAGGCATTTTATCATCTCACATCTTCACAAGAAGAAGGGTGAGTACAGTACAAGATATTTTGAGAGCGAGAGACCACATTCACATAACTTTTCTTATGGTATATTGATGTACTTGTTTTGTTTTATTAGTTATTAGTTATTGTGTTAATCTTTTACTGTGCCTAATGTATAAATTAAACTTTATCATAACTGTGTGTTTCATATATATACATATGAAAAAGCACAGTATACACAGGGTTTGGTCCTATCTGCAGTTTTACGCATCCACTGAGGTTCTTGGATCATATCTTTCATGGATGGGAGACAGGCATACTACCGTATCTGGAAAACACAGAATACATCTAAGTTAGTACCATTTCCCCCAGTTTGCTGTAAGTTACTACTATTTTGGTCCAGTGACAAGGAGAGCCGAACTTTATCATTATCTCAGGCTGAAATTGTTCAAAGTAGCTTTGTTCCCTGTGACTTCCTAACCTAGGTGTCACTGTACTGAGATAATTGGAAAAGTATAGGCTACATTTCACATGATGGACGGAATTTTGCCTGCTTATGTGTCACTTTCAGAATCTTAAAGGTATTCAGAGACAAAGATGGTATTTTATCAGACAAATACTGATCATTTCATTGTACTTACAGGTTTTTATGAAAACCAATCTTACGACTGCCTATCGCAATTTTTTTCAATGCTTAACAAATATTTATTGAGGGTCAATTAAGAGCCAATCACTCTGATAGATAATGAAAGTACACAGATGAAAAACATGCTCTCCATCTTCTCTGAAATGTAAATATAGTAATAGTATAGTGAGGTGACTCCTGAAGAGTGTTACTATGTACCCTGTAATACCAAGCCCATGATGCCTGAAAAATAAAAGTCTATCTCCACATTAGTTACATCCTAGGATGTATGCAAGTTGAATATGGATCAACTGAACACTTTTTAAACTAGAGTGATTCTTAATAATTGACTCTATAAAATATATGATATTATTCAAAGTATATGGTAAATGAGTTGTCAAATTTATGTTTAGAGGATTTTTTTGTTATTTATTCATAGAAGTTAACAATTATCAATTAATCTGTATATTCATTAAACTCAAATCTAAAACAAATTTTAGACTCCTAAAATTTGCTTTCATGTGATGAATAGCAACTTAATCTTTTTATATTTAGAGATTTGATTTTCAAAAGACCATAATTACAAACATATCTTCATTCTTTTGCCAAATACAGTTCTAGATAGGAGGAAATATTTGATCTTGAGATGTTTCTGACTTATTTTAGTTTATACATTATGCAATCTCACACATTTTGCAATTTTTAAAATGTCAGTTTTCTATAGGAAATCTTATTTATTTTTTGAAAAGCTACTATATGCACTTTGAAAAGCTAGTATATATACTTGTACAAAATTAAAATTATTTAAAAGAATAACTACTAAATTTTATTTCCTTCCCTGTCCTCACAGCTCAGTGACTCTTTACAGAAAGGATCACTGTTGCCAGTTTCTTGGTCATCCTTCTAGAAATTATCTATGAATTAAAACACACACACATAATTATTAAACATAGTTGATCATATATTACACACATGGTTCTGCACCTTGCTTTTTCACTAAATATAATTTGGAAATCTGTCCATAAGTTAAATTAAATTAGAAGAATCTCATTCATTTAAAAGTTTTTAGTGTCACTTTAGGATGACCCCTGATCAATCATGTCCTGTGTGATCCATTGTGCTTGAGTACTTGCTTCCAACCAACAGAATATAGGAAAGTGATGAGATGACACTGCCTTGATTAGGTGACATTATGGCAAAGGTAAAGGGATGTCATTTCCCTGATTACTTTTCTTTGTCTAAGATTCTGTCTTGGCGGACTGGAACTGGAGTCCCCTTTCCAGCTTTCAAGAAGCTGTGATGCTGTGAGAGGCCCACGGGGGAAGGCAAAGGGTAAGGACTTGAGTGCAGTCCTAAGAGCAGACAGAAGTCCCTGTCAGCAGATAGCAAGAAAAAGAAGACTGCACGCATGCAGCTGCAAAAAAATAAATAAATAAAATAAAAATTAAAAAAATCACTTCTGCCTACGCACAGATCTGCTTGGGATCAGTTCTTCCCTATCAAGCATCCAGGTAAAAACATAGCCTGACCAACATTTTACAGCCTTATGAGACCCTGAGCCAAGAATCCCACAAAGCCATGCCTGGACTCTTGGCCCACAGAAACTGTGAGAAAATAAATATGCATTTGTTTAAGCCACCATGTTGACTTAAATTTTTACACAGCAATAGAAAACCAATACACTTGTTGTATTGTTATATGGATATGCCATTGTTGATTGATTGATTGGTGTCTTTTGGAGTTCAAGAGGAGGTAGAAAGTTAAATTAACAAAACTCCCCATTTTGTGAAATGCTACAATCATTGGTTCAAGGTGCTTCTCCTTTTATACCTATTTGGTTACTTTCTTTTAACCATAATTCTCACTCACATTCTCCTCCCACCAATGGGCAACCATTTAAATGAGTTTGATGTGTACCTCTTTTTGTTAGATTTTTATTTCTGACAATTACATACATGCATTTGAAATTTGCTTAGATATTACTGAGATATAGATCTAACCTTTTCCTCTTAGTTGGCATTATATATATTTTTTAAAGATTTTATTTATTGGGCGCCTGGGAGGCTCAGTCGTTAAGCGTCTGCCTTTGGCTCGGGTCATGATCCCAGGGGGGTCCCGCGGGAAGCCTGCTTCTCCCTCTCCCACTCCCCCTGCTTGTGTTCCCTCTCTTGCTGTGTCTCCGCGGAGCAGGGAGCCCGATGCGGGGCTGGATCCCAGGACCCTGGGATCGTGACCTGAGCCGAAGGCAGACGCTTAACGACTGAGCCGCCCAGGTGCCCCAAGTCAGCATTATATTTTTATGATTGATGCATATTGCTATATTAGCCTCTATTTAGCTGTTTCTCATTTGAATAGAATTCCATGGTGTGCTTATACCACATTCTTTTGTTTTTCCCCAGTGATGGATATCCAGAGTGTTTCATGCTTCTCACTGCTATAGAACATCTTATAGATGGACATTTATGCTTCCACGTGAATTTCTCTAGGTATATACCCAGAAGTATAGGGACATAGGACTTTTTGATTTAGCTGACCTTTACAGACTGATCTCAGAAGGAGGATGGTGGCATTCTATACAATATACTCTGACCAGCAGTACAGAGGGTTCCTGTTTTCCTAGAGCCCTGTCATAACCCAATTTATGAAATCTTAATCTAGTTGGCACAAAATGGGACTCACCATGGTTTTAACTTCCATTTCCTTGACTTCCAACAAGTTTCGGCACAACTCGATATCCTTATTCGCCACTTGCACTTAAGTGCCTATCCCTAATATTTGCCCAATTTCTGCTGTTTTTATCTTAATGTACGTAGATTATATAAGCATACTGTGTCCACCAAGATATTGGTGGAAGAAAAGGTAATGAGTTTCCTAATTTACTGTAGCTCATACAAAAAAAAAAAAAAACTTAATTAGGAAGAATTGTTATAAGAGTTCTGGGACTAGGAAATGGTGGTGAACAATTAATACTGTTCAGTTGGATGATTTTCTTATTCACATTCCCATACCACATTGTCTTGCTTTCTATGGCTATGTAGTAAGGAATGATAACTTTATCCTCTTGAAGTTTGTCTTAACTATTGAAAGTCCTCTAATTTCCACTAGATTCAACTATTTTTCAAACACACCCTCACAAAAACTCTATCAGATTTTTTTTTTGCGGGGGGGATTTTGTTGAATTTGTAGGTTAATCACAGGGAAATTGGCACCTTACAAATATATGAACAAGGTATATGTTTCCATTTATTTAGAGCCACTTCAATTTCTATTGGTGATATTTTGTAGTTTTAATCAAGAAGTCTTACACATTTCTGCTAGGTTTGTTCCTAAGTATTTGATATTCTTTTAAATCATGTTATTTCTTGGGTTTGTTTTTGAATTGTTTGTTGTGAATGTATAGGAATGCAATATATTCTGTATTGTCATGACATCCAATATCCAGGCTAAGTTCACTTATTATTGCTAATGATTGATAGGTTCTTCTGGACTTTCCAAATACATAATCATACCATCTGCAGAAATTAAAATTTTACTTTAAAAAATTTCATACCTTCAATTTTTTTGTTGGTTGCACTGCCTAAGATTGCCAGTATAATTGTGGATAAAAGTTATTGTGGACATTCTTGCTTATTCCTGGTTTAGAAGAGAAATATTAAATATAATGTTAGCTATTGGTTTTTAGTAGATACCCTATAATAGATTAAGAAAAAAATTTCCCTTCTATTCCAGGTTTTTTTTAAATCAAATAAGTGTTAAATTTTATTCGATATATTTTCTGCATCCATTGAAATGATTGTTATTCTTTTTATTCTGTTGATTGTGTAAACTGTATTGGTTAATTTTGAATGCTAAACTAAGTTTTAAATCCTTGAATAAATCCCATTTACTCCAGATGAATGATTCCTGTTTATATATTACTGGATTCAATTTGCAAATATTATGTTTGGTACTTGTGTCATGCTCATGAGAGATATTGGTCTGTCAAATTTCTTTGTTGTAATCAGGCATTAATTTCAAGGTTATGATAATTTCATACAATTAATTGGGAATTATTTCCTCTTCCTCTACTTTCTGAAAGTAAGTATACCAATCTCATTTGAGATTGATATAACTTTTCTTTTTCTTCTTTAAATGTTTGAAAGAACTTACCAATGATACTATATGGGTCTGAAGTTTTCTTTGTGTAAAGATTTTTAGTTACAGATTTAATTTCTTTACCGAACATAGCAGTATTTCACTTCCTTGTGACAAACTTGGAAATTTGTGTTTTCAAGGAATTTGTTCATATTGTCTCTGTTATCAAATTATTAAAATAAAGATGTCTTATTGATTTCTTAATATCTTGCAGGAGCTGTGCTAATACCCTCGTCATACATGATACTGGTTAATCAATACCAGATAGATGGAAAATCAAGAATTTGTTTAAAAAAATACTTAATGGATACTTAATATAGACCCAATGCTATTCTAGACACTGAGAAATCAGTAGAAATCAGACAAAAATCCTGACCATATGTTTATGTTCTAATGAGCTTACATTAAAATCTAAATGTAAATTTACCTTATTTACATAAATCTAAGATTTCTTATTGTTTGACAATTTCTTGTTTCCTCTCCAGTATGAAAAATGAATTGAACTAATATTAGAAAGTCCATTTTTTTTCTATCTCATGGTTTACGGTTTGAAACTGGATCTCTCTTTGATAGATATTCACATTCAGTATGTATTCATTATGATCAGTTGCTGTCCAGCTAAAAGCCTTCTGTCAGTGTTTGGGTAGAGCCTATAAGTGAAGTGAAGCTTAATCACTTAGAGGGGAGAAGAACTTACTAGTTCTTCTTTCTCCCTGAAGTCTATTTTGCTAGGTCAGCCCAATGTAGCATAAGAGGATGTGTGATGATCAGCTGACACGTTTGCCTAAATGCTGTGAAAATAGGAATAAAGGCTGTTCTGTATCACTAAAGCATGCTTTCTGCCTGACCTGGTGACATCTCAAGACTTCGTGATCTGTGTGTTCGCAGTGATGCCAAACATGGGCTTCTGCAGCCATGACACTTGGTGTAGGTGATTCATTCCCCAGGCTTCCTTCTCTCTGCTCCAATTCCAGAGAAAAGCTGTCACATTTAACCTTGGCTCCTACCAGCAGTTCACTCTGTGAAATCTTTTGAGTGTCATTTAATTTGGTAATTTTCCCGTGTTGCGGTTTTTCCAGTGTGTGTCTCTAATAAACTCTGTGTCTTCTGCACTGCATAATGCAAACTTCCAAGAACTTCTTTTTGTTCCTGCGGTAAGCCTCAAGATTCAGGGTAGGGCTTCTACCCCCACCCTCTCCAGACAATACTAAGCACAGCACAAGACCCCGTGAGACACATTTTTATTCTCCAGCCATTCAGAAATTCCAAGCAAGAGTGTTCCAAGACCCTAGAAAAACTACCAACCTTCCAAGAACCTTTTTTAGGGCCTTCATCTTTATTGGGAGAAATATTCACCAAAGCCCTTCTCCACAATAGGTTATGGGAAAGAAAAGAATCTTCCTATCTGTATTTAATCTTTGAAAAGTCTTCTTTCTCAAAATGCTTCTTTCACATAGCTTGCTTTGTATATGTGCTACAAGAGAGGCAGAATAAGCAAGTTTATCCTGTTTACTTGAATGATTATGTCCTGCACTAGAATCTAGCTTAATAGAGCTTATTTTTGTGTAATCTAATATGACTCCTCTTCAAAGTCAAGGTAGGAAATGCATTACAAGAAAAAGAAAGTGGAACTGAGTTTAAGCGCCCAAGTCATTGCTACAAGTAAATACGCTACATACTATTCCATTTCAAAGTGTTAAGAGTTAATGTGAGCAGATCATGTTCAAAAAGTAAATCAAAAACAGGGTTAGGGTTCATGTTAAGAAGCAGAAAGCAGGGGCACCTGGGTGGCTTAGATGGTTAAGCGTCTGCCTTCAGCTCGGGTCGTGATCCCGGCGTCCTGGGATCGAGCCCCGCATCGGGCTCCCTGCTCAACGGGGAGCCTGCTTCTCCCTCTCCCTCTGCCTCTCTGCCTCTCTCCCTGCTCATGCTCTCTCTCTCTCTCTCTGTGTCTCAAATGAATAAATAAAATCTTTAAAAAAAAAAAGCAGAAAGCAGTAAGAAAATGAGGTCATGAGCTGGGGAGTTCTTCAGGAGTCAAATACCTGCTGTTCAGTTTTCAGCATAGGGCTAGGGGACAGGTCAACCTGCCTTGGAATGGGAAGTGATCCTTTCAAAACATGAAAGCTATTATTTCCTCAGTGGCTGAAGAATTTCAAAAAATGCCAGCTTCGACCAAATTTGGACATTGGTAAAGTGAAAACTACAATATAGATACCACACACAAAAAGGGGAGAAAAATCAGGGCCAGACATAAACGTGAATTGGGTGGCTGGAGGAAAATATCCTGCATATAAAGTTCTCCATTTTGTACCAAGAAAGTGGAAAGAGTGTGGGGCAAAGGAGAAAGGATAGGATCTGGAATAGAAGACATAAGATAAATTCTCAAGCTGCTCCTCTAAGAGGCCATGGTGGTTTGGGGCTTGTAATTTGCTCTCTCCAGGCTTCATTTCCCTCACAAGTAAGAAGAGAGGAAACCAAAAGACCTGTGTTACAAGCTCATGTAAGAAATAACATAACTGCTAACACAGTTACTAGTTATTGTCAGCCTCTCAATTTGTTCTGGGATTTCTTTATTTTATATCTTAAATTTAAGATAACTGGTATATGATTCTACTGCTGTAGGGAGATGAAAGGATTAACAAAATAGGTAGCATTTTTCACAGGCTGTAACCACTGGAAGGAATGACATGTCCATGGATAGATAGTGGTGGAGTGTTGGTTTATGAGCTCCTGGGAGCTTCCCAAGTGTAATCTGAAACTGCCCCACCCCCCATAGATGGAAAACAAGGAAAGACAGAAAAAAGAGGCAGGCCACTCCAGGTTGGTAGGTGACAGGTTTACTAAGCAAGGAAACTTACACAGGAGGCTTGTCTTAGGTCGCCGTAAGACAAGTAGATCTTCACACCCACTTGTCAAATCTCAAACATTTATATAGATGCCTTAACTACATTCACCCACATATACCATCCAGATGGTCTCAATGCCACATCACTATCTCAAGGCTATGAACTTGGAGCAGCCTTGGGGGGTGAGAAGTCAAGCAAAATTCACATTCCAAGGACAGTGGAGGCGATAAGGATCTTCTGATTGCTGAGGTCCAGCTCATGGGTCAACTGGTGGTCATTTCCTCTGGATGACCTCCCTCAATGCAGAGTCAACAATGTCCTTCTGCAAGGCTCTTCTTACATCTATTCCAAAGACTTCTGAATACAATTTCTTTTAAAAAGTGTTTAATTATTTTCTCCATTCAATTAATTATTCAATTAATTATTCAATTGTAAGCTCTAGTTTTGCTCAGGCCTCACAAGCTATACATATAAAATAAGATCACCTTTGCCATTATCCGTCTCATTTCCTGGGTTGTGGAAATTTCATTCTTCTATGAGTTTCCTTCCCCACATAATTTTTGGAAACCCCAAAGGGATACTTACATTTTCCACAAATCTGTCTTGGTGCTTGGTTTTTAATTCCGCAAGATATTCTAGCAATAGTTTTAGAAATATAAAAGTGACCTTCAGTTTCATTATCAACTCTTCCAGGCAACTCTGTTTCTGCTTACTGATATTTTTAAATTCAGTCATTCTTATTGCCTCACGTGCAAATAAGATCAGGTTTGTTATTGTTGTCGTTGTTTTTAATTTACTGACTGACTTAAAGTAAAAAAAAAAAAAAAAATACAGCCCAAAAGAGCAATCTGAAATCTGCTCTCAGATAGGACCAAGATTAGTTTATAGAGCTCACCCTTGGTCTGGCCCTGAGACCATGACTATGATGAAAATCTATCATCTTTCAGTTCAGAAGGAGATACCTTTTTTCTTTTGACCAAGAAAATGTTTTCTATTAATTCAGTACAGTGAAATTTTTCTACAGAAGTATATATTTTGCCTTACTTAAGATGAAGCAGAAAACTACTTATGTCTTCAGAGTTAGCACTGTCCTAACCATCAAATATTTAGAAATATTAGTGTGCAGTCTCAGAATGCCATGGCATAATAATCATTAGTAAGAAACTACTGTTAGACCCTGAAATCATGATGGACTCAAATTCCTAGCATTAGAGATTCTGAATCTCCCTCCTGCTCTTTAGGTGTTCACACATTAGTTAGAAAGACAGAAATGAGCATGGATGAAAGCAGGGCAGCATGTGACCTCTGGAATAGACCAGGCAGTTGATGCTTGGAGGAAACACTAACCATTCTTGGGGTCTCAGGAATAAAGTCTACCCCCCAAAAAGTTGTACCTTTCGAAAGATGTAGGATTACTTAACCAAGGAGAACAAGACATCTGAAACTAGGGGAACATCTTGTGTAAAATTACGAAGTGTATGTTGTAATGTGTAATTGGAGACAATGGTAATTTGATGTAATATTAAATAGGTGGAAAACGTGCTTGGAAGTGGGGCTGCAGGGTCAAATAAGGGTCAAAAAGTGAAGGCTCTTCTAAATTACGCTCTAAATTTAACCACAGTCTGCTGAGGGTTAAATTTTACATTCTTGCTATTCTTCTCCCGCCCCCCCGCCATAATCAATTATATTTAATGAGAATGGACCATAAAATTTTTATTTCTTACATTGACCATAGATCAATAAGAGAGGAAAGGCCATCTTAGAGCTGTAAGAAATGATATCTATTATTTTTATTAGTTTTATTTAAAAAGTATTATAAAATATTTGAGACATTTGTAGGAATATAAAAATAATATAACAGATGAAAATATGATATTATAAACATAATATAATTTAAACTACTGCTTTATTCCTCCTTGGTAACATTTCCTTTACTCCTCACACCAAAGTAATAACTAATTTCACTGAGCTAAAATTTGAATTAACCTGAATTTGGCAATTTTTCTTCAAATATTTATAGACTCTTCCTCATATGTATACACAAACATATACATATGTATAGATGAATGCATACATATATACACATGTACAATTGTGCTCATAGAATTGCATGTTATTTAAAGTTTTAAGCTATATAAGTATTCTTCTGCAATTTGTTCTTGATTTTCCTTAACATTTTATTTGTGTGATTCATCAGTTCAGATAAATGAATACATGTAATGCTATGTTATTCATTTTCATTGTTCTATAGTATTCTATGGTTGATTATTACATGTGATATATCCATTCTCCTGCTGGAAATTTAGGTTGCTTCCAATTATTTGCTGCAATTAACAATGCTGCTGTGAATATTCTTATGGATATATTTTTGCTCATGTGTGTATATGTTGTTACATTCTATCAATTCTTATGAATGATGTGTAAAAGGGGATTTTTTAAATATCAAGTGTACTATATTGCTAGAATAGGAAGACCAATATTTTTTCTTGCAATTGTATAGATATATATTTTCATGATCTCAGAACCTGAAAACAAAGGGCTTAACAAATTGCACAATGGTCTTCAAAGCTTGTCAGAGGTTATAATCAAACTTCTATGCTTACTTTATTGAGTAAAACAAGTTACATGTCCATTCTCCAAGTATGCCTAAAGATTTACCTTTATATCGAGGTTACCTTCATTTCCAGGATCATTACTTACAATTTTCTTTATCAGTCTTTTCCTGTTCTATATTTAATGAAGTCTAAAGACACTGAAAAGTTTATTATTTCAGGAGTGGTTGTTTCAAGTATAATTCAGTATCATGACCCACATCAAAATCACTCTAGTGGGTTGTAAATGACACATTTTAGGGTCTATAAAACCTGAGAGGATCAGTTATCAGGATCTTTATTGTTAAAATATTTTTATAATATCTTTCTAGATACAACTAACCTTTAACTATTATGATGACCATCCAAAATACCTCCCTTGAATAGTAACAATTGAATGCTGAATTTTTTTTCTACATAATTTTATGAGAACAGAGTGAAATTTAACAGGGATCTTCTTCAAATATCTACCATAGGAGATAATTTGACACATGCCACATTTTGGGAAGCATTAATCTTTTCTTTCATATCCCAGAGGGAAAATAACTAATGAAAATATTGTGACTAACCTTATCCAAAATGCTCTAGTTTGATTTTCATGTACCCACAGCTAAACCACAGATAGTGAAGCATTAAATGTAGAATTAACTAAACCAAATTTACCAAATATTTATTGTGTTACTTCTTTGTGCAACACTTTATTCTAGGAACCCAGGATACAAGGAATAATACAATGAAGTCTGGCCACATGGGGCTTATATTCTAGACTATTGCCTTTTACAACACCATATAGTCTTAGATAAATAATATCCTAGCATTCCGCCTTATGTAACATTATGTAGTTTTAGAGAATACATTTCTTAGCAAAAATAATAGCATATTTGAGGGCAAATTCTTTTCAGAAATGTTTCTACAAAATTTATATTCTACAAATGCATTGAAAATATGATAATGGCTGATAAAAAAATGCTGACAATATGTAAAACAATAGATGACCTAAAAACCATAGACAACGTCACATATTAATTACACAAAATCTCAAAGATTCCAAAACCATATACAAATATATAAATCAGAGACAATGTAGGTGCCACAGAACTTTGTATTAAGATGGTATAGTTGCTGTGGAAAACAGGATGACAGTTCCTCAGAAAATTAAACATATAATGTCAATATAATTCAGCAATTACACTTTTAGGTATATACCCAAAAGAATTGAAAACAGGGATCCAAGCAGAGATTTGCACACTCACTCATGTTTGTGGGAACATTATTCAGAATAGTCAAAATGTAAAAGGAACCCAAGTGTTAATCGATGGATGAATGGGTAAACAAAATGTTGTAACATACAATAATGGAATATCAAGAAGTGTTAAATTGGAATAAAATTCTAATACATGCTTCAACACGGATGAACCTTGAAGAAATTAGGCTGAGTGAAATAAACCAGACTTAAAAGAACACATACTATATGATCATATTACATGAGGTACCTAGAATTGTCAAATTCACAGACAGAAAATAGAATGGTAGTTGCCAGAGGCTGGCAAGGAAGGAGGGAGGGGAGCAATTGTCTAAAGAATATAGTTTTTTAGTGTAGGAGATTGTTAGTGGTGATGATTTCACAACATTGTGAACGTTCTCAATGTCACTGAACTGAACACTTAAAAATAAAGTGAAGGGAAAGCAAGAAACTACAGACAGAAAATTATAATCAAAGGGGAGAAATGAAAAGAGGCCGGAAGGCAATGGGGAGTTAAAGGAGGTCGTTTACTTTTAATATGAAAGGAGCCAGTGCATGTTTGGAATATCCAAAAAACAGATAGATAGTAATAGTGAAGAGAAAGAAAACCAGCAGTAACTATGGGAGCAGAGTTTGGTTGGGAGAGTGGCAGGAACTCTAAACTATTATTTTGGGAAGCATGAAAAGATCATAAACCTATAAAGAAAACAAGGTAGCACTAAGTAATTGATAAGAAAATCAAGATAGTGTACCTCTAAGGGTGAAAGGGTGGTGTAGTCAGAAGTGACACATAAGGAATTTCCAGGGTGATTGTCCTGCTTCTCGATATCAATGATAGTGTGCTTTCTATAAAGAGATGAATGTGTGCTTTATTATTATTCGCTAAATTTCATATTTAGTATTGTGCTTTCTATTCCATAATATCAAAAGTAAAAAAAATAAATAAATACAAAGGAGGACTAATATCCCTAATGGATATAGAGTATTTACAGATTACCAAGGGAAAGATAGACAGCCTTGTTTTTCTTTTTTTTAAATAGGCAAATTTTGCAAGTAGCTACTTTGTAAAAGAAGAAATACAACTAGTGACTAAACATACAATGTGATGTTCAACCTCACTAATCACTTCAAAAGCTAACTTAAAAAAGTAAAATGAGAAGAAAAATTTTTATGGATTTGGCATACATTTTTTAAAAAGATGGATACTTTCCCAGGCTGGTGAAAATGTTGGCACAGAGACATTTTCTTTAAATGGTAGGTGGGGACTCTATTCTGATTAAATATGGGCGAAATATGTGATCAAGCAATTGCACTTACAGGAATCTGTTCTTCAGTAATTAGATAATTATTTCACAAATGTACTGGGCTTTTCACCACAGAATTATTATGTAGCAAGACGAACAAGCAGCAACAGAAAGGAAACAACCTAAATATCAAAAATTAGGAAACTGGTTAACTAAATTATGGTATGTTTATGTCAAGGAATATCACAGAACTATGAGATGAAAACGTACTCATATACCTCATATGCTGACTGGAAAATAGGTCCATAGTATATTAAGTGGAAAACCTTCATAAAGCCTAATTTCATTTCTATTAAAAAAACATTGTGTGTGCATGCACTCCTTTGTGCATGCAACACAAAGACAAAAGTAGGAAAAATGTATCATGAAGACACAGAAAAATACTAATGCTTATTACTTTTAAGGGACATGATTGGGGTGGAAGACTAATTTTTACCTTAAATCTCTCTCCCTACTTATCAGCCGATATATATTAAGAAGCTTATTGATGATTTTTTTCTTTTTTGGCTTAATGTATTTCAAATATTTGAAAACAGAAAAGTAGCTGAGAAGAGGCTGTGTATTTAAACACTGTGTTATGTGTTATCTTTTCCTTCACTTTGATTTGAAAAACCAGCACCACAGTTTTATAGATTCCCTATTACTAAATTTTAATTCAAATATGCTATTTTCCTAATGCTTTTTATATTGCTTTCATTTTCTTCTGAAATTAAACATAAGAATCCAAAGTTCTTCCTCAATTCTTTTTTTTTTTAAGTCTGCAGTTAATTTTAATGCCCAAGTTAAAGAAGATCTCACTAAATTAGGTAGCTATGTTTAAGTGGCTGAGAGGATTGCAGACCTAATTCTATTAAGGAAGTAAATAATCTATTTCCAAACCCTTGTCTTGAGTTCTCTCTGGAAAAAGGCTAATTTTACTGGTTGTCTGGGTGCTGATGACAAATAAAAATTTTTAAATGACACAATAAAGAATGACCAAATAAAGCATTGCAATCAGAAATGACAGGCAATTTACCTCTGAGAATATTGTGAAAATAAAATTTTTGATGTGCTATGCCTTGAGTGCTTCCTTGAATTATAAAAAAAATAATTACATTTTAGAGACCTGGTTTTTAAATCACCCACTGATTATTTATCTGAGGATAATGCCATTTTCAAAATTTCTTTTAAGCTTGCCTATATTCATGATTAAATCACCCAATCTGATGATCAACTTAGCAAAACATGAAACTGATATGATTACTACTAAATCAAATTAACTATTCTGATGGTTGCTCCCTCATCTGCTGGCTTTCCTTGCAGGTTATTGGAGTGTTACTTAGCCTCAGATATGTAATGCGGCCTGATTTTATGAATGCAGCTTAAAGTATTTCTGAACATATTTGAAAAACAGTAGAACCAGCAAAATGTGGTTCAGTGAGAAATGTGATGTGTGGTGACTTAGTCACATATAAATTTGGTTAGGCTGAACTTTATTGTCCAGAATTGCCTTTACTGTATGTTTCCAATTAAGGTAGACCATAAAAGGGATTTTTGTGAGAGATTTAGAGAGAAGGGAAGCAGCAGACATTTTGCATCTCACACGTTTGTCGCTAATCTGTTGATTCACCTTCCTGGCAGTGGCTGGGCTTATTACCTCTCAACCTTGCCCCTCAGTTTCTTTGACACCTGTGTCAGGAGTATGTGCTTAGCTCAGTGACAAAGAGCTTCAGCTTCGGCAGGATACCCGCACTACCAGAGTCAGATGTAACAACATTGAAATGGTTTCAATCTGTCCCCGTGGGTGTCAGAACATTTTTGCAGGTTCCCACTTTCCCTTGGGTTCTCCCCAACTTTACATCCATCATTCCTTTTTAACTATGGCCTTGGAGATTTCAAGCTTCACCTTCAGACACCAAGGCAACAGCTTTGCAGAGACTGTTCAACCGGCTCCCACAACTTGGTGAGGTCAAATCCCTCTAACAGATAACAAATCTGTAGATAGAAGATGATAGATAGTTAGATCAATCTCCTAATGGTTCTTGCTTCTCTGAATGAACCTTAACTAATACACTATGATATGGACTTAAATATTTTAACTTTGATTTCAGTTTTTCACCAGAAAAAATGATTGTAACATATTTAATGAATTATTATGAAAATTTAATTTTAAACTAGCCCAAAGTAATTAATACCTGTCTTATTAGGTACTAAATGAATGCTGAGTAACATTGAAAGTGTGTTGAAGAAAAGCGATATTCGAGAATAATAATGAAGTGAAAAATAAAATATGATGTCATTTTGTTCTGTTCCAAAAATATCTTCTCTATTGACTGGGAAGAATGGCATGATTCCATTTCTGCCTGCAATTCTCACTTTTCCTCTCACTGTATTAAAGACAAAGGCATTGTATCTAGAAGTTCAATATTGGTATTATTCAGTGGTTGCTCTGTAACCCTATCCCATCAGTACAGATTAGTTTATCACATTAAGTAGTTAATAATTTGCAATTTCAGAATGCTGACACCAAGAGTTTAGCAGACATGGCATATATTTCAGTGGGCCTGGAGCATGCAGGCAACAAACCCCAGATGGTAGAGGTCAAGCTGCAGGCTCCAGGCCAGGAAGAACAGGCTCCTGGTGATGGCACTATTAGAGGGGTACATGGGAACAGAGATCCTGAGAGCTGGGGATTGGAGTCACAACAGGGAACATTTCTCAAAATATCCAATGATAATTTGCAAGTATTTTGTTAGCAAGATTAAGAGTCCAGAACACGAAAAACTTTTAAGGTTTGAGGGCATATTATACCACTAATAATTTAAAGAACATTTTTTATTTATTATGTCTTTACTATGCTTATAAAGTTTATAGTCTGTGTTTTTAATAAGGCATAAGATAGTGTGATATAACTAAAATTTAACATATAAATGTATTATAAATAACATTTATAAATCAAACACATATAATTAATTGGGAGTGTGTTCCATATATATACAGTTTTTTTTTAGTACAGATTTTAGATATACTGGTTTTGAGTTTTTGATGAAACCTCTTATTTTCCTTTGATGATCTCTGTAGTCTCCCCAAAACATTGCACAGTAGTATATATATGGATATGCCGTAAACACTGCTAATCAATAAATATATAAAAATGAATAATTTTTATATTAGTGTTATTACAAAGCATCCATATTATTAAAATAGTTGAATGTCAGAGCAACAGTGTTAGTAAAATACTAGAAAAGACACTGCAATGACTTCAGGAGAGCAAGGACTTTTTTTTCCTGTTTTGTTCACTAATGTATCCTAAATGCCTAGAACAGGGCCTGAATATTGTAGGTGACAGAGTCATTTGTTGAATGTTGCTGTGTCAGTCAAAGTTAGCAACATATTGTATTTTAACAATCAAACCACTTTTTTTCTATTTTCTTTCTATTTTCTCTATTCAACTCCAGTTATATCTTGATAAAATGAAAGAAAAAAACAAGCAGCAACGCTGAATTTAAGACAGCTGATTTGGCACACAGGACAGTTTCTTCCCATCACTAAATTTGAGAATGTTAGAAAACATTTTCAGAAAGCTAATAGATAGCCAGTTTCAAATATAAAGTGAAGTTTTGGTGGAATAAGAACTCTAAGCTATAATCTTGGACTAAAGAAATGTCTCAAAATAGCTGGCACAAAGGATAAAGCGATGGGAAGCATAAGAGAAAAATGGACACATGGAGGATAAGAGTCAAATAATATTGACTTTTTTCATAGAAATGTGGGAAAGGAAGAGAGAAAATGTCTGTAAAGTAATTATATGAGAAAATAATCACAAAATATTAATACAATTAAATAGCTGGATATGTAATAAATTTCCAAAATAAATGATAAAGAGCAAACTCAGAAACTACTACTGTCAGAGAAAAATAAAGACGACTCACTGACCACAGACTTAATAGTAACACTGGTTGTAGGAAGATAAAGGACCAGCATCTTCAAAGTGTTGAACCCAGTCAAAGATCACTCAAGAGTAAGAGGGGAAAAAAAAAAAATCAGATATAGACGGACCCAAGAAATTTCCCTAAGAACTTTTCTCAAAAAAAAAAAAAAAACCCACGAAGGCAAAGAAATTAGTAACCCATTTCATCAAAAAATACTGACTGCAAAAATCACCATTTTAAAATGACAATATTTAATTTGACTCCAGATGATTTAAACATGATAGATGAGATGAAGCCCAAAGAGTAAAGAGAAAGAAAATTGAAATAAAATGCTCTAAATATTTGGGAAACTGCAAGTTTAAAAATATTGGTTAATGTTTTATGCAAAACCACTAGAATAAAAATAGAATGCATAATTCTCAAACTGGTAGAATGGGTAAAAGAAAAAAGAAATGAAGAAAATGTAAGTTAATATAATTTTACATTTTATAGGAAAAAATTCTCTTTAATTCTTTGAATAATATCTCTCCATTAGTATCTTGTGTTCATAAAAGTCATGTATCTGTACCTTGGATAGACTGCAGCAGCAAATCTTCCCCTGCCCTCTCTGTGATGAGGGAAACCAGGTCCAATAACCTCATCCATAGTCATACAGTGAAAACGATTCACAAAAAGCAATAGGAAGAAGATCAGGATTTAATATGAAAGAATGCAAAAAACTTCAAAATACATTTATATCACTTCTGATAAGGGCATTTTAACTTAAAACATATTATTTCTTCAAACTCCAACTCTCAAATTCACTCAAATCAGACTTCAGTTGTCACAATTCATTGACCCACTCTACTGAATCCATTCCTGTCTATTTTTTATATTATATAAATGAAAACTCAAAACTAAAAATTTAAGATTTGCAATAATATGAAAAGAAGGTAGGAAAGGCATTTTTAAAAAATGAGACAAATATGTTAGCATTTTTCTCAATATTTCTCACAACACTAAATTTAGATCTATAGTAAACAATCCTATTCAATGCAATACTTTCAATATTAACTTAAATATTTGTGCAAAATGTTTGTAGCCTTGAGCAAAATAATATAAGAGCTACCATTTTAAATGCCCCAGGAAAAGATGATTTTAGGCATTTTAAATATGATGTTAAAACCATTTATATATTTCTAAATGTGTTTCTAGTTGGGCATTTTCCCAAATATATTAATTTGGCCTTTCTCAATGTCAAGAAATGAAGGGAAGATTAGTCTAAATAAGAGACTGTGGCATTAGATTCAGTGTTTCAAATGCAGATGTAAAGTTTATTTGAGTCTGATAATAATGTCAGAAAAGACCTTAATGAACTATTTAAAATGGGATATGGGTAATATGAAATATTCAGAATGTTAACTTGATCAACGGGAAATGCTGACATAAGCAAAATCATTTATATTTAGAATAAGATGGGGCAGAGATTTTGCTTTATTTATTTATTTTTTGTTACCTGCTTTTGTTATCTGCTTTTTTTGTTATTTGCTTTATTTTTGTTGTCTGTGCTGCATATTTTTCTGGTTATCTTTTTAATTATTTGTAGTAATAAGGGCCAAAATAGTAATAATAAGAGCTACTTTTTTGAGCAGGGTCAGGTACTCTGATAGGATTTTATTTTTATGAACTCATTTAGAGCTCTACCATTGTTTTGATTTGTTGTAAGAGGAAGCAGAGCACTCTACTGCCTCCTTACATCCATGAGAACAGCAGAGACTAGATTGGGCGGGAAGTGTGGGTTTGGGAGTCCTCACGGACCGCTGGAGGGAATGTGGATGCTCCACTGTACCCAGCTTAGGACTCTGCTCCCAGGGAGATGTCCCAGAGGAATTCTCACAAGGCTTCCAAGCAAGGCCTGTAATAAAGGATGCTCATTGCAACATTATTTGAAGTGCCCGGTTTTGGATATGACTATGGTCCCAACACTAGAAAACTTTGTGGGTAAAAGGTGGTGGAATTTCACAATGGAGCACAGCAACTAGAAGAATAGGTGATAAAAACAAATATTCATAGGTCTTAAACACATAATGCTAAGTGGAAAAGACACAAAATGTATATTGAAAGACAATGCTAAAAATAACAATAATAACCAAAAAGAATACAAAATAAACACATTAGAAGAGTTGTCTAATTAGAAAAGTAAATGGGTGGGAAAATGGGGAAAGAGAGGATGAATACTTAATTTTTAATTAAAAAAAGGGAATGGAGGAATTTGCATGAATCAAGGAAGATAGAATGCCATACATAAAAAACATGTATTGACTCAGTGTTTTGCATCTGAGTTCTAACATGGAAAAAAGCATATGAATATGAATAAAAATATTCTATTGCAAAATTATTGAAGAACATTGTCTTTCAGTTCAGATAAAAAGAAAGATAATAATCAGAATTGGCTAGGGATCAAGGGAACCGGAAGTAATACTCAGTTTTAGTGTAGGTTAAATTTGTGCAACCATTTTTGGAGTAGATTTTTATAAATGCACATTGTTTTTAGTCTAGCAATTTATCTTCAAGGATTTTGTAGTAAACAAATGATTGAAAAGTAGCCAAAGATACATGTACATGACTGTTTACTGAAATAGCCATAGAAAGGACATTGGTTGCTTTAATAATATGTATTTAAAAGTTGTAAACAAATAAGATAGAGAAAAGTCAAATTATTGATTTATACATCATGTAAAAGAAGGCAATGCCCAGCAACTTAAATATGTTGCAGAAATTGATAATTATATCACCAATTTTATTTTATTTTATTTTAAAGATTTTATTTATTTATTAGAGAGCGAGCGAGAGAAACAGCATGAGAGAGGAGAGGGTCAGAGGGAGAAGCAGGCTCCCCGCTGAGCCCGATGTGGGACTCGATCCCAGGACCCTGGGATCATGACCTGAGCCGAAGGCAGTCGCTTAACCAACTGAGCCACCCAGGTGCCCTATATCACCAATTTTAGATAAGCATTCCATATTTGCTCTTCGAATAGACCAGCATTATGAAAATTATTGCTTAATTGAGGCTCAATAGATTATGTTTGCAGTATGCCTAATTTCCATCTCTAGATCCATACCACTTTTGCATCTCCTCTATTAAACTAAAAAGTATAAATGTAATAAATTAATAAATGGTTATTTTATGAATGCGTATCTACATAGAATATGTACAAACGCACTTGAAAAGGTGAAAGAAAACGATGCTTTCCTCAAGTGGAATTATATATTATTTTTACTTTTTGTATTCTCTAATTTTTTTCTACAAAGAACATAACTAATCTGTGTAATGTAATGGGACATGCTAATTTTGATTTTCTGAATATATGGGGGCTTATTTGCAGATAAGAGGTGGGGGCAAGACACAAATACAGTTTACCAAATTTATGATGTAGCCTCTGAATTAGCCTGCAAAATTTTAAGCTAGAGGCTTATATATGTGCCATTTTATAGGCACTACTATTTATTAAACAAATTCTTTCCAACGGTGGTCAAATCTCAATCTTTCTCTCCGAGTGTGGAGACAAATGGACAGCTGTGTTTTCTTCTGAGTAACAGACAAGTCAAATCAAATTGACTGCATGTGTTCACCAGTTAATCAATCAATGTATAAGAGTCTATTGATCGAGAAAACCCAAAGCCTCTTTTCTTCTTCTTCTATATTGTTTTTCTCTAAGTTGTAGAATAAGTGGATTGAGAGAATCATTTGATTCTTCAAGTTATAAAGATGTAGTTAACTCAGTGGTAGTGGTTAGAGCAAAGTAAGAAGTGTGTATCTAGGCATAAGAAAGCTTAGTGATAATATTCAGTAAATATAATCAATAATGTGTCTTTGTCTAAATAAATCTTTTCATTTCGTTTAGAATGCAGATTTGCCTTTTTTAGACATTTTACTATGAAATATTACAAACACATAGAACAGTTTAAAGAATTTTACTGTGAAAGCCATATTCCCACCATTTAAATTCTATAAATAACAATATGCTTTTTTACTTGTCTATTGAGTACTCTAATATCCATCAATCCTTCTTATTTTTAGTGCACTTTAAGGCTACAGACATTATTATACTTTCATCCAAATATATTTCAATATGCATTTTATTAACTAAAATTCATTTTTTACAATGTTTTTTCTTTTCCTTTTGAGTTAAAAATCTATTTCAAAGATTGATTTTCTCCAAAAATAGTTGTCTCTTTGATATTTGGGGATTAAAGTGGCTAATTTTTACCTTAAAAATTTCTGAGCTAATGTTCCTAGAGGATTATTTAGGGACACTCCCAATGGCAGATCCATTTTGTCTTGTAACCCAAGTAGGATAATTTAATAAAGAAGTCATAAAAGGAACCACCTGAATTTTCCCATCAATAAGTCTGCAAACCTAGCTATATTTGTACTTGTCTTCTCTATTCCTTTTGTTAGAACGTAACTCACTAGCATTTTGCAAGATATAAGTGTCTGTTTTGCAGAATTTGATTTATTAAATTTGTGAAGAATAAGTCTATTTCATGAAATACCAAGAAATTTAAGAAAAGAGGAGGGGTAAAACTGTTTTTATTCTCAGTTGTCTAGGGGAAGATTATAATACACAAAAATCCAAAATGAAAATTTGTGTTACCAAAAGAGATATTATTTGTTAGATAGTGTATGCTTGTATATAAATGAGGGTATGATAGACTACACAGTTTATGAACTTCCAAAGTACAGAAAAAGGATTATCTGATAAGTTATGCAGCATCACATTTTACTGGCCTGTTTCTGGCCCACAGGCTTTTTGAAAGTTTTCACAGACAAAGTCAATGAAGTTCAAGTGGCTATAACCAGAGATAATGATAGTATGGAAACTCTAATGATCATTATGGGGCCTACACATGCTATATTTTAAGATATTTTTTCTTAAATTTCTTTCTTTCTTTTTTTTTTTAAATTCCACAAATAAGAAAGATCACACAGTATTTGTCTTTTACTGTGTCATCTATTTCACTTAAAACAATGGCCTTGAGCTCCATCCATGTTGTCACAAATAAGGTTTCATTCTTCTTTGTGGCTGAATAGTCCATTATCTGTATGTGTATATGAATGTGTCTGTGAATATTATATATAAATATTTAACTTCTTTATCCATTTATCCACTGATGGAAACTTATACTGTTTCCATATGTTGGCTATTATAAATAATGCTGATATAAACTTAGTGGTGCAGGTATCCTTTGAGTTAGTGTTTTCATTTGCTTTTGATAAATACCCAGAAGTGAATTGCTGGATCATATGGTAGTTTTATTTTTAATTTTTTTTTAAAGATTTATTTATTTATTTGAGAGAGCGAGAATGAGAGAGAGAGAGAGAGTACATGAGAGGGGGGAAGGTTAGAGGGAGAAGCAGGCTCCTTGCCGAGCAGGGAGCCCGATGCGGGACTCGATCCAGGGACTCCAGGATCATGACCTGAGCCGAAGGCAGTCACTTAACCAACTGAGCCACCCAGGCGCCCCTATTTTTAATTTTTTGTAGAATTTCCATACTAGTTTCCATAATGGTTGAAACAAATTACATTCTCACCAACAATGCACCAGGATTCACTTTTCTCCACATTCTTGCAACACTTGTTATTTCCTGTCTTTTTGATATTAGCCCTTCTAAAAGGTGCAAGGTGATATCACACTGAGGTTTTGATTTTCATGCCCCTGATGATTGATGATGTAGAGCATCTTTTCATGTACCTGTTGGCCATCTGCAAGTCTTGGAAAAAATATCTATACAGATCCTCTGCTCATTTTTCAATCAATTGTTTGAGTTTTGCTATTAGTTGAATGAGTTCTTTACATATTTTGCATGTTAGCCCCTTATCAGGTACATGATTTTCAAATATTATCTCCCATTCAGTGGGCTGCCTTTTCATTTTGCTGATGGTTTCCTTTGTTGTGCAGAAGCTTTCCAGTCTGATGTAGTCACACTTTTTTTTTTTTGCTTTTGTTGTTTTTGCTTTTTTAAAATTATTATTAACATATAATGTATTATTTGTTTCAGGGGTACAAGTCTGTGATTCATGAGTCTTACACAATTCACAGTGCTCGCCATAGCACATAACCTCCCCAGTGTCCATTAAGTCATCCCATCCCTCTCACCCCCCTCCACTCCAGCAACCCTCAGTTTGTTTCCTGAGATTAAGAGTCTCTTATGGTTTGTCTCCATCTCTCATTTCGTCTTGTCTCATTTTTCTCTCCCTTCCCCTATGATCCTGTCTTGTTTCGCAAATTCCTCATATCAGTGAGATCATATGATAATTGTCTTTCTCTGAATGACTTATTTCACTTAGCATAATACCCTCTAGTTCCATCCATGTCGTTGCAAATGGCAAGATTTATTTTTTTGAGGGCTGCATGATATTCCATTGTGTATATATATATATATATATATATATATATATATATATATATATACCACATCTTCTTTATCCATTCATCTGTCAATGGACTTCTTGACTCTTTCTACAGTTTGGCTAT
>NC_138376.1:68635167-68719540 GCF_054177405.1 Leptonychotes weddellii
TGGGTATTGAGGAGGGCACATTCTGCATGGAGCACTGGGTGTTATGCACAAACAATGAATCATGGAACACTTTATCTAAAACTAATGATGTAATGTATGGGGATTAACATAAGAATAAAAAATAAATAAATAAATAAATTATACTCTAGCAAAAAAAAAGAAAAAAGGAGAGAATGTGATCAGCAAGAGACTAGAACAAAGGCATACACTAGATTTAGGGTATATTTTGTATCCCAAAATTCTAAAGAAAGAAAAACTTATATATATACAAAATATAAGCTTAAATACAATGAAGGGATAGAATATGACTGTAAAAGTGAAAATTAAAAAAGATTCTAAAAAAGGAATTGATAAAATAATATGTTGGTTGAAAAAGGAAAGAAGAAAAATTCAAAAAAAATAGAAAAAGAAGAAAATGAAGAAAATTAAAAAAATTAACTTTGAAAGACTAAAGAATCATGGGGGAAAAACCATGAATTCTATGTGCTGTATTCCCCTAGTGCTGGCATTCTGCCATTCTCATTGATCGGTAAACCGATTCTTGGCTGGATGTTTTTGCTGATCTTCTGGGGGAGTGGCCTGTTACAGTGATTCTCAAATGTCTTTGCCCAGGGCAGAATTGCACCACAATTCTATTTCTGTGAAAACTACTACTGGACTTTAGTTAGGGATTTCATTGAATCTGAAGAATGCTTTGGGTAGTATATACATTTTAACAATAGTGATTTTTCCAATCCATGAGCACAGAGTATCTTTCCATTTATTTGCATTCTCTTAAATTTCCCTAATTAATGTCTTATAGTATCCAATATACAGGTCTTTCATCTCTTTGGTTAGATTTATTCCTAAGTATTTTATTCTTTTTGATGCAATTGTAAATGGGATTGTTTTCTTAATTTGCCTTTTATTTATTTAATTTTTATTTATTTATTCTTATTTCTCTTTATGAAAGTTTATTACGAGTGTATGGAAACACAACAGATTTTTGTGGATTGCTTTTGTATCCTATAACTTTACTAAATTTATTTATTAGTTCTAAAAGTTTTTTCATGGAGTCTTTAGGGTCTTCTATATATATTATCATGTCCTCTGCAAATAATGAGATTTTAATTCTTCCTTTCCAATTTGGATGCTATTTATTTATTTATTTATTTATTTATTTATTTATTTATTTTCTAATTGCTGTGACTAGGACTTGAATGAATAAACAGTGAATAAAATTGGTGAGAGTAGGCATCATTGTCTTGTTCCTGATCCTAGAGGAAAGACTTTTAATTTTCACCACTGAGTATGATGTTAGCTGTGAACTTGTCCTTTATGGACTTTGTAATGTTGAGATACATTCCCTCTATCACTTTATTGAGAATTTTTATCATAAATGGGTGATGAATTTTGTCAAATGCATTCTTTTGGATTTATTTAGATGGTCATATGATTTGTATCCTTCATCTTTTATCCTTTATCTCAGTCTTTATTTCATTTATTTCCTTCCTTCTACTAACTTTGGGTTTCATTTATTCTTCTAGTTTCTTGGGTTATAAAGTTATGTTGTTTGTGTCTTCTTGGTTCTTTTTTTTTAATATTTTATTTATTTATTTGACAGAGAGAGACACAGCAAGAGACGGAACACAAGCAGGAGGAGTGGGTAAAGGAGAAGCAGGCTTCCTGCGGAGCAGGGAGCCTGATGCAGGGCTTGATCCCAGGACCTGGGATCACGACCTGAGGCGAAGGCAGATGCTTAAAGACTGAGCCACCCAGGTGCCCCAAGACTTCTTGGTTCTTAAAGTAGACATTCATAAATATAAACTTCTTTCTTAGATCTACTTTTTCTGCGTCCCACAAATTTTATTATGTTACTTTTCCATTTTTGTTTTGGGATATGTTTTTGATATCTTCTTTGACCCATTGGTTATTCAGTAGCATGTTGATTAATCTCCATGTATTTGTGAATTTTCCAGTTTTATTTGTGTAATTAATTTCTAGTTTAATAGCATCATTGTCAGCAGAGATGTTTGATATGATTTCAATTCTATTATATATATTAATACTTGTTTTATGACCTAACATGATCTATCTTTGAAAATGTCCATGTGCACTTGAGAAGATCGTGTATTTCATTGCTTTTGGATGGAATGTTCTGTATATTCCTTTAAGTTCATCTGGTCTATCATGTCATTTAAGGTCAATTTTTCCTTATTGACTTCCTATCTGGATGATCTATCCATTCATGGAAGTGGGGTATTAAAGTTTCCTTCTATTAATGTTATTACTGTCTATTTCTCCCTTTGGGCCTATTAATATTTGTTTTATATATTTAGGTGTTCCTATATTGGGTGCATAAATATTTACAAATGTTATATTCTCCTTTTGGATTGACACTTAATAATTATTTAACTTCCATATTTTTTTCTTATTATAGTCTTTAAAGTCTATGTTGTCTGATATAAGTACAGCTACTCCAGCTTTCTTTTGGTTTGCATTTGCTTGGAATATCTTCTTGTAGCCCTTCACTTTCAGTCTGTGTATATTCTTACATCTAAAGTGAGTATCTTACAGACAGCATAAAAGGGTCTTTTTTTTTTTTTTTAATCCATTTAGCCACTCTATGTCTTTTGATTGGAAAATTTAGGCCTTTTACATTTAAAGTAATTTTTGCCGTCTTAAAATTGTTTTTTGGACATTTTATAGTTCTTCTCTGTTTCTTTCTTCTTTTCTTGCTCTCTTCCTTTGTAGTTTGATGACTTTCTTTAGTGAAATGCTTATATTCCTTTCTCTTTATCTTTTGTGTATTTACTATATCTTTTTGTTTCGTGGTTATCATGAGGCTTACATATAACAACTTATATCTATAACAGTCTATTTTAAGTTGATTACAACTTAAATTTGACTTCATTCTAAAGGTCAACATTTTTACTCTCCCCTGCAACATTTTATGTTTTTGATGTCACATTTTACATCTTTTTATCTTGTTTATCTCTTAACTAATTATTGTAATCATAACTATTTTACTACTTTTTTAAAATTTTTTTTATTTTTTTAAAGATTTTATTTATTTTTCAACAGAGAGAGAGAGACAGCAAGAGAGGGAACACAAGCAGGGGGAGTGGGAGAGGGAGAAGCAGGCTTCCCGCCGAGCAGGGAGCCTGATGTGGGACTTGATCCCAGGACCCTGGGATCATGACCTGAGCCGAAGGCAGATGCTTAACGACTGAGCCACCCAGGCGCCCCTGTCTATTTTACTACTTTTGTCTTTTAACCTCCATACTAGCTTTGTAAATGATTAATCTATGACCTTTACTATATATTTACCTTTCCAGTGAGATTTATTCTTTCATATATTTTCTTATCACTAATTGTCACCCTTTCTTTACAACTTAAAGAAGTCCCTTTAACTTTTCTTGTAAGGCCAGTTTAGTGGTGATGACTCCTTTAGCTTTTGCTTGTCTGTAAAACTCTTTATCTCTCCTTTGATTCTAAATGATAGCTTTGATGTGTAGAGTATTCTTGGTTGGAATTTTTTTTCTGTCTACATGTTAAATATATCATGCTACTCCCTTCTGGCATGCAAAGTTTCTGCTGAAAAAGTTGCTGATAGAACTGGGGGTTTCATTGTATGTAACAAGTTGTTTTTCTCTTGCTGTTTTTAATATTCTCTCCATGTCTTTAATTTTTGACCTTTTAGTGATAATGTGTCTTGGTGTGGGGTCTTTTTGGTTTCATCTTATTTGAAAGTCTCTGGGCTTCCTGGATCAGGATGTTTGTCTCCTTCCCCAGGGTAGGTAAGTTTTCAGCTATTATTTCTTCAAATAAGATTTTTGCTCCTTTCTCTCTCTTTTTTTTCTGGGACCCTTATAATGTGAAAATCAGTCCCAGAAAATTTTATCTCAGAATTTCCTTAGGCTATCTTTCACATTTTTTCCCCCCTGCTCTGATTGGGTGAGTTCCATGGCCTTGGTTTTGTGTTGACTGATCCTTTCTTCTTCATGTAGTCTGGTGCTGAATCCCCCCATTGTATTTTCCAGGCCAGGTATTGCATTCTTCAACTCTGTGACTTTTTCTTGGTACTTCTGTAAGGAAACACCACATGCTATTTAGATTCAGGGCATACCAAAATTACCACAGAAAATAAGTGTTTGGGCTCTGGCAGAGATTTTTCCATCCCTCACAGTATCAAACAAATTCCTGATTATGATTCTTGAAGTAAAGAATTCAGTATAGAACTAGATGTAAGCACATCATAGACCAGAATTTGCAGATTATTTTTTTACACAATTTAAAAAGATGTACATTCTTATAAGAATTAATTTCCTTTACATATAAGGAACAATATAATTCTGGATATGATATGGTTGATTAATAAAAAAATTTCATTTTGCCATCCATTGATTCTTGCTACAGCCTATGAAAATGAACCTAAAAAAAAAAAAAAAGTTCAAAAGATGAGAGAGAATTACTCCAAACTATCTTACCCAGAATAAAGGTCAAGTTGCTCAACAACAGGCAAGCATCCTTAGAGCTGAAGAGTGAGGTATATTAGCTAAACCAAGCCTTGAAGATTTCTATAACTTTTTTTCAGATTAAAAATAAAATTATTGATCAAGAATAAAAGTTATTTCTTATTTTCAAAGGCCACTCCTTGCAAATGTGCTAGTAATCTTTTCACTTAGAATCTTTTCAAGACATGCTACCTCCCACGTCATCCTTCCTTTCCAATTTCATCAGTCTCTTCCACTCTACTAGATTTTTCTTAACATTTAGTCAGCATGTCCCTCTATATCCCATCATAACTCCTATCATCCTCAAGTTACACTCTCATTTTTCCATTTACTCTAACAGCCAAATCTCACAAAAGATTTTATGTGCTTTTTTCTCTACTTGCTCATCTTGTATTAATTTCATTGCAACTTTTCCTGTAACATTTTAATTAAGTTACACTTATTACATTCCCATGATTTTTGCCAAACACCAGAGATACTTTTCTACCTTCATATTACTCCACTTATTACTTTATGTGAATTAGTTAGCTCTTCACTTCTCTCAGATTCCTATGTCCTCTTGAACTACATGACATCCATGACCTTCATGCCAAAGGTAAATGGTAGCAAAAAAAAAGAATTAGACAAAGACCAAGACAGTGCACAGAAGAGGGTAGAGACTGATAATTAAGAAGTCCCTGGTCATATTAGTGGATGCAAAGGGGAAACTTGAGGTTGATTCAGTATTTATTTTGTCTCCCTTATAGCTTGTTATATATAACCATGAATAGAAAAATGAAATCTTTTATTATAATTTAAATTATGTTTTATATTTTACCTTCCCCAATTTACTTATTCATTCATTCAATAAAAAATTTTTGGAAGACACTGTCCCATTACATTTACTGGACAAAATTAAAGTTTAAATAAATACTATATATAGTTATGCCTCAGAACTACAACAAAATGTTATATGGTTTTCTTATCTTTAGCATTTTAATGTCATAAAATATCTGAAACACATTAATCCTAAAGAGCAAAAAAGTCTAATTTTTCTTTGAAATCACAGAGACTATTTCTAATCCATATCTGGTATATTCTCATTGTATTAACATCTTGTAGTATAATAAGAAGTTGCTATAGCAACATATCTTAATCCTTTAAGAATTACTTTTACAATTTATTACTGGTTTTGTACAGATAGACAAATGACTATTTTTGATTCACATTATTATTAAATTAATAGTGTATCAATCAGGAATACAAAGTTTTTCCAAAGGTATAAAATGAAACCAGCAATATTTAGCTTTATTCATTCTAATTATCTTTCCACGTTGCTTCTACTCAAAATGAGGTTTTCACATTACATATCCCATACCTACATTGAAAACTCCCCATCTGGTAGGGTCAGCATCATTAAAGAAATGATAAACCAGACTGCAAAATCAGCTCTCCATCACTTGGTGGTCCTAATATTCATTGAATGGACAGAGTGCTTTGTTTTTTGGTTTTTGTTTTTTTGTTTTCACACAGCTATAAGGTGTCTCTTGCCTATAATTTGTTAAATCTGTTAAAAATTAATTGAGAAGGGCATAAATATGGACAAATAAAAATGCCAAAAATTGGGAGATGTGAGCTGCCTTTATTGAATTTTTTCAATTAATATTTTATGTTGATATAAAATGCTAGTGTCTTTTATAAGGATTTCAAAACTATAGCAACATAGAAAAAATCCACTTAAAATTCTAGCTTTCTAAGATTATCACAGTTAACACTTGGGTATAGACCCATATGGAATTAGGTTTACACTGTACTTACTGTGCAGTAACCTGTTGTTTTCTCTTAAAAGCAAATCATAAACATGTCTCTATATCCTTTTTTTTTTTTTTTCATGTCTCTATATCCTTAACTGTTATATCATGGACTGACATTTAATATTTCCATAGCATATGATTCCAAGGATGTACAGTCTTTTCTTTTTAACCATTTCCTTTTGTGGTTCATTTAAGTTGTTTCCAATAGCTTGCTCTTTTACACAATATCCCACATTAGTCTTCACTCACTTTTCTATTCACTTAAAGGATTGGTAGGTCAAACAACAAGCACATTCTTTACTTTTATTAATTATATTTGATGCAGGGTTTTTTAAAAAAAGATTTATTTGTTTATTAGAGAGAGTGAGAGTGTGCATGAATCAGGGGAGTGGCAGAGGGAAAGAGAGAGAAATCCTCAAGCAGACTTCCTGCTGAGCATGGAGCCTGATTTGGGGCTTGATCTCAGGTCCCAGAGATCATGACCTGAACCCAAACCAAGAGTCAGACAACTAACTGACTGAGATACCCAGGCGTCCCACTTGATTTAATTAAATGTTAATAGTCACATGGGCTTTAGAATCAAACTTGTTGAATGAAATTGGATTTGACACTTAAAAGCTCTATAACCTAAAAAGAGTTATTTAATCATTCTATGTCTCCACTTTCTCATCTGTAAGATGGGAATAAGTACATTATCTATCTCAGAAAGATTTTTAAATAAATAAATCAGTCAATATACGAGAAGAATCTGTATCAATATCTGGCAAAGAGTAAACACTCCAAAATGCTCATTATTATTATTATTTGCCAAATGAGCTGCCGGAATTAATGCACTGATTTATACTCAAAAAGATAATGTATACATATTCCTATGTTTTTATAATATAATCAATACTATGTATTGTTACTTCTATACACTTTTATATTTAATAGTCAAATAGTCTTGGCTTTTTGAACATCTGTAATGCAATTTTGTTGTTGTTGTTTTGAAAGTTTCTTTCTTTTTTTTTTTTTAAGTTTAAGTAAGCTCCACATCCAGCACAGAACCCAGTGTGGGGTTTGAACTCAAAACCCTGAGATCAAGACCTGAGCTGAAATCAAGAGTCAGATGCTCAACTGACTGAGCCACCCATGTGCCCCTGTTTTGAAAGTTTAAATGATATCTCACAGTTACTTTATAAATCAGATGTCAAAGAAATAGTTGAATTATATTTAACCTCCCTCCATAGTACATGGCTAAATTTATAGCTCAGTATAGTGATAATTTTTTCATAGTATACAGTTTTTAAAAAAATCATCTTTCAAGTTTATCTGAAGTATAGTTATAGGATTGAAAACTTTGAGCAGTGAAAGCCATGTTGATTGTATTTAGTTAATTTTTTTTGATAAGCTAAAGGCCAAAGATTTTAAAAACTTACCTAAGTAAATATGGCCGATTTAAGTAAAAATCAGGTAGAATAAACTTCTATAAACTTCCAGGACACTCCTTCTACTAAACCATAATAATTACACTGAAAAAAAATCAGCAAACATTTGGTTATCCCCTTAAGTAAGCAGAGTGTCACTGTATCTGAAATGCTCTGTGCAAGCCAGATGTCTGTAATGTAAGAAAGGTATGTTAACATGAGGCTAGAAAAGTACTAGAAAAGGATAGTGAGATGGGCAAGGGGATAGACTCTGCATGAAAAATTTCAATAATAAGAACTCAAATCTAAAGATGATGGCAAGGAGAAATATGATTGATATTTTCTGATTCTTGAAAGATATATAAGGAAAATAAACTCAATTATCAGATAGTCAACCAATATAAACAGTAGAGCCCTCCCTTACGTCTTAACTATAGAATAAATATAAAGACATACTACAGGGTGTAGAAAATAATAAGATCATTAAATTTATAGTACCAAAGGATTATAGACAGGCTGAAAATATAGATTCAAGAAAATAAATACACAAATGGGTAGTAGTTCCTTAACATACAATAAGATGTTAGGGAAGTTTTCTTAACTGTTCAATGTTTTCTGGGAGGCAAAGTCTCCTTAAAAGACATAGCTAGTTGCCATGTGTTATAGATTGAATGGTTGTGTCTTCCCAAAGTTCATAGTTCGAAGCCTTAATTTCCAGTGTGATCGTATTTAAAGATACGGTCTTAGGACCTAATTTAGGTTATATGAGATTGTAAAAATGGGCCCCTAATCCAATAAGATTAATGTTCTTATACGAAGAGAAAAATTGACCAGAGCTCTTGCTCTCTCTCTGAACACATGCCCAGAGGAAAAGTCCATGTGAAGACGCAGGAAGAGTTCTCACCAGAAACCAAATCAGCTTATCTTGGACTTCTCACCCTCCAGAACTGTGAGAAATTAGTTGTGTTGTTAAGCCACGCCCAGTCTATGGTATTTTGTTACAGCACACTGACCTGAAGTCATCACTGGTCTATCCTAGCATGCATCCCTAGTGTTCCTAGGCATCCCACAGGCAATAGATTGAACGCTTGCACTAGCCCCCCCAAATTCAAATGTTGAAATCCTAACCCCCAAGGAGTTTGAAAGTTGGGCCTTTGGGACATAATTAGTTCCTAAAGGCAGAGCTTTCATAAGTGGGATTGGTACCTTATAAAAGAGGCCCCAGAAAGTTATTTTGCTCCTTGCACACCAACAATGTAGATTAAAGCCAAAACTTGTAAATCTGAACTTTAACAATAATAATGGCTATCCTGTAGAGACTCTGAACTGACATTGGAAAGATGGCTATGAGGAATTTTCTGGTCCATTACACTAATTATATTGTTGGCTTTCTGTAAATTATCTGGATAATTGTAGCTGGTTGTCAGCTTCAACAGCAAACGGAGTTGAAAAATAGCAACCTTTGGAAGAGAAGTATGATAGGATTAAAATAATAAGAAAAAAATGAAAAATCATCCCCCAAAGAGAATTTATATTTATTATAGTTTGCAAAGCATTATGTATAAATTTAGAATTAGGAAGATACCTGCAAACTTTTCTATTTGTAATGTTTGGTAAGTCTATGAACTTCTATAGATCATTTTCCCATAGATAGTAGTTTGTTTTCTCACCCAATTTCTTCTAGAATTATGAAGATAAAGATATATGGATATACTCATTAAAATAAATTAATTGAAAATACATTGACAAATCTGAGAAAGAAGAACACTTAAGGTGACCAACTATCAGACCATATTTATAATTCAGGTCATTTGTATTTTTCAAATACTAATTTAAAGTAATTATTTAACAATTTTAGGTAGGTGTGTAAAGGATAAAATGACAATTAAAAAAAATTTTTTTAGAACACATTGGGCATTATGGTAGTTAAAGTTAAATTACAGTAAGGAAATGGAAGTGTTCTCTGTCAGTGTGCCTTCAGGGAGCAGAAGATTTTATGACTTGGTTTTTAATGACCCTCATGATTCCTGGGGGGAGTCATAATTTTTTAATCAGGCACAGCTGCCATTTAATAAAATCCAACTTTGCTAGACTAGGTCAGTGACAGTATGTTTAACGGCTTCCTTGATAGGTTTGTACACGTTTTCTCTTAAGCTTATCCACATTTCTGGACATTCTTAAAAATTTTTTTAAACTAACCTAATCAAGCAAGGGAATAGATTCCACAGGTCAGAGCAAAGATTTTAGTAATAGATACTTTTGGACTTTCAGTCCCAAAGCAAGTATGAAACTATCCTATTAACTTTACCATCCATTTTTTGAATCTTTACTTTAAAGACACTGGGGAGAAAAAACCAAATTTTCAATATGAAGAATCTGAAGCCGCTATGTAAAATTTAGGAAAGTTCACTTAACAGTTTTGTCAGGATGTCTGATTCCGCCAGTGACACTATCTGTCCCTTTCTCTCTACTTTCAACCAGTGTTTATATCCTAGTGTTCGAGAACTTTCCTCGAATCTCACTGGTCACAGTTTTCCTCTGAAATGTCATCATTCTTCTTCCGCTCTTTTAATGATAAACTTACCTTGTGTGTCCTAGCATGGTGCCATCTTCAGGAAGGTATTTATAAAAACTTTTAAGAAAAGATGATAAAATATCAAGTATATTTTATCATGTCATGACTTGGGCACTCGGTGGTAGCACTGATACTCATCACTATTCAGGTTCTGCTTTCCCGCCAGGAACATAGAATTGCACTTACTCTCCCCTGAGAAGTTAGGAATGGGATGTTACTTGTTTTCTGTTAAAAGATGACCAGAAGAGGAGTGTGTCAGTTCTGGGCTGAAGTATTTAATTGCTGCTGCAAAGCCCTCATACTCTTTCTTTCCCTCTGTGGACATTATAGATGCATACATTGAAAGGGCAACTTCTTTTTTTTTTTTTAAAGATTTTATTTATTTATTTGAGACAGAGAGAATGAGAGACAGAGAGCATGAGAGGGAGGAGGGTCAGAGGGAGAAGCAGACTCCCTGCTGAGCAGGGAGCCCAATGCGGGACTCGATCCTGGGACTCCAGGATCATGACCTGAGCCGAAGGCAGTCGCTCAACCAACTGAGCCACCCAGGCGCCCGAAAGGGCAACTTCTTAAGATGGTAAAGCATCAGCCTGGATTTTAGGCAACTTTGATAAGAAAAATTCTCTTGTGAACCTGCATTTTACATGTAGCTTAACCAATAAACTTTTCTTGTTTGTAAGCCACTGAGATTTGAGGTTGGTTGTTATCTGGTCTATCTTGGCTGACCCACACTCTAAATTTAATTTATTCCTAATCATCAAGCTAATTATGAGAGTTATTCCACTTAAAAAATAAACGGCTAGAGATGGTTGTTCATGATTTTTGTATAGGTTCATTATTGTGCATTTCAGTATTACCCACTATTCTAAAGTGTGTTTTTATTTTAGCTATTTTCTTCGCACTAGTGTGATAAATTATGAAAACCTGACATCATGTACTAAGCTCAATAACCATCAAAATGATACTTTCCATGTCACCCTAGATGGCAGTACTGATAAGGAATGAAGGCTGGGAACTTAATCTAATTTTACTGAACTTACTGTTGAGAGAATTATATAGCTCTAACATTTCCACCCCTGTTCCTGTGTCCTATTCTACCACCTGCAGCACTATAAACAGAAGAATCTTGCTGGATGGGAGCCATCTGCAAAATAACTCATCTCTTCAAAGGGCGGCTGGATTCAAGTGCTATCATGTCTTCCAATGTGCAGTATATTTTAGTTATTGCTTTTAAATAATCCTTAGTTTTCTCCTTTGCACATCGGTAAAGACTTTAAATAGCAGATGTCAAAGTCACTTGATTCTTTTCCTTATTGAATCTCCAGAAATGTTCAGTATGAAGATATTCTTCTACAGTGTTTGTATGAAATAATGTAATTCAATCATGCTTCCTCTATAGATAACAATGGTCCACGTGTGAGAAAAATTCTGAATGTTTTATCCAAAAATTAGCTTCCATACATTTTATTATACTTAGCTCTTTGGGAATACACAAAATTTGATGCCACTGATGCTGATGCCCTAATTCTTACTTTACCTGCTGTGTATGAAAAATAGACACTAGACGGGGAGCATAAACAGTAGTAATGGTACAAAGATTTCTTATTTCAATATTTACTTTTTGTGGGCAGATCTGGGAATTTTCTTTTTCCTTTAATGAGAATTGAGGATAAGTTGGCTTCACTATGGCAATACAAATGTTAAAATTATCACGAATGCTATGCCATATGTCACTTAGATAATAGTAGAAATAGGTTGTTGATCAGTAGATACATTCTCATTAGAATCTCACCATTTTTAGCATAGAACAGATGAATTTTCTTTGGAACAGTTTGTTCTAAGGATGGTTTTCTTGGCTGTCATAGGAGGTTTTAGAGTTTCATGAATTGTTGCTATAGCATTCTATATGAATTGAGTAAAATGTCTATTGTATTTTCCAAGGTGCATGCTTCTTAACTTTTACAGATATTTTGACATTTCTTTAGCCTATGGCCACAAATTAATGTTAACAATTAAAGTCATGACACACTTCTTAAATACTGTCCATACACATCTTCACATTACTATCTTTTATGGAGCAGGTAATCCCCAAATTCTCATGTTGTAAATGGCTTGCATTGTGGGGGTCTGAGAAGAAGAGTAATGTTTGCTGGTGCCTCACCTGGAAAGATAATTCTATAATGATTTACAGGTGTACTCTGACTATTCAACTTTAGAAGTAAGATTTATATAAGGAAGATAACCTAAGGAAATAAAATGTCCTATACATATAGCTAACTAGAGTCCCATGCAAAACTGCAATAAAAAATAGAACCCTATTTACTTGTATTGTTTTTTTATTACTTAACATGTCATTGCTATATTTATTTAAATCTTTGTTTTCTATATTCTCTATATTCTGTAAGATTAAATATTTGTGTTATTTTATATTTTTTCACTAAAAGTGGAATATTATTTTTCTAAAGTAAAGCAACAGAACTAATTACATAATAGTTTTGATTGAACTAAACATTTATTAACATAAATAGACCTGGAAAAATTTAATTGGCTATGCTAAGAGAATAGACAACCTTCATTACTGAAACTTTGATGTTGATAGAAATACCCAAACGCTTAGGTTTGAATCATGACTTCCAACTTAAGAAAATCTAATACAAATCATGCTTAAATGTGTCAAAATGTAAATATGTTATTTTTTTTTTCCAATTAGATATAAGCTCATCATAGTGAAAAAGAACAAGAGCTTTGAATCTGGTATATCTAAGTCAAATTCTGATTTGTTATTTAAAAGTTATTTAAAATGTTATTTAAAAGTTGGGGCGCCTGGGTGGCTCAGTTGTTAAGCGTCTGCCTTCGGCTCAGGTCATGATCCCAGGGTCCCGGGATTGAGCCCCACATCGGGCTCCCTGCTCGGCGGGAAGCCTGCTTCTCCCTCTCCCACTCCCCCTGCTTGTGTTCCCTCTCTCGCTGTGTCTTTCTCTGTCAAATAAATAAATAAAGTCTTAAAAAAAAAAGAACTATTGGCCAGAACTTTTCTAATTTATGAAATCTATAAACTCACAACACTAAGAATTTCAATGAACTCTAAACAGAAATAATTACGAAAAATATCAAACCAAGGCATAATCAAATAAAATTTCTAGGGCGCCTGGGTGGCTCAGTTGGTTAAGCGACTGCCTTCGGCTCAGGTCATGATCCCAGGGTCCTGGAATCGAGCCCCGCATCGGGCTCCCTGCTCAGCGGGAAGCCTGCTTCTCCCTCTCCCACTCCCCTTGCTTGTGTTCCCTCTCTCGCTGTGTCTCTCTCTGTCAAATAAATAAATAAAATCTTTAAAAAAAAAAAAAGTTATGTAATCTTTCAGTGCTTCAGTTTTGTTTTTTTTTTTAAACTGTCAAATGGTGATTATAATAGCATCTGTTTTGGGGGGTTTATTTGAGTGTTACTTAAAGCATTTAGAATAGGGCCTAGTACATAACTGGCATTAAACCTTTGCTCACTGTTATTTTTATTTTGTTACTATTACATTGTATCATAAGACGATGTATCATTAGGGCTTTGGATCAGTAATACATTATTATTACATGATGTCATAGGGCAGTTTCAGCCTATGAAAGTTATTGAATTTTCCCCAAATGTTCATTTTCTTATTGAAGATATGATATATCTGTCATACTTTTGCATTACCCTAGTCCATTCACTCTTCAATTCTTTCAGATAACTCTGATATGACTATTCCTTTCTCCTTTCTTTTTAATTTTCCAACACCCCTTATCCATCTTTACTCTCCTCTGAAAACTGGGCCTCCTAGTCCACCTAGAAAGCTGAGAGTATCAGCTGTGGGTTTCCTCATGCTCATTTACCCAAGGACCACATGCCAGCAGGTATCCCTTTTTCTTCTGTATTAAACTCTTTCTTTTCCACTGGAGCTTTTCCATTAGCACATAATTAACAGTATATTTAAAAACATTTTTAGTTTTCCTTCAGCAGTATCTCATATAACTCGCTCTTCTTAAAACAAACAAAAACCAAAAAACTCCTCTAAAGAGTTGTCTTACAATCACTGACTCTCTCATTGCTCTACTCTTATTCCTTCTTAAAAACATGACCTAAAAAAAAAAAAAAATTTGGCCTCCACCACACAAATAAATCAGCTGTTGTCATTGTCAATGATGACAGCTGATTCTAAATCCAAGGTTCATTTTTTACATCATTATTTAAAATATCAGCCTGATTAAAAATAGCCAAAAAATCCTCTTTCCTTAAACTGTTTCCTGATTCAGTTCTATGCCTTTGCTACTTCCTCCTTTTAAAACTTCATTGCTCGACTTCCAAATGCTAAATATTGTAAATGATGACTGTCTTTCTTTTATTATCTATTGACACCAACTCTCACCCAGTACACTGACTTAAAATTCTAATATATACTAATGATTTAAGTTTATATCACTAGTCTTGATTTTACCTACAACTGCCTGTTGAACAGTATCGTTTGGATGACTACAGATAGTCTCAATCCTCCACCAGTCTTCCTTTGGACTGCTTCCTAGTCCCAAATATACTTTCTATGAAAACTCTAAAAAAAAGGCCTGCTCAGAACAGAATATTTTGCTACAACATATATTCAAAACATATACAATATATATAATATTAACTTTGACATGTATATACAGCCCTTTTATCTCATCTAGGGAGGCCATGAAGTTGTTGGTTAGAAAAACTCAGGTATGTAAAAATATTCACGGATTATGATTTTAGCCAATTTAAATGACAAAGAGTAAAACAGATTTGGGTTATTTAATTTTAGCAATAGTACCATCCCCCTTCTCATATTTGCAGAGTAATTAAGGTGCTTTTCATACACTCAAAATACTTAGTTATATGTGTCATAGTTTTCCATCATTTGGGTTCACTTGCTAACTCAACAATTCTACCTCAGATCTTAATTTAACTAAGCAAAGCAAAGCAAAACCGACCAAACCTCTCACCTACCACCGAACAAAAAAAATGAATCTATTGTAAAATCTCCTTCCACCACTAATTCTGAATTTCTATTAAAAAAATTTTTCCACCTAGAAGACTCTCATTAGTTCTTCTCACTTTTTTTTTTTTTTACCCACAAACAGTGGCTTTCATGCCGTATGTAGTTCTTTCCTCTTGAATCTGGGCTTGCCTTTGACTTGATTTTTAGTCAATAATATATGACACAAATGGTGCTTGTTCATAAAAACCCTAACATCTTCCACTGGGGGCTCTTGGTGTACACATATTTGAGTCCTCTTATTTAACACCTAGGCTGCCATGCTGTAAGAGGCCCAAACCATATGGAAAAGTAACACTTAAGTACTCCAGCTAGTAGTCTAAACTGAGCCCCAGAAAATAGCTGGCATCAGCTAATAACCACATGAATGAGCCATCTTAGACATTCAACCTAATTGAGTCTTCATATAACTGTAACTCTGTGAGAGACCTTTTGCAAGAATCCAACTTAATCAACTACAAAACAATGATAAATAATAGTAAGTTGTAAGCTACTAAGTTTTAGGGTAGTTATTTTAGGATTGGTTTTAGAGTTTGTTATCTGAGGCTTCTTATCTATGACATTGGGATAGTTTTGAGATGAGAGGTTATGCCAAAATTAATAAAATATAAACAATTTTAAAGTGTTCATTCACTGATTAAACTGTTTAGTTATTGATTTATTGATTTAAATTGACTTATCAACAAAGCTGTAAACTAGTTCTATTAAAAAAATTTTCACTTAGCCTAGTGATGGGTATTAAGGAGGGCACGTGCTGCATGGAGCACTGGGTGTTATATGAAAACAATGAAGCGTGGATCTCTACATCAAAAACTAATGATATATTCTGTGGTGACTAACATAACATAATAAAATAAAATTAGAAAAAAAATATTTTCAAAAAATGTTTTTAAATCAATTAAAAGAACATAGAGCATTATAAATTCACTCAATATAAGCAGAAACCCCAAATAAAATGAAAAGTGTATTTATATTGATTACTTGAATATTGTATATAACATGAGCTGAAAAATTATTCTCAATATAGATAGATAATAGATAGAAAGATAGGTGATTAGTTGATTTTTTTCAACTGCATTTGTCTCTAATATTGTGTCACTGGTATTTTTCTGATGAAATATTGTGTTCAAAATATATGACATGTTATTTTTTTCATAAAATATTCTAGTATTTTCTTAAAGTTGCATTCCATATTTAATGCATTTGAAATTGTTAATTCCTTCCATTTACTTGTCTGAAAACAAATTATGCTAAATGAAAGATATTCTCAATTCTCTATTTTGACTGAAATGTGTACACATATCAATCTGCTTTAAAGATCCACTCATTGCTATCTTGCCGTGTCTTTGAGTTATTTTTATAATATAAACCTTGTCAAAAAAGTTGTATCTATTTATGATTCTTTCCACCATTTCACCAATTTTAAATACTGTAAAACCTTAGACCTTTTCATTTTTACTCTATACCCAAATAGAGTATGTTCATTCTATGTAAACAGGACCCGATCAAAATATTATTCCCACAAATATAAATATTTCAAAGCACAAGAATACAATGCTAAAATAAACTTTGCATACTGAGTTCTTAACATTTCTTTAGTTTTTCCTGTGCTTTGTATGAATAAAATCTAGCATCTTCCTGTCTGCATGCTATATTTTCAATAACTATGATTCACCAAAAGTTTCAGAGGCTAAAGATGTAGGATATTGCATTCTTGAGTACTTTGAATAAACATTTCCAATTTTTTATACAACCAAAATATTATAAAATAGTTTAATACAAATACAGGAAACTTAGGTTGATTGATGGAGTAATTCTTTATAGACTCAAATATATCTACAATCACATTAATGTTGTACAACAAAGGATGAATTCCATACTACCATGATGAGGTAGTATCAGTTCAATATCAGTGTCATCAGAAAAATGTAGTTAATCTGAGTATATATATTAAAATTATTTTGGCAACTATGGCTTCTATTTCAATTGCAAGAATAAGCGTAGCTTATTTGAATACACTTATGAATTATATGTGCCTTATAACTAATTATAATAACATTTCTGCTTTATAGATTTCTTAATGTAAAACTTTGTATTTTCACCATACAAAAAATAATTGTATTCTAAATGTTGAATTTTATCTGAATTTATACATTCACAATACTATCAAATATTTCAAAGAAAATTTCTAAAAGCTCAACTATGATTCCATAAATTGCATGAAACAACAACATACTATTATTGTGATTAGCTGATTTTCTATTTGAAGTATCTGATGATGTTGATTATCAAACTTGCATCATTTAACTGATGAAAAGTTCTGTCAATGGAACCAACACAGCTCTAGCTTCACTTTCTATTTATTTATTTATTTATTTAATTTTTAAAAAAGATTTTGGTTTTTTATTTTTTAAGATTTTATTTATTTATTTGACAGAGAGAGACAGCGAGAGAGGGAACACAAGCAGGGGGAGCTGGAAAGGGAGAAGCAGGCTCCCCGCTGAGCAGGGAACCTGATGCAGGACTCGATCCCAGGACTCTGGGATCATGACCTGCGCTGAAGGCAGATGCTTAAAGACTGAGCAACCGAAGTGCCCCATTATTTATTTATTTGTCAGAGAGAAAGCACAAGCAGGGAGAGCAGCAGGCAGAGAGAGAAGCAGGCTCCCTACTACTAATGCAGAATCTGGAAATAAAAAGCAGAAATCTACCAAAACCATCTCCTCTTATCTTAGAGCAGCGTTTAGTTAATAATATTCTTTTTAAAAAGTGAAAAATGTAAGTGAAATCTAAATCAGGATGCCAAGAGAGTCAATATCAACTGGGACTCTTCCAGGCCAACTGGGATGTATAGAGCATCACTGGTTTCTCAGCTACAAGTCTGCAGCCCTGTTCAATAAATGAGTAAAATATTGACATCACTTATAAATCATTTACTGACTGCTTCCATTTGACTTCAATTTTCCTCAGCTTTCTTTAAGCATTTATGTACTTAGCTCTTTATAGCTGGATAGCTTGGCATTTACTTTGTATATTTTGCCATTATATATTCTTCATTAAAGCTTTCAGTTTGTGTTTGTCCTGTTACCCTTGCTGGATTCTCTGTGTTCTTAAGGACTGTAACCAACTTTTGTAAATCTCTGCACATAAATATTGACTTACTAACTACATGACTCTAATTTGATGTTCATTGGAAATTAATTTACATTTGATGAATATAACTTTTAATGTTAAAATTTTAATGAATGAACAATCCACTTTAAGAAATACCTTATGTCAAGATTGGAGGTAAAGAGAAATCCCATGTTTTTCCTGGACTGCTATAGTCTGAAATGTATACCTTATTTTGGCAAATCTGTTATTTAAGGAGTTTCAGTTTATTCATCTGAAGTGACAGCTACCTTAGATATTATCCTGATCTTTTTTGATAGTTAGAAGTCCAGGAAGTCCGAGCCGCTTAGAAGTCTTGGTAGTTTTCCTTTAAACACAAATGTCACATTAAAAAGGAAAACAAAAACTGCAATACTCAAGCCATCCCCCATTTTTTAATCCCCTTGCACAGAATTTTGATTCACTTATTGGTCATTTATTTTTAATTCACTTTCTAAAATGATTAATTAGAAACTTTAAAATTAAATCATTCTTTTACAAATACCACTGGGAGTAAGTATACCCATGACTGGAAAGCTTTTTTTGATACCACACAACTATCAGAAAAATAAAATAAAATACAAATGGGTACATATTGCCAAAATAGGCATATTTAATACCTTATAAATAATATACGGAATACTTTACTAATTTATTTGAGGTGCAAAAACTTAGATGTCTAATGAACAGATAGACCTCTTTTCTTTCTTGTTAACAGAACACCCATTTTACCTGGATGGTGATATCCTGAGTCCTTCGGAATTAATCATTCTGAGTCAGAACTGATCATGGCAACCCTCTTTTCGGCTGCCAGTGGTTTGGTCTGAAAGTAATCATGGGAATCAGTCAGGGCCAATAAAACACAAAAGTATATCTGCTAGGGATTTCCAGGGAAGATTTTCTTCTTTGAAAAAAAAAAATATTGCTACAAAGGAGAGCCATGATTTTGAGTTGACCATCTTTGGGCTAGTCTTTGGAGGCAATTGATTAAGAACATGATCCTGCAGACATCACAGATCTGCACTCATAGGAATACTTATGTGTGAATGGTGGAGGGGTAGAACAGAAGATTCCTGAAGCAATTATTGAGCTGCTGAACCCATGGTAGCACAGCTTAACTCCACATTTCTTGTATAATTAATGTATATATCATTTCTTAATTCATTGTCAAGTCTATTTCTTTCAGGCTATTGAAACCAATATAACTACATGCAAGTAATAACTATTTAACTTTTTAAAAAAGATTTTTAAAAATAAGATAATTGAAACTAATAATACTTTTTCAAGAGTATTTTGCTTAATGGGGGGGAGGTGTATTAGTAGATTATATGGATCTAAATCAAAAAATGTACATTGTTGGCTATCCCTTCTAAATCAATTATTCAATGGTTAGTTCCAATTACCTATTATAGAAAGCACAGAGGTCTTTTTTCTGAAATTTGGTTAAGAAATGTCTATGTAATTTTTCTTAAAAACTAATTGGATGTAATTTTATGTCCATATTTTTAACGAGAGGTCTAAACCTACCACAGTTCTTTATTCTGAACATTTAAAATAGAATACAAAATGCTGTCTTGAATTTTAAATATATACCCAAAGACTTTTTTATAGTTGACATAGTTATTTCAATTTTGGTAAAAAAAAAAAAATCACTTCATTATGGAAACACTTTTAAACATCTGTTTTCTTTTTTTATTATTATTATGTTATGTTAATCCCCATATATTACATCATTAGTTTTTGATGTAGTGTTCTATGATTCATTGTTTGCGTATAACACCCAGTGCTCCACGTAGAATGTGCCCTCTTTAATACCCAAAGTGCTTTCTTTAGTGTGTCATTCTTTTCCTTTTGATTTTCTACCAAAAGTAGTTACTTTCCCATTTTCTGTTAAACTATCAACTTTTCCTATAAACATGACATTAAATATTTGTTTATTTTTCTTTTTGTGGGGAGGTGTGGAGTGTCATCTGGTAGAGAGCATGCTATTGACTCACTTATCACACACATGTGCACACACAAACACACACATATTTGCAAATTTGAAACACTTTTCTTTTTAATGAACGAAATTATTTAGGTCTGACAACTCTTCCAAGTATTTTTCCATGATGTAACATGAGAACTCCTGCATGATACAAAGATTCTTTTTTTCACTTTTGGTCAATTACAAAATATTGTTAAAAAACACCCAAAATCTGCATCTTCAATGTCTTTTTTTGTTTGTTTGTTTTTGTTTTTTTTAATGAAAAATTAAGCCCATGTAGTACTTTGACCATTTCTGGCTGCAACTTTCTCACTGAAATAGCTTGTCTATAGATGATGAAGTGAATAAATTTCATATGTGGTGCTCTATCTGTGATTTTATGAGAAATTATTTCTTAAGTTAAAATAGCCATTTCATCAATATTACCACAAAATTTTTTATTTTTTTTGCTATAATGAAAGTAGTAGTTTTTAAAGACTATCTTCACCTTTGTTGAGTCTCTCAACATTGATACCAGAAAATCAGCTTACAAAAAAAGTAGTTGTTCACTGTAATCTAACAAATCTCATAAATTGGGCCTTGCTGGAAATTATCTGTGTATTCATTTGAATTATGTGGCAACACTTTCACTTGTATGTCACTTGTTCACACATATTACAGTATATATGGTACCTCTTTCCTCTCTTGTAATCTATCTTTATTTGTTCAAATCTTTATCATGTTCATCTTTATCATTGTCTTCCCAAAATACTTGTTGAACAACAAAATGAGATTTTGCTCATTAGAATACCATTTTCCATTATTTTTTAAATATTTTATTTATTATTTATTTATTTATTTATTTGAGAGGGAGAGACAGAGAGCGTGAGAGAGAGAGCACAAGAAGGGGGAGTGGCAGGCAGAAGGAGAGGGAGAAGCAGACTCCCCACTGAGCAGGGAGACTGACATGAAGCTCCATCCCAGGACCCTGGGATCATGACCTGAGCTGAAGGCAGACGCTTAACTGACTAAGCCACCCAGGTGCCCCTATTTTCCACCATTTTAAATTGCAGCAAAAAGCAAAGGTTTTATTCAAAATTATTTGGTGGTAGGTTCTGCTCTACCTCCTCCTCTCCCCCGCCCCCCTGCAATTCCCACTGCCTCCTTTGCTGGTCCTTCTTATATTTCACTATAAATAAGGAAGTTTTTTGTTTATTAAGCTTTGTGAAATTGTGTAAAATGCTCATTTGAATCCCATATGATTTTTTTTATAATATACAGTTTTGTTCTTTGTCTTCTGGATGCTTCATTCTAAAAAGCCTTCCTAGTTGCTGTGCCTTCATAGTATTACTATCTAATCACTCAAGACATACTCAAACTTAAGAGAGCTTTGGCCACAAAAAACAGTGAATGTAAATCCAAACTTCTAAGTGTCCTTCTGACAGTTGGAAAAATTTGGGGCAGCCTAGTTCTGATTGTTTTGTTTCAAAACCTGGTTGACAAAGAGCTCATGCTGGAGGGGGAGATGTGCCAACCCTGTAGTTATGTTGTTTGCTGATACATGCATTATTACTTTCTGTGGTTTGTTTTTAAGGAAATTTTCTAAGGCATTTGCCTATTTTATGAGACTTAAGTTAGGTGAAACTTGATAATATAATTCATAATTATAAGCAGGCATAAATTGCAGTATGTCACAAAATGCTGATAGTAAATAGACAGACATAGATGCTCCTGTCACATTTTGCACATTGAAGAATGCCCAGTCTTCTCTGAGGAGAGCTCATTTACCATGTGGATTGATCACCATCTGGGCTGTGGTCTTGGTGAAGGCACTAGGCTCAATGCATATTTCAAACAAAGATATGGCTATAAGTTATAATATTTTATTGCCACACCCAAAGGTATACTCTTGATGATCCCCTGAATACAAATACACACACCCCACTGTTCTAGGAAGCTGCATACTAGATGCAGACTTTGGTTTAATGCCATGTTCTGACACAGTGTGTTGTTATCAGGACATAAGTCCAGTCATGTCAAGTATGTATGTAAAGAAGGTCCTGGGTGTCACATGTCGATGTTTGTGGAGGAAGGTCAATTCTCTTCAGTCAAGCAAATAAATTTACATTGATTTCTAATGGCACTGGACCCCTTGTGTATCTGAGATATATCCTAGAAAAAAGTAAATGTACCATGGTAGCAAAGAAACCTATTAGAATAATTGTCCAAGGGTGCCTAGGTGTCTCGGTTAAGCCTCGGACTCTGGATTTTGGCTCAGGTCATGATCTCAGGGTCAGGGGATTGAGACTTGCATTGGGCTCCCGGCTCTGTGGGGAGTCTCCTTCTTCCTCTCCCTCTGACCCTCCCTCCCCAACTTGTGCACACTCTCTCCCTCCCTCTCTCTCAAATAAATAAATAAAATCTTTAAAAAAGAAAAAGGAATAATTGTCCAGGGGTGCCTGGGTGGTGCAGTTGTCTAAGCGACCAACTCTTAGTTTCGGCTCAGGTCTTGATCTCAGGGCCATGAGATCGTGCCCTGCAATGGGCTCTATGTTCAGCACAAAGTCTGCTTGAGATTTTCTCTCCCTTTCCCCGCCCCTCTCGTTTGTGCTCTCTCTTTTTCTCTTTAAAATAAATAGATAAATAAATCTTTAAAAGAATAATTTTCCCATTTATTTTCTGGGAATTCCATATTTTTTTTTTTGCTTTTCATTTTTAACAGCTTTATTGACTTATAATTCATATATAATATAATTCACCTATTTAGAGTGAATTCAATGTTTTTATTAGTAATATCGGATTGTGCAATCATCACTATAATCTAACTTTAGAACATGTTTGTCCTCTCACAAAGGCCCTATGCAACCATTGATCTACTTTCTATCTTTATAGATTTGCCTATTCTGGACATTTCATATAAATTAGATTATACAATATGTAATCCCTTCTGACTTCTTTTGCTTAGAACAATATGATTTTCAAGGTTCATCCATGTTGTAACATATATCAATTCTTTTTTCCTTTTTCTTGAGAGGTATGATTCCATTGTATACATATAAGACATTTTATTTATCCATTCATCAGTTGGTGGACATTTGAGCTATTCCACATATATTCTATATATTGTGTAAATTTTCATATTCTTATATGACACTACCTCACTGTCTATAATTGATTGGTCTAAAATGAGGTTCTTATAAAATTCTGAAAGCTATACACTTCCCTATGACTTTTGAAAATTTACACATGCTAAATATAAGGTTTTGGTGGCCACATTTCCCAACATATAAAGAAAGCTGCTCAACATACAGAGAAGAGGGAGACAAGATGAACTAAGAATCCTGGAGGCATCTTCTTGGTGGGTTTCAGTATTGAGAGGCCTAGCAGCATCTTGCCTTTCCCGTTGTTTTGTTGTTCATCTCTTCCAGTCAACCTCCTAATCAATCTAATACTCATTCTTCAAACAAGGCAATAATCATCAGGGGTGAATTTCTCCCAGGGAACTGGATAAAATTATCTCATAGAAAGGATAACCTGCACCTCAGTGGGGAGCAGCAGGATGCTAAGTGGGCCTTACCCTGTTGCCCCAAATAGGCTACTTTGATAGAACTCAGGTAAAAGTAGCCTGAGAGTACCCTAATGAAAGCAAAAAAAAAAAAAAAAAATTGTTACTAGGCATCTCAAGATTTTTTTTAATGTTTTATTTATTTATTCATGAGAGTCAGAGAGAGAGATAGAGAGAGGCAGAAGCAGAGGAAGAAGCAGGTTCCCTGCCTAGCAGGGAGCCCAATGCGGGACTCAATCCCAGGACCCTGGGATCATGACCTGAGCCGAGGGCAGGTGCTTAACCATCGGAGCCACCAAGGCACCCCGCATCTCAAGATTTTATTAAGTTTTGCAAACTTACACATACTCATACATGCCCGCGCACACACATGCACACACACACACACATCAACACCAACAAACAACAAAACAATACTTCCTCCTGAAACTTTCCCAGGTGGTCAAACAAGATGGCAGTGTGGAGTTGGATCTGAATGAGGATGTGTCAGCCTGAGAGCGAGTGCTGTGGCTTTTTCCTGCTTTTTTTTACAATGCTAAACTTCCTTCCCATAAAGTCAAATGTGGAGTTCCGAGAGATTTATTTGTAGAGATTAAGGGAGCCTATAATAACTGAGACTGACACCTTATTTCCTGGTTGGACATCTGCCTACACAGTAAACTTGCCTGCCTGCCTACTGTGCTTATGTGAGCAAGGAAAGTGTGAGGAAAGCAAATAACTACAGAGAAAAATCACCAAGTGGGAAGAAGGGTCAAAAAGGACATCTGAGCTTCTGGAGACTTAGTGAGCCCTACAGGAATTAGTTTAGCTTGCACTAGCTTGCTGCTATGCCACCCAACAGGACTGGCCACCATGCTAGAGAACTCCACCAGCAAATGTCTACTCCACCAAAAGCAGGAGTTGAAGTGCACTGGAAATTTTAAGTCACAGTAGATCTCCCTCTTGAGTGGCATAAGCACAAAGGGACTCTCAGTGCTCCCAGGATGACTCACACATGAACCTGCCTGAGAACCAGCACTGGGATACTTGCTGAATGGAGGGTATTGGGATACCAGTCTTGAAAGGAAAAGCAGTGATGACCAAGAAACAACTACAGGAGCAAGACACTTTTCCTTTTACACCTCCTGAGTCCTCACTCCAGCCCAGGGAGGAAGAAGGGATGCTCAAAAGGAAGGGAAGGAGAAGGGAAAAAGGCAGGTCCAAATTCCTCTGGCCAACACTCAGCAGGCCCTGAGGGAGAGGAGGAAATGAACAATCAACTAGATACGTAAGTAAATTTTCATTCTAGGTAGAATTGTTATACTTAAAAGTGACTGGAGAATTAAAGGAAAAATAAAATCATTTCAAGTTTAGGTTGTTCAATGAACGGGTTACACATGCAGCATGTTCCCCCAACATTCTCAATAATTGCAGAGGTAAATTTGTGTGTGTGTGTGTGTGTGTGTGTGTGTTTCTGTACGCATGCATTTGGAGAAGAAGGAGGCAGCTTTCACCAAAGTACACGAGATCATAGACAATAAAATATAATGGAGATCAGAGATGATCTGGTCCAAATACTCATTTGGGTGAAGTAGTTCGAAAACAAACTCAGGTAACATGGCCTGCCAAGGTCCGATAGCCTTCTAGAAGTCATGGGTGGCCCTTGCCCAGAGATCAGTACTCATGCTTCTTCAAAACATTTTCCCATTATTATCTTTTTTCCTAAGCTTTGTCCATTTTCTGAGAAACCCCTTGTAAAAGCATGAAATAATAACTCTTTCTGGTATAACATGAATTATGTTTTTTCTCCTGTCCTATGCTCAGCTAAGAAAATCAATGACATCTATTCTCACCACTAGCAAGTGTTTACAGGCTCTCAGCAATCCAGGCTATATGCTTTGAATATTACCCTTTTCAAATAATCAGGAGTGTCACTGGCTGGCAGTGCTTGCTTAAATACCTTACTTTGAGGCCTTTGGGAGATGATAACAGCTTCTATCAGGCAGGATTTTCAACCTTCTTCAGGCACTCATTCAGGACAGGCCCTGTGATCACCTTCTGTCCCGTTGACATTCAAGGAAGTTCTTGAATAGGAATGGGGATGGGAGGAAGGAGGCATAAAGAAGAAAATGCAGTCTTGAGCAGGCCACACCAGAGTTTTATTAAGACTTGTAAATGTGAAAGAGTTGTTAAAGTATTTGTGATGTTAAAACAAATATCTAAACTTTTCATTGTTCACATAGTTTTAAGGTACATTTTTTAAATAATATATAGGATATTTTTGCCATTTTAAATACTGCCTTTAACCTGCATTCTCTTATAAAAGGCCACATTTTAAAATATGAGGGCAGCATCTTTATTACTATACTGTACAATATATAATTAACTCAGAAATGATTCAGCTTAGGCATAATCAAGAAGAATTATAGCACAAGTCTTTGTAAGTATGTGTTAAGGTTATAGTCATGGCTACTGCAGTTTCCATGATACCTGGTGCTCTTAAGAGTCTTCCTGGTTTTAGCTCTGAGATGTTATCTATTTGATTCTAAATCAGAGGGTATTTTATTCTTAAAATCCCATTATGGTTCTTACTAGAAAAGCAACAAAGCAAAATAGAACACAGGATTTTGGTAAAATATTTCAATATTCAGGCCTCAGAATCTCCAGGGTGTAAACAGAGATAAGAAAAAGCAAAGCTTGCGGTAGGAGGAAGCTCGCTGAAGGAAGTGGAGGCAGAGAGAGGAAAAGCATAAAAAGGAATGAGGAGTGGAGTAGGTGGGAGGAAGAGGAGAGAGAGCAGGTGAGAAGAAAAGATCAGGAGCAGGGAGGAGGAGTGGAAGAGAGGAAGAAGGGGCAGAGGAAGAAGGCGGGTCTTCCCAAGGAGATCAAGATTTTAAGTGAGAGAGTAAAGGTCCAGCTTTTTAAAAAGTTCACTATCAGGGTGCCTGGGTGGCTCAGTTGATTAAGTATTTGCCTTCAGCTCAGGTCATGATCTCAGGGTCCTGGGATCTAACCCCACATTGGGCTCACTGCTTAGCAGGGAGCCTGTTTCTCTCTCTCTCTCTTTCTCTCTGACAAATAAATAAATAAAATCTTTAAAAGAAAAGGGTTCACTGTACATATTTTTTGGATTGTAAAAAAGGGAATCCATTGTGTTATCTATTGTTTTTAAACTTCGCACTGGCAAACATTTGAATCTTTTCACATTTAAACATTTTAGAATATACGTTTTAAGATTATTTCTTCTAAGAATACATGGAATATATTTTTTTAAAAAAATGAGATGAGAGCAAACAAAATAGAGTCAAAGCAACTCTCTTTTTTAAGTCGAGAACATTTCATTGATTCTTTTATTTTATTATATAGTTCTTTAACACCATTTCAATTAATATGAAATATCCCCATGTACTGGAATTCCACTGCCATAAGGGGATTTTCTAGGGGGTGGGTATTTGTTGTTTCCATTTGGCTTCCTGTACTGTAACTGAGCAGTACTAAAAAAGCTGTAAATGTATTTCTGTGTGCATATTATTTAATTATTTTCTCAGCATCAATTACTTGATGCGAATTTAAGTTAATGAGTTTGAATTTTAAGTCTTTTGTGATTCATTACCAAATTGTCCCTTGGAAAGTTACTGATTGACTATCCTATTTGCAGTATATGGAAAGCCCCACAAAGAGATGTTTCCACGTTTCTTTACAATTACTGAAATGCTGAATTATTTTACTTCTCTGAATAATGTGCAATTGAAAAAAAAATGTGTTGAAGATTAAAGGAGACTATAATAACCTAAACGAGATCAAAGAATAAAAAATATCTCTCTGAGTGATTTCCTTTAAATTCATTAAAAAATATTCTAAAGGCACTGTAATTGTTTGGATAAGAAGAACTGATTATTAGTACCAAAAGAAGGCACACGGACTTAAAAACCAACAATTTGACTTCAAGCCATCCCCCACCCTTTCCCACCCCTGTCCTCTGCTTTTTGTCTCATCACTGTCTGCACATTATAAACACATTTCTTGTGGACTTATATGGATGTTCAGCTTCTGCTAAAATTACCCAAATCAGCTCTTTGATATCCTTTGCTGTATGTTCTGTGTATACCAGCTTCCGCTTACATAAGGGACATTTTAAGCTCTTTCCAGGGCAGAGAAATTCAGCTATTTGCATTTCACATGTACCTCCTAAACTATTTTGAAATACTTACTTCATAATACATGCTAAAAGTATATTAAATACTTAAGTATCAAGACAATTAAAATGTAGTCATACCTTTTGTATTTTAAGGTTATAAAATGGTAACTCTAAGTATAATCATTCCAGTTCATTTTCATAGGGTTTCCTTTGCCTAAATAAGATTCAGAAACAGAGAATCTTGACTTATGTGACTGATAAAATAAAAATTAGCACTTACAAACGAATATTTTAATGGTTACTCATTCCTTGAGATTAATCCTAAAAGCTGTTTTGAGAGTTATAAATAAATTTGTTTTTAGTAGTTTTGATATTTGAGCATCTTGAAAAACATGAAATAATTTTGATAGAAATTATGTTTTAATCTTACCCAGATTTATTTTGCTGTTTAAGACCTTTCTCAATTTCTCTTATCTCTGTCTCAGTCTTTTTCTGCCTGATAGCTTCATATTTAAAGCACAAGCTATCAGTTTGCCCCTAACAAATCATGTCTCAAAATAGAATTTACCCAGAAAAATAAATCTGGATTTTAGGAAGCATATGTTTTATGAAGGGAAGAAAGGAAAGATCTAAATTGAAGATGAGGATGGTTTTATAAGCATTTAGCCAAAGACAGAAGAACTGCCTGACTGCAAAATATGTATCTTTTTTGCTGAGAGAATATTAGAAGCCAATGAAATATTTTAGGTAGAGTGATTTAAGGTAATTGTGGCAGCCACATTTAATGTAGAGGAAAGGAGAGGCCAAAAGTGAGAAGAAATTTCAGGTTGTTCAGGATTAGAGAACAAGGCAGATCAAAATCCTTTGTGTGCTAGATGCAATTTTTCTTCCTGCATTGTTTAAGCATTTAATTTTGGTCTTTAAAATTAAAAAAAAATATATATTTCAATAGTATTTAACTATTATCATTCACTTATAATCACATTTTGATTTGATGAATGGCTGGACTTTTTACTGCCAGTTTATGAGAACTAAATTTCAATTACAACAGAAAATAATACATCTTCATTTGTAAGGCATTTCATGTAGAAAAAAAAAATTAAGTTTTCCCTGATCTATATCTAGGCGTACTTTTTTTTCTGTTTGTACATAGATAAGATTCTCTGAGGCACTCATGAATTTTTTGGTGGCTCCCAAGGGGGTCTGACATTTCAATATTTCCTGACACGCTTGGGAATGAAGCATTTCAAAAAATTAAAGGCACTGATAAGCAAACCCTTCATTAATAAAACAGACTATTAAGTTTGCAGCTCCTGTACTTAAAATTTCCTTATTTTATCTAAAATTAATTTGCAGGTACCATGAATCTTTTTGAACTTTGAAAAAAAAAGAGATTAAGTTAAGGGCAAGATTTCAAAAAAAAGGGCTTCATCTACAGTACATCTCTGCTCTACAGATCATTTTCTCCATTATTTAATAATTAATACCAGCTACACCAGCATGTTTAAATCCTCAACAGATAAGAAATAATTAAGTTAACACCACTCAAAATGATATGTAACATCTCAATTAGTGAGAATTTTTAAGTGGCAACAAGGAGAATTAATTTATTGAAAGCTGCACTGTAGGGTATTTTTTTTTTTTCAATGAAAGTCAAAGTCACATTCATACAGATGCAAGAAACACTACACTTAGTGAAGTTGTTGTATCATCTGCTAAAATACGTGATGTAGCTGCCAGCAATCTAGTGAATGCTCCGTGGCATACAGACAGTACTTTTCTGGAAACCCCAACCAAATATATTCCAAATTTGAACATTGGGGAGGGTATGTGCTATGGTGAGTGCTGTGAATTGTGTAAGACTGATGAATCACAGACCTGTACCTCTGAAACAAATAATACATTATATGTTAAAAAAAAAAAAAAAGAAGATAGTAGGAAGGGAGAAATGAAAGGGGGAAATTGAAGGGGGAGACGAATCATGAGAGACTATGGACTCTGAGAAACAAACTGAGGGTTCTGGGGGGGGGGGATGGGTTAGCCGGGTGATGGGTATTAAAGAGGGCATGTACTGAATGGAGCACTGGGTGTTATGCACAAACAATGAATCATGGAACACTACATCAAAAACTAATGATGTAATGTATGGTGATTAACATAACATAATAAAAGAAAAAAATATATATTCCAAATTTGAAAATTAAACATTTCCCTGGATGTTGAACCTCCCCTCATTTTTCCCACAAATACTAAAGTGCTTGGCTAGAATAAAGAGTTTTAATAGTCTCTATCTCTGTTTTAAGCTCAAGAAATTATAATAGCCAAGAATAATAAAAATATCTCATTCTGTGTGTGTGTGTGTGTGTGTCTTCTCTCTTCCCCTCTCTCCCACTCTCCTTCCCTTCCTCTTCCTCACTTTGCTAAAGGAGCTATGTGCCCTGTATACTTCTAGAAAACATCCATATGCCTTTGTCCATGAATGCCATATATACCGTAAGAGTCAGTGTAAGCAAACGAAAGGCGCCATAAAAAAAGTAACCTTCCTACAAGTACACATCAGCAAACACAGTCCTTGCATTATTTTTTGACAACTATCTAACATTTTAGTTGACCCAGAAAATTGGCAGACTTTCATTTGGCTCCCCTTCATTTCATGTGGCTTATCTGAGAAATGGGGAAAATGATGTGAAACACAAAAGTCCACTAAGAGCAATAGCACAGAGAAATAATTTCCTCTTTTAGCAGCAACTGTCTTCATCATCCAACACTCACCATAAACATCGTCATCTTGTTTACATTTCCCAAAAGCTTACTGCATGTCAGACAGATTGTTAAATCATTTCCAATTATGGCCAGTTGGTTTTCCATTAAAGAAAACATGGAAATTCCACCCTGCTAGCCGAGAGGTTGAATTTGCATGATGCCATGGAGTGTAGTTACTCCCTTCTGTCCCTAGAGAGAGACCTAAAAGTGTACATTAATCCAAAATCATAGCACTGCAGTATTATCATTGTCGGGAGCCTTTCAAAATACTCCTAAACCAGATTCCCGGTCTACACTGGGTGACCCAAGAAATACTTTGGGCAATTGCAGAGAGTAGGCTAAAAGGTGAGTGGCAGCAAATCTCTGCTGTCTCAGTTTGAGGGCACTGGTGAAGTGAAGGGCAAGAGACCATTGTGAGTTACTAGCAGCCGGAGCGCCTGACCTGCGTGGAACACGGCGTGTCCAGATGAGGCCAGCTCCGTCAGAACTGCAGGGAAATGGGTCACAGAAGACGTAGGACCAGCTCTGCTGCCTCCTCTCACTGCTTCTTCCATTGATTACAAACTCTGAATTCGCCACTTACTAACACTATCAAAAACAAGCCAAGTTGAGGATAGGTTCTGTAAAAGAGAGATTTTCCGTTTGTTCGAGTTTTTTTTCCCCCTCCCTGTGACCAAATATTTAGGGGCATTTAACTTAGGTAGTTTTCCTTAATGGTTAATGGCTTATTCTCCCCAAATAACCATAGGGCACTCTACACCACAAAGAGCCTATGTACTATTTGTAGAGCAATATTTATTTATTCATCCCTGCGGGATATCTAACATGGCCTCGGGAGTACTCCAGATTCACCTGTCTTTGCACTTACCACATACTATTGAACATGTCCTCCCCTTTAATGTAGAGATTTTATCTTATTAATTTCCTTATCCCTAGCTCCTAGCACAAAGTCTGACATAGAGCTCGTGCTCACCGAATACCTTTTGAAATAAACCGAACTAAGGCAATGTATCCCATTCATTTATTCAGACATATAAAATATTTTTTGATATGTAGTAATTTTAATTCATTAAATATGACATCTAAAGTTAAGGATAGGGGCACCTGGCTGGCTCAGTTGGTTAAGCAGCTGCCTTCAGCTCAGGTCAAGATTCCAAGGTCCTGGGATCATCAGGCTCCTTGCTCAGTGGGGAGCCTGCTTCTCCCTCTGCCTGCCGCTCCCCCTGCTCGTGCCTTCTCTCTCTCTGACAAATAAATAAAATCTTAAAAAAAAATAAAGTTAAGGATAAGGGCACCTGGGTGGCTAGTCGGTTAAGCGTCTGCTTCGGCTCAGGTCATGATCCTGGGGTCCTGGGATGGAGTCCCACCACTGGGCTCCCTGCTCAGTGGGGAGTCTGCTTCTCTTCCTGCCCCTCACCCCGCTCATGTTCTTTCTCTCTCACTCTCTCTGTCTCTCTCTCTCTCAAATAAATAAATAAAATCTTTAAAAAAATTTTAAAAAAATAAAGGATAGTTCTTCTTTTCCAGAATACCTCTGAAGGACTAAGCTACATGAAACCACTACCTCAAAAGTACTCAAAAATTAGCCTGAGGGGCACCTGGGTGGCTCATTCGTTAAGCGTATGCCTTCGGCTCAGGTCATGATTGGGATCGAGCCCCGCCTCGGGCTCCCTGCTCTACGGGAAGCCTGCTTCTCCCTTCCCACTCCCCCTGCTTATGCTCCTTCTCTCGCTGTTTCTCTCTCTGTCAAATAAATAAATAAAATCTTAAAAAAAACCACAAAAAACACAAAAAAACCTAGCCTGAAATGTTGTTTTTTGAAATGCTGACAGTCCCATGTATTTAATAGTTTCTAGAATTAGTAGAAGTAAAATACATTAGCCGGAGTTGTCCAGAGAAACAGAACCAATATGAATTTGTGTGTGTGTGTGTGTGTGTGTTTAGAAAGAGATTTTAAGGAATTGGCTTACATGATCCGGCAACCTGGAGACCCAGGGAAGAATTGATGTTGCAGTTCAAGTCTGAAAACAATCTGCAGGCAACATTCTCTCTTCCTTGGAAGACTTCAGTTTGTTTTCTTTTAATACCTTCAACTGATGGATAAGACCCATTATGGAGAGTGATATTTACTCAAAGTCTATTAATTTAAATATTAACCTCATCTAAAAAATACTTTTCACAGCAACATTCAGACTGGTGTCGGATCAAATATCTGAGTACTTTGGTTTCACAGAGTTGAGACAAAAAATTAACCATCATACAACATTTTACAATGGCATGAGAATTTCTGGAAAAAAAGTTTAATAATCCCAGTTTGGTGAAGGAAAGCCTATGTACAGAATTGATTAAAAACCCGGTGATAAAGATTTAGCTTGACAGTTTGCACTAACTGAACCTTTGCCAACCGTACTTTATCTGCATCAATTCTCTGTGCAATTTACATTTGTGAACTTAGGAAAGGTTGGAATTTGGATGCCTTAGTAGGGCATTCAAAATCTTCTCTCCACTTTTTAGATTGTTGTCACTACTTTGCATGCTCCCTAAGCAACCCAAAACTAATGATCCACAGAAAAGCTGTTAACTTTTGTGTCTCTCTAATTTTGCAAAATTTTCTTGGACCTTTCATTGAAATTCCAATCAGAAATCAAGATTATTCTCAAATGTCACTTCTAGGAAATCTTCCATAAAGTTGCTTGCGGAATAAGTAGCTTCCTGCCTTCATCTGTGTTTTCATAGTAGATGGTATATATCTTTATTAAAGTCTTATTTTATTTAAATTAGTTACATATAAGTCTGTCTTCCACAATAGTTTATAAGCTCTCCCATATTAGGAGAGTTCCTTGAAACCCTAAATGTAGTTCCCAGATCAGTAACATCAAAATCACCTGAGAGCTTGGCAGGAATGTAAAATCTTGGGCCCATCTTTGCTCTTCTGAAAAACCATGTGTATTTCAAAAATACTCCCAGATGACTTTATGATATTAAAATTGGTAAGTCCTGTCTAGGTGTTGGTATTAACAAACATAACTAAGGGAAGATTTCTGCATTAAAGGAACCCCTGTTCTACTAAAGAGATTATTATCAGTTCCTAGATCAGGACAAATTCTTTCATGTTGAAGATTCGTGAGAGCTATTCCATATCGCCACTGATATTCAGACTTCCCTTTGTTTTTCTACCTCTCCCTATTTCTGAATTCTTCATGGTTTCTAGGTCACAGCTTAGATGTCAGTCTATATACAATTAAAATAAAGCATGTACCAAGCCATAAAATAAGTATGAGAAAATGCAATAAATTTCTTTTCTACTCCCCTCCCACTGCCTAACCAAGTATCATCAAATTTCTGTTTCTGTTTGTATGTTGTTTTATTTTCTTTTGTTTCCAGTGTCTGTGGCTACTGCCTAACTACAGGCTCGGTCTATGTGTTGGAAAACCATCAATTCATGAAACACAAGATTGGTTGAGGTGTCCATTTTTTGGACTGCCATTAAGCGTAAATGATGGTACATTGCACTGTCATTTTCTGTTTGTGTCTCTAGTTAACTTGTGGTCAGCTTGAAAGTAAGAATCCTTGTCTGTTATATGATGTTACCTCCAACATCTTATCCAAAACCTGGTGCCTGATAAGTTCTCACAAGTATTTGTTGATTTCATGAATGAATAATACTGAGAATGAAATTAGATAAATAATAGCCATACATGTAGGAAGGGGCAGATTTGAAAGACAGAAATCACCTCAGCAATTTACATAAAACCGAATTATCAAAAGTAGGAGTTCTTTGATGCAAATGTTTCTTTTTTTTCTCTCAATTTAAACAAACATAAGGGTTTGTTTAATTTTTTTGATTTTGGAGATCACAAATTTAAACTCTGTTTTTTGAAATTAACTCCATCACTCTCCTTTCCATATACCAGAATGCAATGATTATGAAGTAAGCATTGAGGCAGAAGTGAGGGTGAGTAGAAAAATAATGTGTTGCTAATGAAATCAGTGGAATGCAACCAGGTTCTTATTTAGTTTTTTTAGGCACTCAAGTGGTCAACCAAAGTTGAATTTATAATCTCATGACAAAATCCCTTTCCCATATCTATTAAAAGAAATTCTTGGCCAAATTTAAAAAAATGCCTCCTTAAATTTGATCAAGTCTTTCCATTTTCATTTTAAGAAACATCTGTTTCTTAAGGAGATGTTTCTCTCAGGTACTTGCAGGGGGCTTAGTTTTAATATCATTCCTCTTAATGTGTTAGCTATTATTTTTACATAAATAGTTTAGCAGCAGGCTATATATTAAATCCTGAAGTACACTGTATTCTTAGTATTTCTGAAAATAAATAAAAGCACACAGAAGAAACATTTATGAAAAATGACACACTTTCTTATATGTTCAGCTGAAAAAACAAAGGTTTATTAAAGAAAACAAGAGATGCTTTCTAGTGGTAGAAGATAATGCCCCACACAAACATGAATAAGGTCAGCTCCTTGAAAAATCTCTGGATCTTGTTATGGTCAGTTTCAGAGGCTTATGGTGGCAACTTTAATGATGGATTTATTATGGTTCAGATCGCATTTGTACAATGCCTTGAAAACTAAGCACCTGGGCACAGAACTTTGCTGAGAGGACATTTGTATGACAACTGGCATTGGGGAATGAATGAGGAATGTGAGCAGATCTGCAGGCTTGTAGGGCATGACCAATTTTAGTAAACTACTTGAGTCAGCTCTGTTCAGTGTCTATCTCTAGGCACTACAGAGATGCCCATCACCACACTCCTTAGTGCTCAGAGAAAGATATTAGAAAGTCTGCCAAATTATCTTGACCTAATTAACTGGAACTCAAACTGGGGCAGTATTTTATGTAGTCTAAATTATTGTGCACTTGGGTCTGGCTATTTTCAGCACATGGTGATGACTTCTTTTTTTTTTTTTTTTTTAAAGATTTTATTTATTTATTTGAGAGAGAGAGAATGAGAGAGAGCAAGCACATGAGAGGGGGGAGGGTCAGAGGGAGAAGCAGACTCCCTGCCGAGCAGGGAGCCCGATGCGGGACTCGATCCAGGGACTCCAAGATCATGACCTGAGCCCAAGGCAGTCGCTTAACCAACTGAGCCACCCAGGCGCCCATGGTGATGACTTCTTATTGTTTTCCACACACATAGCATTCTTACATTTTGTCGAGTATTGAGCATATTTGAATTAACCTTTCCTATTAGTTTGTAATAATTTTAAATATTCCCATATTAAAGATGAAAAAACTGAGGCATGACTAAAGTAAAATATCTGTGATGGTTAATTTATTCCTGACTAATACACCATCTAAGCCTAGTCGTACTTAGTATGAGAAAGAGAGAGAGTCTAACATTATAACAATAGAGGATCATGAACTTTCTCCTAGACAGCACTAGCTGATATATTTTCTCCTCTGTGGCAGTGACTATTTATTGATAATTCTCACACGGGTGAAATCATCTTCCTCCGGGGTAGCATATTAGGATTTGTGCAAATGTACCTATGTGTGAGTGGGTTTAATTTGCAAAAGTACCACACAGATAATTCTGATACCCTCACTCCTCATCCCTAGTGAGAATCACTGACCTGAAAGAATGGCATTCATTCATTCCAGGAGGGCCTGAAATTATATCTCATAATTATTTAAACAAATTACACTTTGTTTCATGTAAATAAAATGGCATTTTCAGAAATAAGTGTCATTGATTTGTGTTTGCAGTTGAATAAAGCGATTCTCCCTTTTTCTTAGCACCTATTATGTGAGAATCACAAAGGTCAATTTTTGTTGTTGTTTTTAACCAAGCAGATTAGGTCATTGGTTCACAAGATTTTATCAAATTGTAATTTTATGACTCTCCATCTTGAATGAAACTCCTTCCATTGCTTAAGTTACAGCTGTTCTCCACTTACCAAGAGACAATACGGGAAATACTTTGTATAGATTTAACTATTTTTCGACGGTCTGGAGGGACATAATCATGCTTTAGCAGACAGTCAGAAATGTCTGAAACATTCTCCTTTAAATGCTAATCATGAATCGCATCATCTTCAGAAACTAGATCTAAACTCATCCTGCTTCGAATGTTTTCCCCAGTGGATAAAATAGACCCAAATTTTTCTGTTCGCTTCTTTGTTTGGTGACCTTTGAACAAATAAATTACAAATATTTGTATTTATAGTTATATAACTCTTACTATTTTCCAGGTATGTTCTTAAGCCCCTTGTTAAATCCTCACAAAAGTCCTGTGAAGATAGTAACATAATTTCCACCATTTAGATGAGAAAGCTGAGACCCAGAGTTATGAAATAGCCTGATGATGATGACACAAATCAGCGAGGGGGGGAGACAGATTTTGAACCCTGACCAGAAGATTTCCGTGGACACTCTTAACAACTATGTAAACCTGTCTTTCAAGAAGAGAGTCATTTGTGTTTAGTTTTTTTTTTCACTGGGATAGATAATATTCTTTCCTAGAAAAATTAATAAATCCATCTGTTTCAAACCTGCCATTCAGGTATTTTAGGCCTACAGAGCTACATTAATATGTATTTTATGTAAAATTTTATCATTTGATTCTGATAACTTCTGAAACTTGTTAATTCTCAAGGTCACACTATATTTTAATTCTGTCCTTCAAGGTGCTAAATAACTCTTCCCTTTCAGTCTGATGTTATTAACTAAGTAAATGAGCATGTTTTGAAATGATTGATGGAATTATTAAATAGCACTCATCCTAGGACTAACCCCATTAGTCATGTTTCTCAACTTTGATATTGAACTATTTGGACTACAACTGAAAACAAATTATATACCTATTTAATAGTAATAGGGTAGGTATCTCAGCTTTCTCAAATCCTTTTCTGGAAGTAAAGAGTGTATTAGAAAACACATTTCAAAATTCAAAAATAGCCATAATCTTTTTCATTTATTGATGAGATTATCAGGTTAAGCAAAAATCTTCCTAAAGTTTATATAATTATTAATTACATTTTAAATTACCATAATTATTATTATGCAATTCTTCCTGATTTTTAACTTACTACAGGAGAAAGATTCATCTGATAGCATTTGTTTACTCATGAAATCATTCTCATTATTTTATAGCACCTAGCGGTAATAGAGGCTTATGTACTCAAAAACAAAATAAGACACAAATTCCTCAAATGTCTGTTATTTTTTGTTTGTTTAAACAAAAACATACATATGTGTTTGGAATTGGATATATTTTCCTGAAATTACTTTTGTCTGTAGTTCAAAATATAAATGCAATGAATTTTAAATTTATAAACTATGCTTTTGAAAAATCCACACAACATCTGGTCAAGAGTATGGTATTCTTTTCATAAAACACTTTCACTTTTTGTATAGTAGTGTCAAGTTTTTACAGTAAAAGCGTGTCACTATAATACAACTTTTTTAACAAATCTTATTTTTCTTATATAGAGAGATATTTGCAGTGTTCAGTTTTCTGGAGGACTTTCAAACCCTCTTGACTTTGTTGCTTTTGGTATATTATTTTTATTTATTTGTTTCTTTGTTGGTTTGGTTTGATTTGCTTCTTTTTCTTTTTAGAATTAGAATTCGTTGCTACATTCTTCTCCAAAATCACTAGATGCTACTCTGTTTACAATCTCACTGCCAAATTAAATCAATGAAAAAGGCCGTTTTACTCTCTACATTTCCTTACGACTTTTCACTATGATCGGGGCTTGTGTGAAATGAAGGCTTTCTAGATGAACCTGTAGTATCCCTTCCCCAGTATTAAATAAAGTGGATCCGAATTTCACCTTGTTACTCACTACTGCAATTAATTTAACTTTCGGTGCACTCTGGGGCTACTGCTTTTTGTTTTCTAGATGGTACAGATCAAAGGTTGAATCGGGAGCTCTACACTATACCCAATTTAGAACTTAATTAACCGCAAAAGTTAAAAGGGAGGGCAGTCCCCAATAAGCTGACGGTGAAAGTTGAGGCTGCCCTAAGCCCGATAAGAAGGCTACTGCGAGTTTTAAATTGAGATCACCACCAGCATAGCCGTGGGTTTCAGCAGTGACAAACTGTAGTCACAGATTCCAACAGCCTCTGATGAAAAGCTGTTCTCATTCCCTAATGCTTTATGGGAGAGCTGCAGCTGCTTGGAATATTTTTCAAGCAGAAAGCCATCATCATGACAACACCAGAGTAAAAGAGGGCAAAAAGAATTTCTTTCTGGTAGGGAAATAAAGACATCTTAAGCTTGACTTCAAAAGCTCTCTACAGCAAACAGTAGCTGTGGAAATACCGTTTCATCTTTGCCTCTGGGATATTATTAAGCTTTTCTGGTAGCTCTAACTGCAGGAGAAGGGATTACAGAAGTTGCTGCTGGGTAGCTGCCTGCCATACAAATATCTGGAAAAGCTGGGACCGTGGATTTGTATTCGGGCCAGTGATTAGCCGACCCCAAGACACTGACCCGGTAACGAATACCGCAACACACCTCTTTTTACACCACTCAAATAAAAACACGCAAGACACTTCCATTTCTTCCTGAAGTGTCAAAGACTTCTCTTGGGTCAAAGTTTGCTAAACATGATCGGGGCCAGTTCTAGCTACATCGGCTAATAGCATGCGTGGTGGAGCAACGCCATTCACATCGTATCGGTCATGGTTGTGTCCGCATTTCCACGATGAATCCCCACTTTCAAAGGTTGTAGCTCAATGGCTTAAAAATCCACTAGCAGCTGCAGTGACCCATGCAGTCCTGGTGCGGAAACTACACCGTTATCATTTTAGCACACAGGGCGAGGAACTCAATAAAATCAGTAATCAAAGGTGTTTATTTGATTCAGCTGCTCGGTATGTTTTTACAAAATCATTTTTCAGTGGAATGTAACTAATGTCCATTTGATGTGGATGGATTACTTGTTATTTTGGAAAAAAAGGGAAAATAAACCAATTTCATTTTTTAAAATGAGTATGTGTAGAGTGCATTTAAACATGTCATCAAAGACTTGTAACTGAGATTGAGTGAAATTTGGTTGCTCTGTGTAAATATTAACCACGATGTGGCTAAATCTCCTAACAAAATAAAATTAATGATGGTTACTAAATAATAACTAGATGTCTTTACAGTTGGCATTTTGTTCTTACAGATTAAAATGGGAAAAAAATCTAAAGTATAAGGTGCGTACATATATATCATATTAGTTGTGAAAAATGCTATATACTTAGAAGTTGAAATTGATCTTTTCAGGACAAAGAAATGTCAGAACACACAGTGATGAACCTAAAACATATAAACAAGATTGAGCCATAAGGTATTTTGAAACATAGAATAAAATTTATTTTTAATGAATGTTAACATTAACTTGATTTGACATTTATCAAAAGCTGACACACTTGACAATCCTTCTATAGATACAACTGATTAAAATATATTGCTATTTTTAAAAGGCTCTAATAACTAGATCTTTACAGCAGAGGTTTATATTCTTAATTTTCCTATGAGGTTGAAATTTCAAAAAAAATCGTTATATGATTATTCTCTGATCACCTGCCTGGTCTGGATTATCAGTGAGGCACATTACTACAGCCTCACCATTATTATTTTTCCCAATTTCATTTTTATCTATTTCATTATTTCAATTGCAATGCATTTCACAACATCAATAGGCACTTTCCAATAATAGAGATTTATAGCAAGGGAGGACCAGAGAGTAAATCCACCTCTCCCAAATTTGTACTGAAAATGCATGTTTTTAAATAAAGACATTGTAAGTATCCAGTCTATTATTTTATTTTCTTGTTTGAGGCTGTCTTTAGACCATAAACAGTAAGGCCTGACCTTGCATATCAGCATATTTTAATAAGCATTCAGTAAAAAAGCAACAACTAAAAATTTATTTAATTCACTAATCTGAAGAAGAAATATATCTATATGCCTACATGTATATGTATATCTATCAACTTGAAAAAAGATGATATGGTTTTAAAATATGGATTGACGTTATTGTAAGGCTTTTGGATTACCATATTACTTCAAGGTTTTTATAAAGCTTTTCAAAATATGAAGTGTTTCAAAGTATAAAATTTATTTCAAGCAATCAGCTGCTTTGGAAACATCCGTTTAATAATGGCTATTAAAATGCTATGTCAATGGATTAAATGCTATCGTAAAATATATCCATGCACATTAACTTAAATTTAACATAGTTTAAAGTTCTGGGGTTCCTTTTTCAGAAGTAACTATTTGCATTCCATCTCTTGACATGAAGCTTTAAATATCAAATGCTTTGATGAATAATAAATACAAATATAAATGAATAAACGATCTGATGCCAGGAAAGAGGCGGATAAATATTCAAAGGAGGTCACTTTGTGTTTTGGTTTTTTTATTTTGTAATGTATTTTGCATTTGGCCTAGTCAACAAATAGATGAAAAAAGAAAAAGAAAAGAAAATATTTACAGATAAGCCACTGTTGTGGTTCCTGTGTTTCCTGATGAGTCTAAGGTGCATAAATCCAACATTCTGTGGAGCAGGATGATCACTCTGCTTCGGCATTTTATTTGCCATAATATGGAGGGTAAGGGGACTATGAAAGGTGGCATTTTCCAGAGGGATTTTAAAAAATCAGTCCTCACGGCCGAAGAAAAACAGTATTTGATTCCCCTCTGGGTGTTGCTGCTCAATCAAATTTATTACCAGCCTTAGGGTTGGAGGGAAGACAAGCGCCGGGAGCTATTTGCTGCTTCGCTGCGCCAGAAACACAGGCCGTAAGGCAGCCTGATTCCAAGGAGTCATGTCCAGGGATTATGGCATGGCGGTGAGTATTCTCTGGTTCTGAACTAGAAAACTTCAGAGAAAGGTGCTTATTTTGTATAATATGCTAGGAAAGTTGAAATATATAATCAGCCTCCATCACGGTTCCCTATTTGACTGGGAAGGTCATGAGTCAGGCTGATGAAATGTAAAAGGCAGAGAGTTAAAGTTTTCCTCCCGCTGTGATCAGATGTTCTTAGGATTCCAGCAGAGGTAATCTTTAAAGGAAACATGGCAGAGCTTTGGAAGGCTTTGTGATCATGACCCACCGGTAGCCCATAGACTCATTGGAGGGGCCAGTTGGAGCTAGCCTCTGGTCAATTTTTATCCTGCTATTCTTAGATACTCTAAAATTACAGACCTTAGTCTTTGAGGTAGACTTTAATTCCCACCATGCAGAGGTGCCAAAAATAAGGCACCAATGATTTTATCTTAAAATAAGATAGAAACATTCTATACATCCATGTCTTCTCTGTTCCAAACTCAATAATAACTTATATTTTAAGATGATTTGATAATTTTCAATTGACTTACAAACACTATATAATTCAATTCTCAAAACAACCTTTAGAGTTGATAAGAAAATGTTATAAGCTGTCTCTCATTTTATTTTTCCTTTTTGATCTCTTTTTTTTTAAATGGAAAACAAGAATTTGTGAGGAAAGAAGTGACTCTCTAGCAAATAAACAAGAAATAAACCCAAGCTTCCAGGCCCTGATTTCATATCTATGGCAGACATCAGTATTCATGGTATAGTAGAATTGCTACTAAATCTAGACTGTTCACAGAAATCTTCTCAACACAGTACTCACAGTATACACCACCAGCAGAACAATTCACACAAGAGAGGAAACGAACTTACCATTCCACTCTCCTGGACCGGTGAAAAGCAAAGATCAGCATACAGAATGTTTAAGTCCAGCTTAATGTGTTTCGGTAAATACATTTAAGTAGAAACATATCCTAACCATAAACAAATTCAGTATCAAATGAGTTTTGATGCACATTATTCCTATGGATGTTACTATTATACATACTCAAGAAGTAGAAATAAATCAATATGCTTTAAAAATTGCAAATAAATCTTGAATTTTTCTTGTAGGTTGTGTTTTCATGGTAGTGTGAGTCTAGCAATTTTGAAGGTCTTTATATGTTTTTTCAGAGTGAATGAGTAAGTTGGTGTTTGGAGCTAGGGTTTTCTTTTCTTTTCTTTTCTCTTTATTTCTTTATATCAGAGAGAGAGAGCGTGTTCAGGGGGAGGAGTAGAGAGGGACAGAAGCAGACTCCAAGCTGAGTGCAGAGCACAATGTGGGGCTCGATCCCATGAGCTTGAGATCTTGACCTGAGCTGAAATTAAGAGTCAAAAGCTTAACCTACTGAGCCACCCAGGCCCCCCTGAAGCCAGGATTTTCATTATGGAAGAGGGGGCATACAAATATGGACTAAGGAAAGGCAAGCAAGAACCCGGGAGTGGATTGAAGTTGGAGATAACAGTATATACTTGGTATGCAGGTATACACACAAACATACATCTGTTCTGGGAAGAATCATAGATGGATGCTAAATATTGCCATGAAAGTTTATGAGAAAATATCTCTCCACAGATTGGTTACTATTTGTGAAGGGAGAAAGTTAAATCAATTATAACTTGAAATTATAACAAGTGATAATTTCACTTTCGTGAATTGGCTCAGTATGTATGTGTTCAATAAACTGGTAGTTTCCTAGTAGGTATAAGTTATTCAGATCATCCTACTAGCTCTTACAGAAACAAATTCCTGTTGATCTCTCATGACTTCCCTGTCTTAGCTGGTTTTAAATGACACAAAACTCCTCCAGGTAGTAACTACACCAGGGTTTTATTTACAAAGGACATTTTTGTTCAAGAACACTGAATTAATCCATCCCCAGGTCACTAAGAGCAACTTGAGTAGGCTACAAATAATCTACTCTACGGAAAAATCACATGATGCAAACATTTATCCAGGTTCAGAAGCAAAACCCCTTATCTAAAAAGTTGTAGAGGTATCATGATCATCATCACACATATCTCACTGAGTGATAATTACCACTATGAATTATGTAATTTAGCGTTAAGCTGAGTGATGTGCTATAACTTGAATAGCCCATTTTAATAGCATTTATGCATAGGTTTACTCCTCCAAATTATTGCTCCTTGAATATGTTTACATGTATCTTTACGCATAAATATATTCTTTGAAGAAATTATATCCACTACAAAACTAAACAGAGTTTTAACATATAATCCAGCAATCATGCTTCTTGGTATTTATTTAACCAAAGAAGTTGAAAACGTACCCACACAAGAACCTGCACATGATGTTTTTATCAGCTTTATTCATAATTTTCACAACTTGGAAACAACCAAAATGTTCTTTAGTAGGTAAATGAATAAACTGGGGTATATCCAGAGAATGGACTATTATATAGCACTAAAAGGAAATGAGCTATCAAGCCATGCAAAGACATGGGGGAGGCTTAAATGAGAATACTACTAAGTGAATGAAGCCAAACTGAAAAGGCTACATACTGTATGATTCTAACTTTATGACAGTCTGGAAAGGGCAAAACTATGGAGAGAATAAAAAGATCAGTTGTCCCTAAGTGTTGGGGGTGGGATAAAGAGGCAGAGCACAGCAAATTTTTAGCGCAGTGAAATAACTCTGAATGAAAGTCTGATAGTGGGTACATGTCATTATATACTTGTGCAAACCTGTAGAATATACAACACTAAGAGTGAATTCTAAGGTTAACTATAAACTTGTAGTGATAATGACATGTCAGTTAAAGTTCATTAATGGTAACAAATGCACCACTCTGGAAGAGGATGCTGGGAGTGGATGAGGCTGTGCGTGTGATGGGGCAGAGAACATCTCAGAATTCTGTACTTTCTGCTCAATTTTTCTGTGAACCTAAAACTGCTCTTAAAAAGATCAAGTTTTTTTTAAAGTTATTTCTAAAGAAATTATGATGATATTTTGTAATACACAAATGTGAAAACGTATATGCGGCTTACCGTAGCCATTTACTTCTACAGCAGTTATTATTTTAGTATATAGACTGTTGACTCACTCCACAATGATTAAAACTCCATTCAAATGTCCTTTTGTTGAGACAAGAAAGATTGATATTTGGGAACTAAGAAGCTATTATAATAGAGAATATGGGATCTGGACTGGTAAGAACCATTTCAAATTCCAGTTCTGTCACCCTTAACTATATGATTTTAGGAAAGTTGCTCAGCATCTCTGAGCCTTATTTTTCTCATCAGTAGGAATAAAAAAAAAATGAATAGTTATAAAATGCCAATTTCACAGGGCTGTTGTAAGAATCAAATTATAGAGGGAGTGGATATTCAAGTTCTTTATAAAGTAACGGCCAACCATTGGTATCATTCGGATGATCATTTCAAGGATAATCACCCATACCATTCTAGAATCATCTTATTAAATATAAGAAGAAAGCCATACAAATCCCAAATGGATAAAATAACCTCAGAAAAATATGTGATGAAAATCACGGCAGTGAAACAAATTTGTACTGCAATGAAAAACCACAGAATAAAATACAATCTTGATATGATGACTCTTTCCCACTTTTTTATGTGAAAGACACTGATTCTGGGAATATGGTGCTATGTTTTCTTTTAAAATGTATCAATATTATTATAGCATATCAAAACTTCTGACAGGTTAAAGGAATTCTGACAGATCTCAAACACTGCATTACAATAGGTTTAAATTTCTCTAGAAATTTAAATGAACTGTTAGTCATACCTTAAAAAATGCTACGTTATATGATAAATAATTGAGTATGAATATAAAACACTTTAAAGCTGATGTTTTATATTGTTGAATAACAATAGCAATCTATCATAATTTTTATAACAAGAGACTTGTAAATCTATAAAAAGTTGAGGATTAATATTTGGTTATCAAGTCAAAAGACACTTTCTAATCATAAAACTATGTTGAGTATGGAGAGGAAAGTAAAATAACAAAATATTGATATATGTGATGAAGTCCATCAAAAACAAAATTAAAGGACAAAGAAGAGGGTTATAAACATTTTTAAAAAGCAAAAACTAAAAAATTAATAACCTTAATTACAAACTTGTAAAGCAAGTTATAATAATTACTTAAACAGCAGTAGAAAAGCCTAAACCTGGCATGAACATATTCAGAAAAAAGAAATACAAATGATATTTAGGCCCATGAAAAATATTTCAATCTTTCTATTATTTGCAAATTTGCAAATTATAACAACATTGTTATAATTTGAAAATTTGCAAATAATTACTACTGTTTGCAAATTTGCAAATAATTACTACTGTTAAATAACAAGTTAGTAAAGATTTTTAAAGTTATATCTAGTATGTGTGAACTGTAAGACTTATCAATATACTCTACTAGTGAGAGCGTAAACTGGTACAACCTTTCTGGAAAGCAATTTGTCAATACATACAGCAAGGTCTGTAAAAAGTGCATACCCTTTAATACAGTAATTTCTCTTCTAGAACTTTATCTTACGGAACTAATAAAAAAAAAGACAAATATTTAATACAAAGATGAAAATCATGACATATTTATAGCAGTAAAAACCTCTGAGCAACCTAAATGTCTAATGTTTGGATAGTGATTAAATATATTTTACTATATTTTAAGGTAGAACATGTGGTACGGTTAAGCGTAGATTTTTAAATAGTATATAATGACATGGGATAGTGCTTACAATTTGCAGTTCAGTTAAAAATAAGGATACAATTCTGCATCAAGTCTATTTAATCTTAATATATTGTATAAAATATTTAATTATAATTTCAAATATATAAATTTAGAAACTGGAAAAATATATATGAAAGCAGTTATAGCAATTTTCTATACAAGGTAATCTTTACTACATATTTTAATTTTTATGTATGTTCTAAATTCTTTACAATGAGCATGCATTTTTGAAAATTAAAAACATAATTAATATAAGTACATACATTTCAATATATTTGATCACATTTTCAAAATATTTCTTACCATCCATCTTATCATTGATATTAAAATAGAATTTAAATCTTAAGACATGGGAGAAAATGCCAAATGTGGACTAATTTCTCAGCCTTTACTACTGACTTAAAGAAATTGAGGTTACACATGCTGCATTTCCATAGAGCTCAACAGTAAGTGGGATGAGCCTGCTTTTCCCTCCTTTGTCCTCCTTCCAACACTGTCAAAACCATGGTTAGAGAGAAACTTCAATCTCTTCCATGTATTGGTCTGAGATTGTGGTGTCACAATTTGTTTTACTTTGTATTGAAGCCATTGTGTGAATTCTGACTAACAAGCTGCTTTCAGGTTCTGAAACACTAAATCTGTCTCGGAACACTGGCACAGGGGGCTTACACCATGTCTTGAGAGATGTACTTCGGGCATTTTTGATGATACCCCAACTGTAGGTATTATGATTAAGTGAAGCTGGAAGCCCAGCCTCTCTGTGCATAAACTATTCTGTTTCTTTTACTTTAACTGGCCTATCTCCTTAATATGCCCTTATTTTCATGTTAAGGTAATAAAATATTACTGTAATAAAATATTTTGTAAATATTTAAATGTATTAAATGCAAGTCATCAAAAACCTTGTGGAAATTACTTTGTACACAAGCACAAAACGCTCACTATATATTTTCCATATCCACTGTTTTTGTCAAGGAATTGTAAAGAACAATTTTTCATAGTGAAAAGGAAAAAGTATTTTTGTTCGTTTGTTTTTCCTAGATGGCATATTCTATGAATATTGTTTGATGACTATTTGACTATGTTGGTTTTTTCCTCTATTATTTGTTTTTATAGAGATGGGAGTGGCTACTGGACTAAACATCAGTGTTAAAACTCCTTTTGCCACTTCTCACTTGCAGCTCCCAACTGCACATTGAAAGCTCCCAATTGGCAGGCAGCATAGCAATTGTATTCTCATCAGTACATTCCATAGAAATGAGTCTCATAGACGCAGACTATAGAACTGCAGGACACCTAATAAAAGAGCTTACAAGAACAGTTTTCCTAATCTGGTTTTTCCCTTATAATTCCAGTGACTCTACTACCTTTAATGATTATTTTTGTTGCTTTTTAAATCACACAACAATCTACAACTATGCTCACGTTTGTTAGGAACACACTTGCGATGGCCTTAAATCAGTCCTCATGGATAGTCTGTTTTTGTGGAGGTGACGTGGGGAGGGAGGGAGCCTTGCAGAATCAACAGAGAAGTAAATAACCACTTCATAGAAGACACTGTCTAGGACTTCATTGACCCTTCACCTTAGGAGGAGGGATTTAATGGGAACTAAAATGTGTGAACTGGCCCTTAACGGTTTTGCTTTGAAATCTATGTTCAAACTTTCACTAATATAGGTGTAGCAAAGGCTTCGATTTCTTCATTTTAGTTTCTGTTCTTTAAACAATAATGAGCAGACCATAGGAGACAATTAGATGAGTGAGCTGTAAATGAAACAATTGTATACATTTACTAAGCTATTTTTCCCAATATTTCTTTATTTTACTCTGAATTGTCTCCATGCCTTGCAATGAAATACAATTGAGAGGCCAAAGTGAAATTTTATAATTCACTCTTCTGATGTGTTCCTTTTTTATGGGTGTAATCTAATACAAGAGCAAATGGATTAATCAGAAATCACACTATAGGACAGAATAGAATCTTTGGTACTAAATTTTCCCTGGTCTGTTTTTCCACTTGACAACTCTTGTCTAACTTCTAAGATTCCTTTCCCATTACCATATGGAATAATAATAATAATAATAATAAATAATAATAATAAACTTTTGTCCTCAAAGAAAACATGGAATAAAAGTACAAGTAAAGAAAAGCTGAAAGGTAATAAAAGAGAGAGCAAGTATAGATATGTGTTTATGGACTTATGAGGTAGAGAAAGAACATTATTGCAACAAATAACCTATTATTCCAAATACATAATACATATCGAAGACAGGTATCCTTGAAACTAAATAATGTAAATGGGCAAGATAAATTATAAATTAAATGGTAAATATAACTTAGAAAATCAATTAGGACTGCAATAGTTGCTTTAGTGATTAGATGATTAGGTGATCCCTATATTGGTGTAGATAGCATCACTGTAAAGAGGATTTGGGAATTATCTAAAAATATTTTTATATTAGACAACATAATTGTTTCAGATAAACACTTATAAGTAAATGTTAAAATATTTAAAGCAACCTGAAATCTCCAAATCATGTTTATAATACAAACAAGTCAACCATTTGCCATAGGAAATGATATTCGCAGGCTTTTTCCTCATTGGAAAATATGCAATTGTAAAAGCATGAAGGAATACGATCAAGAGTAGCATCTGTGTTGCATGAACTGTAATATAAATGCCTTTCTACCCAAGGGCAGAGTGGCTGGTAGTTGGGCTCCAATGCGTGGCTACTCAGTGTCATGTGCTGTCAAAACTATCTGAACAAAGTTTTCCAGAAATGTAATGATTCCAGTAGTGCCCCATTACTCCAGATGGCTTGGTTTGACAATTTAATATTGGCTTCTAAATTCTCTTATTCTTGTTCATGGCTGACTCTGGAGGCTCATTTTCTACCCACACTCTTTGGGCCAGTAGTTAGCAGAGAGTTATCTCGGCAGCGTGAGATAACTCACTAGGATAGACTGGATGCTGCTGGGACACTTCTCTGAACAGGGAATTTCCATTACTACATAGTGGAATAGACGTGCTCTCCCTCTCCCTAATTCCTTCCTTTCCCAGCATATACATAGCATTTTGAGAGTGGAGCCGCTTTACAGGAACTTAAGCTAGGCTGCATACAGATCACTTATGCCTGGCCTAAAATGTGGGATAATGAGAGTTCAGGGTCTTGTGTGTACTCAAGTAATTCCCTGCTTGTAAGCTCCCCCCATCCCCTGGCCCCATATATTCTCTCTCTATCTGAACCGTGTACACCAGCAGCATGTGTCTCTGACCCATTGCACGGAAATCTGAAAAACTGAAACAAGGCTTCAAGCTGGAAATGAAGCATACCCATACCGATCCAGACAAAATCTATGGGGACTGTGCAATAGAGAAGACTTTTTCTGCTTTTGCACCAGTGTAATAAAATCATCTTTGATGGCAAAATGATTTGGAAATGTAGTCAAATGTATAAAATTAAGGAACTGATAAGTATGTGTTGAATTGATTTTATCATTTGTCCTTCCTCATCCCTTTGATTCTTTTTTCCTACATCCTCCCTGGATTTACTATTTTCAACTCTGTAGTGCTGAATGCTATAAATATGCAGTTTTCTGTAGAACTCTTTGATCTTTTTTGAGGAAAAATGCCATTGAAATTTGATGAATAATTAATGAGAACTTGACAGCAGTCAATTAATCAGCAAGGATATGCCAAGTGATTATACTATGATAAGTTTCCAGTAAAATAAAGAAAGAAATATAAGGTATGGTGTTAGGACTTCAAGAGTTTACTATCAAGTGAAGAGATAAAGGTCATGTACATCTCAAGTGGGAAGCCTATGTTTAAATATTTACTTATTTAATTGATAGAAATAAGTATAAGACCAGAGTATATAAGAGTAGTATTAAATTGAGAATTTAAATACATTTTAGTTGTAAATATTGAAGTACATATTTATCTGAATAATCCACAATACTGATGCTAACTATGAATTCTGAACTATTGTCAAAATTGATACATTTTCCATGTTGCTTTTTCATGACTTGTAATGAAGTATGAGAGAAGTCTAATACTGGTTCCAAAATGTTGGAATGTGTTGTGTGCATTCTAGTTTTAGGAATAGCATTTTTTTAATCACAAAGCTCAGTGAATTTAATTAAATCTCAACTGCCTCAAAGCAATCTTTTTTATTGTACAAAATTGCACTTATCATTCAGATGGCAAAAACCATATAAAATGCTACTGTCTTTCAAAACAAGAAATTTACATATAGGCAATAAGTAAAAAGGTCCATAACATGGCCCAGAAATGCCATTTAAGCTTTCTGATGGGTGTTTTAAAATCAATTCAGATCAGTGTATGGTGAATTATGTGGATGCTTTAAAAACTCTACGTTATTCAAGGACCCCAGGTGATAGAAATCATCTTAAGCATATATATTCTCAACAATAGAATAGAAAGACACCGAATGCCAAGGTACAGATAGCTCTGTGAATATAGAAATTCAGACTATACTAGCATATGTTTTTCCTTCTTTCATATTTTTATTGTTTTCCCATTCCCATTCTCCAATCTCAATATCACTTAGTTTGATCTCAATTAGGTAATTATCTCATAAAGTAATTAACTAAAACCATGAATGACCAATGATTTTACTTTGTGGTTATCAGCATGTGTGTATGTGCATATGTGTAGGTGTGTTGATAGATAGACTTATCTCTTACAAAAGTCTATCTATCTATCTATCTATCATCTATCATCTATCTATATTTCTATTTATCTATCTAGTATATATAGAGAGAATAGTTCTGTTGAAATGTAGGCAGACAGGAAACCTTGCAATAACTTCATCATTCTAAACTGGGCATTCTGTCCCACCTATTCCATTCTGTCCAACAATAACAGAAAATGAATAATTTCGGAATTACTTAGCACTTTGCTACCTTTATTCATTTCAACTTCATGACTTTGTAGGATATAAGGGTTCCCTCTGGGAAAAATCAGCAGATGTAACAAGGGAATGTACAGGCATTCATATGGAGAGGATGAAATTGTCTTGTTGAATTATTTCCACACTGCTGTGATGATATAGTTTGTCTGTTTAGAATAATAGAAACATAGCTATAGTAAATTAGTAACATGGAACATATCTAGAAAAATGAATCTTATGGAAACAACAATTCTTAATGAGTGATGCTCTCTTAATTTTGCCCACTCTGGGTAACGTAATTCATGTTTTTCAATTTCATCAATATTTTATTTAATGTTTTTATAATAAGTACCTACTTATTACTACAAATAGGAAAATGAAAAACTATTTTTAAAAATAATATCTCCCACCAACCAAAGAAAACTTCACTTGGTGTTACAACCACTTACAAATATGTACGTATTCACTAGATATATATTTATACATGCACACACACTCTGTACCCTTATTACTAAATTGAAATCATGTTCTATGATTTATATTCAGTTTATGCCTTCTTTCATATATTTATTTGTACCATTTTTTAAGGATACCAGTTTTCTGCAAGTGAAACTCCCACTGTCTGTACTTCATTGACATCAATCATGTTCATTTTCATTGATCATCTCTTTTTCATTTTCGTAGACTAATGGATTTTTTAAAAACATTCTCCTCCAGATTGTTAGTTCAATTTTCCTGAACGATTAATGCTTTTTTTTAATCACCTCACTTGCAGATTTTGATTCTGCCATTGCTGTTTTAGTTTCCTTGCAAGAGTTCAATGTCTCATCCAAGTCTTTTTCCATCTCTGCTGCTCTATAGATTTTCTCCTGGTTAACTTTTATCTTATAATATTCTCTCCATAAGACTTTCAGTTCCTGATTCCCTCTGCAGCTATGTTGTCTTATATTATACTGATACATTTTCAATGGTTTTCTTCTGGTTTTTATAGGAAATAATTTATGGCAGTTTGCTCTTCCTTTGAAACATCAGGAAAGCATCCTTTTCTCTGTGTGTGTGTGTGTATTTACAAGTGATAGCTATCATATTTTATCTTATTATTAAAGGAAAATGCTACCATTACTAGGTATTCTCTCTCTTACGGTTATGTGGTCAAGTACAGCAAGAAAAAAATCTAGCCTTTCTGATAAGATATTAGAAAATTTTACTGCTTTTATGGTTGCCCCTTTACAATATTTCAAAATCTGCTTCTATTTTATTCTGTCTCCAATAACCACAATAAACCACAGACCTTAACCAATGGCTAGACCATTACAAGAAGACAAAGGGAAATAAAGCCAGTCAATGAGAACTTTCTTCCAAAAGTGAGAGAGTTTGTTTTGAGATTTTCACCAGTAATCTTACATTGTTTGTATTGGGTCTTGGTGTATTTAAGCACTTAGCATAAAACTGGGGGTACTCCCAAAATTTTAGCATAAAAGAATTACTTGGATGACCCCCTTCAAATATTCTCATAAAAGATAATAGCTTGAGTTTCTTCTTCAGTGGAAATTTTATTAGGAAGTTAAATAGACTGTGTCAGAGGTTGCTAATCAAACAGGTTTTTTTGTTTTGTTTTGTTTTGTTTTGTTCTACATGTTCTTATGTAAATTTTTAAATTATATTTTTAGATAGGATTTACTCAAGGTGAAGTCTATAATATCTCTACCTTATGAAGAAAATAACTATTTTTGAAGATTCACTAAGTATATATTATAGGAAAAATCATAGACATTCACCATTCAATAACATGTGTATTGTATGTATGTGGTATAATAGGAAATGCATTTAGTTTTTGTCCCTGGGTCTTGGCACAAAGCTCCTAAAACCCTTGGAATTTTTTCAGTGATAGGAGTGCCTTTCATCATTCACAAGGAGCTCTTTTCCACCACACTTGAGTTTAAGTTTGGGAAATGACTTTTGGAAAGCCCCTAGATAACCTAAAGATGAGGGTTGGTTGCCAGGGTAACCAATCTTGACTAGAGAGTTGGAACTTTGAGTCCCACCCTCCAGGGAGAGGAGAGATGCTAGAGATTGAGTTCAATCACCAGTGGCCAATGATTTAACCAATCATCCCTATGTAACGAAGCCTCCGTAAAAATTTAAAATGATGGGAATTGGAGAACTTCCAGGTTGGCGAGCATGTAGAAATGCAAGAAAAGTGATGTAATCTCATTGCATAGGAGCTCCACAGTTCTTCCTATACCCTGCCTTATGCATCTCTTCCACCTGGCTGATAGCGAGTTATATATTTTTCTAATAAATTGGTAATCTATGAAATAAATGTTTTCCTAATTCTGTGAGCCAGTCTAGCAAATTAATTGAACCTTAGGAGGGAGTCATGAATAACCTCTGATTTATAGCTGGTTGATCAGAAGCGCAGATGGCAACCTGGACTTGCTATTGGCATCCAAAGTGGCTAGCAGGGGAGTCTCATGGGACTGAGTTTTTAATCTATGAGATCTGAGGCAATCTGTAGGTAGACAACATCAGAATTGAGTCAAATTGTAGGACACCCAGCTGTTGTTGCAGAATTTCCTGGTGTGAGAAATACTAACACATTCAGTAACCAGAAGTGAAGTCGTGTTGTAGTAGAATTGTATGTAGTAGTATAAAGGAAAACAATAGAATTTTTCTTTTCCAATATATCCATAAAAGTATGCATATACATGCATGTACTTAGCACATATTCATTTTTTCCACTTCTAATACTTTAAATGTCCACAACCTGCTTTTATTTTCTGAGTGTCCAGTTTGTATAAAATTTTTCTTTGTCTCAGTGATGTAACTGGTTGGAGGATTCAAACTCTGTGTGTGCTTGTGTGTGGGGGGGGTACAATTGTGGTTTGGGTTTAAGGGGAAATGAGCAAAACATCTGGACAGTAGAATGAGGTCAATGAAACCTGTGTTAGTACCTCAACACTTCCATGAATTAGACGAATGATCTTCATTTCTCTTAGTTTCATATTCACAAAAATATCACAAACTAAATGAAAAGATGCTCTGCACATATTAACTCTTCTTGTGCTCACTTTTCTCATAAATGTGAATATCACAGTGTTTCTTGTGTAATTAATTCTATTATCCTCTCTGACTACAGCACCTTAGAGTATCCCTTCTGAACTCTTTCATAATGATTGTTATATAGGGTAACAAACAGGCTGTTAAAAAAAACCTATAAAGACAAGGAGATATATTCTTTTATGAAATATTTTACAGTATAGATGCTACACTCAAAACTTTGGTAACATAGAATTGAACAATCATCATTTTTCTCCTGAACCAATATTTATTGGCTTTTGGTTATCAATACTGTGTGAACCTTGTCCTGAACATTCCAAAAATACAGATATAATTTCTCAAAAGTCTGACTTCATTAATACATCCACTCAACAATATTGAATGCCTGCTGTGTTTTAAAATTGTGTCAGTCTCTGGACTCCATATGAGAAGCAAATATACTTCACAGTTTGGTCTTTGTCAAAATGGATTAACATACAGTTAACATAAATTTACATGGAAATAAAATAATGTGGCTTTTTAAGGTAATGTATAAAACAGAGTAATTGAAGTCAAAGAACTTCAGTGAAATTACAATTTTGCCATGTTCTTGAGGTAGTAGAACTCTGGATAACTCAACAGTTGTGTGAATGGTGCATTAAAGGGAACTATGATATGGGATCTGGAGATTATGGATACAAGAGGAATAGGGAACCCAAGAAATGTTCACTTCTAGTGAGACTCTAGAGGGTTCTTTTGTGCTATAATCTTGGGTAGGACAACTAACTCAAGTCTCAGTTAGGCCAATGATACTGTTTTTAAAAACCTCACTGAGCTGTTGTGAAAATTAAATTAAATAATATATTTGGAAGCTTTTTGCAACATTTAAAAATGTTACAGAAATAATATTGTTTGTAATAAACAATACACAATCTAAGGATCTAATATTTTAATCTTCATTCCTTAAAATATGTTTTCTTATGTGAATTATTTACATTTAATGTCTATTAACTGTCAAAGAAAAAAATGCACCAGACACTTATTTAAAACAGTAATCAAGGTTTTACTCAAGACAATTGCAATAGGAGTCAAGATTATTACAATAGGACAGAGAGATTGAATTCAGCTCTGCTGAAACAAAAGAAAGGATTTTAAAAGAATATTTGTTAAGATTTATTTATTTGTTTTAGAGAGAGAGAGAGAAAGCAGGGGGAAGGGGACAGAGAGAGAGGAATCTCCAGCAGACTCCTTGCTGAGCGGAGACATGGTGCTCCACCCCACAATCCTGACGTCCTGAGATCATGACCTGAGCCAAAATCAAGTCAGATGTCTAACCAACTGAGTTACCCAGGCACCCCAAGAAAGGAATTTTAAACACTGGGGCAAGTTAATGCAAAGTACTGAAGACGTTGGGGAAGGAAAGTTGGTCAATGTGATTACGCCATTTCTGTTTGCTAAACTGTGCATACCAGAGAAATTAGGCAGTTGCCCTTCCACAGAGACTGGGGGAGGGGGGCCCTACTTTTCTTGATGAATGCGTTTCAAAGAGATGTCTCCCAAGTTCTTGAAAATGACACCCCTGAGCTACAGAAGAATGACATTTCAAAAAAGTAGAGAAAGAGTTTACAATTGCAAGTTTCTAAAGAAATTCTCTAAGAAAATGGAGTCCAGGGACCTACAGTCAGGAAGAAGCCAGACTAAAGTTTAGTCAAGTTGAGGGAAATATTAAAGCTTTCTTGATCAACCCTAAAAAAAAAAAAAAAAAAAAAGCCATGAATTTTTTGTTTAATTATGCTAGAGAAAATGTTCAGGAAGGACCAAGTCCCTAAATGAACAACATTTTTAATTAAATGAACTAAGCTTGACTTTTTTAATTAGAAAGAGTTGTTTCCAAATTTAGATAATCAAATGATTATCAAAAAAATCTGCAGTATTTCAGTAAATAGACCTGCTCAAATGCCAGACTTTGTGTGATTTCCACAGAATATAGTGAATTTTTACTTGTCACACAGAATCTTCATCTTCATGTGCTTTTAAAATAAGGTTGCCAAAAAAAGAAATATATTCTCACTGACGGGATTTTGAAAAGCTAGGCATATACGCTAACATTTATATTACTCTTCCCAAACACACACACACATACACAATTCTTTATATTTATTTACTGTCTTTCTTTTGTTAATTTACTTTCATCAGTTATAACTGAAGTCTTATACAATTCATTCTGAGTCATTTCAGTCCCTCCTAGTTCCTTTATTATTGAGGTGTATACTACTTTTCAACCCCAGCAAAGTCATTTTTAAACTAGGAAAGACTGTTATAAGCAATATCTTCCTTGATCATAACAATTTGATGTGGACTTATTATTTGTGCAGATCTAAAGAGGAAAATAAATTGGAATTTTCTAATTGGAGATACAGCAGCATGCTGTGCTACACTGGAGACCTGTTTTCAAAGGCAGCCAAGAGACTTAGGTACCCTGCACCAATTCAATTTAGGGGGTCCATTTTAGGAGACTTGTTCACTCTCAAAAGGGAATTGGCTACCAAAGGTAATGGGATGCCTGCAAAGCAGTCAATACTTCCTGGAGTATTGAGTGAGGTTTTAGTTTGACAGAAAACATGACATGTGAATGTTTTATATTACCTTTGTTTTTGTTTGTTTATTTGTTTTTCAGTCATCTCAAATATGATTTAATTGATTTGGACAAACACAACACATTTTACAACTTATATAGAAATATAGATAGGAAAAGTATAAATAAAAGTCTAGCAAATTTGGGGGGTTTATTCTGGAATTGAGGATATATTTATATATTGAAAAAGCAAGGTAACCAAGATTGGCAATTATTTCTAATGAGACAAGTGCAATTTTAAAACTACTTTATGCTTGAAAATCTGAATACTTTGTACCTTTTCTGTCCTTCATCTTGAGGGAAGTCCTAAAAAAGAAATCATCAACCTTTTTTTTTTTTTAGAAAGGAATATTATAATGCAGTGATTCTTTTCAAAGGGCAAGAGAACATACCATGGAAGTGAAATGATATAACAATCATTTGTTATATCATTTCTATAAATGGTAAATGGTGGCACCATTCTGGTCTGTGCTGCTGTTGTGCCCTTATTGTGGGCAAAATCTTCAAAATATTTTGCATTTACTTGCATGGAGATATTCTAGGAAATTGTCTATCATGGTAGGCAAATCACCAGCTTTTATTAACAAAGTTAAACTCTTTATAAATTTGAACAACCACATTTGTGTAGCAATAATATAAGTAGAATCCAAAAGACTATTTTATTAATGTGTTTATTCGGGTAAACTGACATAGATAATACAACCTACAAAAATGATTTGCTTGAATTACATGGAATAAATTGGTATGATAAGCCATAGTTTAAAGAGATGGTTATCAAATCTCTTTTCCCCTTTCTCGGTGTGACCATATTTGAGAGAATCAGATTAAAGTTACCAGACTAATGTAGAATATATTTTATAAATGTAGGTATCTGAATGGGGAAATAAATGGGTAACAACCAAACTGATTAGAGAATAGATTGGAACTCTAGTCCAAAACAGTGTGATAACACATTCAGATCCTTAGATTAAGAGGAATAAGATTCTGTTAGAGTTATTTGAAGCCCTGATTATGAAATTACTACATTATATGCTCCATTATTTGGTGCCTTCGAGAGGCAATAATGCCCTATAATTTCAAAAAGTTATTAGTAAGAATCATGCAATTATGGATCTTTACAAAATCATGTCTGTTTGTGTTAAAGTTATATATAATAAGTTATATAAGTAAGTTATAAATACATGTGTCAGTTATAAAATATGAAAATAAAATGAACACCCTGAAACCACTACATAAACTCAAAGTTAGAATATTCATTACCAACATTTGAAGCTACCCATGTATTTCTCCCATATTCATGCCTTTTCTTTTCAAAAGTAACCAATATTTTGAATTTTATGATTGTCAGTGTTCTACTTTTAATGAGCTTTATAAAAATGGTATCCTTCACTTTAAACTTTTCAGATTTGCTTCATTCAAAATGATTATATTCTGGAATTTATCCATTTTGCTTAATGCATTATTATAGTTCATCCATTTTCAGTGCTGAATAGTATACCATTCTGTGACTGTTAAAAGATTTATGTGTTCATTTACCTCTCAGTACACGACCCCTGCAATATGTGTATTACCATGTCATAGACCTTGGATTATTTCAACTTTTTTGTTCTAACAAACAATGCAACTATAAATATAACTGTACCTTATGTTGTATATTATGGTACAACATATTTTATGTATAAATTATTGTGCATATCCCCACATGAAATTGTTTGGTCACAGGACATGACCATGCTTGAAATTACAAAATAATGCTCAACTATTTTTCAGAGCATTTGAATATATTTTACTAATACTCACAGATAGAGTTCTTATTGAAATTCCATTTTTGCAATATGACAAGATAAGCTATTCTGAGCATTGTTCCCACCAAACCAACTCAAAATACTTGACAAAAAAAGATTTTTGTTATTTTTAAGAGAATTAAATAACTGACAAGATAGTGAGGAGTTATCAGCCTACCAATTAAGAGAAGGCTAAAAACCAGAGAGAAAAGGATTTCTTGAAGCCTTTTATATGTAGCATTATTGTCAATTGAAACAAAAACAACACAACCTTAGATTTTGATTTTGATATTTGATGTTCTGAAGCAAGAAAGACAGTAATTAAAACCACAAGCCTAGCCAAGGAAGGAATTATTATAGTAGACAATGACCACATTAAGCTGAGTCACTGTAGGGTCATACCATCATCATTAGTAAGACAGAAGAAAATCTACCTTCATCCCGAACAGTGTCACACAAGAGGTAAAAAAAAAATAAAATCCCGGGCGCCTGGGTGGCTCAGTTGGTTAAGCGACTGCCTTCAGCTCAGGTCATGATCCTGGAGTCCCGGGATCGAGTCCCACATCGGGCTCCCTGCTCAGCGGGGGGTCTGCTTCTCCCTCTGACCCTCTTCCCTCTCATGCTCTCTGTCTCTCATTCTCTCTCTCTCAAATAAATAAATAAAATCTTAAAAAAAAAAAAAAAAAAGAAAAGAAAATCCCTTAGTACTAAGCAAAGCAGCAAGCAGAAAGGAAATACTTCTTGAGATGTTACCATAAGGTAGTCACTGTGTAGATTTGGAGCACAAATCTCACACTTTGAATTAAAATACTAGACTGGTAGTGACACCTCACACATAGAAGTAAGTAATCACCAGAAATCTATATGTAACTTCCTATAGGAAGTCGTCTTTTTATTTTACCATCTCAGATAATTTGATAAGAATATTGAGAAGGAAATCAAATAAAAAATAAATGAAAACAATAGGAAAACAAAATGTCAGGAGCAATGCAAAGAAAAATATCTACAGCAGAAACACACCCATAAAGAAGTCAGACAGGAATTATAAGACACACACACACACACACACATTTTAATATATTTTTAAAGTAGGACAAGTTTGAAAATATCTTCAAGGGCATGGAAACAAGACAATATGAAAAGAAGTCAAAGGACCTTCTGAACATAAAAATTTAATAAAAACTAAATAAAAAATTGGGGCATCTGGGTGGCTCAGTCAGTTGAGTATCCAACTCTTGATATCAGTTCAGGTCTTGATCTCAGAGTTGTGAGTTCCAGCTCCATTTTGGGCTCCATGTTGGGCATGGAGCCTACTTAAAAAAGAAAAAAAAAGGGAGGCTCCCAGGTGGTGGCTCAGTCAGTGAAGTGTTTGCCTTTGGCTCAGGTCATGACCCCAGGGTCCTGGGAACAAGCCCTGCATTGGGCTTCCTGCTCCACAGGAAGCCTGCTTCTCCCTCTTCTTCTGCCCCTCCACTGCTCATGCACTCTCTCTCTCTCTCTCTCTGTCAACTATTAAATAAAAATCTTTAAAAAAATAAATAAAAAATAAAATTTTAATAGATGAGTTAAATAGCTGATGAATATTAGATTCAGCTGAAGGAAGAATTAGAAAGCCAAAAGTCATATCAGAAAAAATTAATCAACACAGAGCACAGAAAAAACAAAAAGATAAAATTATGGATAAAGGTATAAGAAATATAAAAGATATAATAAGGTCTGATATAAGTTGAATAATATTTTAGCTATATGAGATTCCATAACACATTAACAAATTAATTTCACCTGTTTCTTTTTACTTTATTGTCAATTTGACAACTATAAAATGTAATATTACAGATATGACTCCCTTATATTTCCTTAGAATGTTTGGTTTAGAGCTGCATTATCAGGTTTATTTAGCATTTAGTATTTAGTATTCAGCCCACTGTGAATAATTCACTGTGCTCCTAAAACCTCAATCTCCTAGAGATTTCTTGGGAGTCAGCAATATATTCATATATTTCTTTGTATTTGACCAAGGACTACATCATGCTGAGATAGAAGGTAGGAAGGATATCTAAGAGCATTTAATCTAAAATACTGCTAAATATGGATGTCCTCAAAAGTTTTTTTTTTTTTTAATGAGATTTTCTGAAAGTATTCATGACTGGTATCTTCTATTTCTTATAATATGGGGCTAATCATTTACCCTTTCTATGTATTAATTTTATGATTGAAGGGGAAAAGTTTGGGTCCAGATCATCTTAAGTTATGCCTCTAAATCTAATATTTTATAACTGGTTTAAAATTATCTACAAAATTAGAAGAATCTTAGCAAATAAAAAGCTAAAGACGTTTTTCTGGTATAAAGTTTAATCTACTAAGAAAGCTAAAAGAAACATGTAAAACTATTCTCTAGGTGAAAAAAGAATAAAAAGAGGAAAAGTAAGAAAAATATGTTTATAAAGGAGAAATGTATTATGGCTCTTTAAGAGGAGAAAATAACTTCAATTTTGACACAGGTTTAAAAAAATATGGCCTAAGAGTAATACTGTAAAATTTTTACAGTTCAGGATCACAGGAGAAAAGCACACAGTATACCATGGTATGTGTCCTTCAAAATACTATAAAGGAATTATTGTAGTGCAGTTTCAGAATTAGAAATGGGCACATTATTGGCACTCACAAATCTAGAGAAACATAACATGCAAATGGAATAATAAAAGGCACATGATACAATGATATAGTTAGAATTCTTAGGATACATTATGCCTATTCTCACAACTACTTATGGTTTTATACTATTATTCATCATCTATAAATTTTTTTATGTCAGAGAAGTAGGAGGAAAGCTGTCACTATATTTTTTTAGGGAAAAAGATGAATTTTCTGACAAGACAGTCTGTATCTATAATTTTCTATCCTTCTGCATCTCTTGCATTTATATAGAACTGTTCATATCTTCAGATAAAGGGCAAATATATATAGTTTTCTCTAGTTACTAAAGTGTTTATTAAGTTTTAATTTTATTGAAGTCACTTTTTTCTTACTGTTAAAATAATTATGTTTTCTGTTATTCAACTGAGATGTTTTCCTAAATTCATTTTCATTTTTTACCGCATATGCCATTCATCCACCCCAGCTGTAAAATTGATACATATAAGCAGTGCAAAATTTGTGATAATCTAAAACATGTTTTAAATCTTAGTTAAATTATTTGTAGCATACTACATACAGTATTTTTTAAAAAGAGAGAAAGGTATATTTTATTGGATTCATACTTCATTTTGTATTTTAGAAGAGACCTTAAAATTAAGAGTCTCATAATATGCAGCAAAGGGAAATATAATCAAGATTATCTGTTATTCATTACAAATGATAAAATCATTGTCTCAACTATCAAGATTTCTATACATACACAGGCCAAAAAAAAAAAAAAGATTTGATAGATTTACATATGTCCTACATTTTTCAAAAGCACACTTGCATCCATTCTAGTAATAATTCTAAGACAACCAGAGGACATTCAGGGCAATAAAAATTAAATCTCATGAACAAAATAAGAGCCCATTCTCATAATGAACTTTTCATACTGAGGTATTTCATAGAATATTGATATTATTTTCTTTATTTCTGTATGCTTATAGATAGGACATTTCTATAGGAAAGAAAATAAAATGTTTACCACTCCCTTGCCTTCATTCCTTAAATGATGAATTAAGTTTTAAAATAAATATGCCATTGTTAATTTGACATAGTAATGAGTTTGACTCTGATAATTTTTGACTAACAAAATAGCTCAGCTTTATATATATATATATATGTATATATATATACACACACATATATGATAATACACTTCTTTAATTAAGAAAGGCACATATATGTATATGATCATATACATATATCTATATGATAACACACTTCTTCAATTAAGAAAGGTAAATTCATTTAGACACTGAGATTATCCATTTGCTACCATTTTATATTGATGAGTATTTTTTCTTTATCTTCCCTTTGCCATGTAGTACTGTGAATTTTGACCATCAACATAAATGACCCAACATGCTAAAATATTACCTACAAATCTCTAGGAAAAACCCAGGATATTTACTGAAGGGGAAAAGTTTGCTGTGATGAGATTATTTTCACTCCTTTCTCTTTCAACTAGGGAAGCAACTATAAATCTTTTAAATTCTCAGTGAGCACCAAGATTAGAACTAAGGTAAAATTCATTCTTTAAAATAGTGTAAATGTCACACAATTATGGCTCCCATTACTCTCTGGTGCTTCCTGGGGATGACTTAGGTGACTGAAGCAAATACATTTATAAATAGGTAACATTCATGGTGGAGTTGGGAAATTTTTAAGATCCCGGGGGGGAGGGGGAAGCTTTTTTGGTAGAAAAATAAGCAGAAAAAAATGGATGCAGAGTCAAAGGAGAGATCAGAGTATAGATTTAGATTTGAAATTTAGAGCTGCAGTTCTGCAATGCTTGCCTGGCAGGCAGGTCTTAGCAAGACATGGATCCTGCTGCCTCCGAAAATTCCCAGAGTTAAATCCCCACATGATTGTCTCTCTCAAGTGGTGTGATGGTACAAGTAAGTGTGTTTATCTGGGCTATTGCATTTGGACAGTATGAACAGTATTGATATTCCCAGATGACCACTTTGATTCTGGCGGCATATCTTGCAAATTTCTTTGCTTTTATCTCTAAAAGAGTTACAGTATGAAGTGGAAAACCATTTCTTTGGATGTCACTGAAATAAATATGTTTTAAGTATAGAAGCAGATCTTTCCTGTTATCCTTTTTTTAAAGATTCCCAAAGTTTTAATGGAAAACAAAAATTTATGTTTGCCTTCTTTGGGTTACTGCCAAACAGGATAATAGAATTGACTTGGTTGATAGTACTATGGTTCATAATTTATTATGAGACAAATATTATGTGACATCAATAAAACAGAAAAAAATTGGCAACTTTTAAAAAGCTTTAATGGGTAACAAAAATAGTATGCGTTTCTGTAAGCTTTTTCCCAGACCCATTCTTCTATTTTCTTTTTTTTTAAAGGTTTTATTTATTCATTTGATAGAGAGAGAGAGAGAGAGAGAGAGAGCACAAGCAGGGGGAGGGGCAGACAGAGGGAGATGGAGAAGCAGGCTCCCTGATGTGGGGCTTGATCCCAGGACCCTGGGATCATGTCCTGAGCTGAAGGCAGATGCTTAACCAACTGAGCCACCCAGGCACCCCTCTTCCATTTTCACTTAAATAATCTCCCTTGAATCAACCAGAAAAGAAAGCAACTCAAATTCAGGATATTTCAAGGCATAGTCAAGCCTTCTTCATATCTTTTTGTGGATCCAAAAGCAAACTGAGTGATATGAATTTCTCCTGTAAATCATTAAATTCCAGTCAACTCTTCCATTATGAATTAACACCTCTGTTAGTCTTGCAAATGAAGAAGGATCTTTAGTAAATCATCTTTTCCAGATTGATTTTGTTAAATAAGGAAAGCAAAGGAAATAACACTATAATATGTGTTTCTTCTATTAAATATTGATACATTGAATTGACAACTGCAATATCTTCAATAAACATCTATCTAGACTTAGGATCTTACATCTATACCGTGAATGATTTAAGGTTTAATTTAGGCAAGTAAGGTATTTGGCATCAAATAGAATCAGACTTTTTTTCAATTGTTTTGTCTACTACATCAATAATGCAATAGTTGTTATAGAAAGGCCTGAAACTACCTATATTTTTATATTCGTGCATAATGCTTTTCAGATTTCTTCAATTAACTGGAGAATGAATATGTCACAAGTCCTTTAATACTAGAAAGGCAAAAGCTGAGGAGTATTTTTGAGTAAAAATTTTTTGGCCTGCCTTTTAAAATAAGAATAATGGCATTGATACTCTATGCCATGTATTAACTTAAAATGGATGTATTAACAATCATATATTTCATACAGATAGAGTACATTAAACCTTCTAATAATTAAATACTCCATAATATGTAGTATAGCTTATGCAGATTCTCCACTAGATACTTGGCCATGATAATCCACATTCTGTTTCTGGAAGCAGTGTATTCTAATGCAACACAATGATGATTATAATAAAGTTTAAATATAATCTAATGAGAATGCAAGGTACAGCATGGAGAATATAGTAAAAAATATTGTAATAACTTTGTATCCAAAAACTAATAGCAAAGGAAACAATTAGCAGAGTGAAAAAGCAATCTAAAGAAATATTTGCAAACCATATATCTGATAAAAGAATAATATCCAAAATATATAAGGAATTTCTAAACAATAATTACTAAACTTCAAAACAGTTACTAACCCAATTTTTAAAATGGATGAAGGATCCAAATAGACATTTCTAAAAAGAAGACATACAGATGACCAACAGGTTTAGAAAAAGATGCTCAATGTCACTAATCATCAGAAATGGGCAAATAAAAACCACAATAAAATATCACCTCACATATTTTAGAAAAAGAAAGAGAGAGAAAGAGACAGAGAGAAGTGTTGATGAGGATGTGGAGAAACTAGAACCCTTGAACAGTGTTGGTGAGAATGCAAATTAGGAAAACACTATGGAGGTTTCTCAAAAAATTGAAGATAGAACTCTCATATGATCCATCAATCCCTCTTCTGAATATTTACCTAAAAGTATTGAAATCAGTATCTTTAAGAGATATCTGCAATCCCATATTCATTGCAGTTTTACTCACAATAGCTAAGATGTGGAGACACTTCAATGTCCATTGACAGATTAATGAATAAAGAAAATGTGGTATACCTCTCAATAAAACTGGGAAAGATTGGGCGCCTGGGTGGCTCAGTTGGTTAAGCGACTGCCTTCAGCTCAGGTCATGATCCTGGAGTCCCAGGATCAAGTCCCATATCAGGCTCCCTGCGTAGCAGGGAGTCTGCTTCTCCCTCTGACCCTCCCCCCTCTCATGCTCTCTCTCTATCTCATTCTCTCTCTCAAATAAATAAATAAAATCTTAAAAAAAAAAAAAAAACTGGGAAAGATTATAATGCCAAAAAAAGAAAAAAAGAAAGCAAATTTGATGTAGACATATAATGGAATATTATTTAGCCTTAGAAAAGGAGAGCCCCAACATGTGACAACATGGATGAACCCAGAGGACATTAACTTAAATGAAATAAGCCAGGGCGCCTGGGTGGCTCAGTTGGTTAAGCGACTGCCTTCGGCTCAGGTCATGATCCTGGAGTCCCTGGATCGAGTCCCACATCGGGCTCCCTGCTCGGCAGGGAGTCTGCTTCTCCCTCTGACCCTCCCCGCTCTCATGTGCTCTCTCTCATTCTCTCTCTCTCAAATAAATAAAATCTTTAAAAAAAAAAAAAAAAGAAATAAGCCAATCACGGAAGGACAAAAACTGCAGGATTCCACGTATATGAGGTGTCTAAAATAGTCAAACTCATAGAAGCAGAAAGTAGAATGGTGTTGCCAGGAACTGGGGCAGGGGAAAATAGAGGGTTGCTATTCAATGGGTATAAAGTTTCAGTTGTGCAACATGAGTAAGTTCTAGAGATCTGTGATACAATATGCCTATAGTTACAATAGAACTGTACACTTAAAAATTTTAAGAGGGTAAATGTCATGTTAAAAACACAATTTTTTTAAATTTTATTTTATTTTGTTATGTTAGTCACCATACAATACATCATTAGTTTTTGATGTGGTGATCCACGATTCATTGTTTTCTTATAACACCCAGTGCTCCATGCAATACGTGCCCTCCTTAATACCCATCACTGGGCTAACCCATCCCCCCACCCCCTTCCCCTCTAAAACCCTCAGTTTGTTTCTCAGAGTCCATAGTCTCTCATGGTTCATCTCTCCCTCCGATTTCCCCCCCTTCATTTTTCCCTTCCTTCTCCTAATGTCCTCCATGTTAACACAATTTTTATTTTTTTTTATTATTTTTTTAAATATATTTATTTATTCATGAGAGACAGAGAGAGAGAGAGAGAGAGAAGCAGAGGGAGAAGCAGGCTCCCAAGGAGCAGGAAGCCCGATGCGGGACTCGATCCCAGGACCCCGGGATCATGACCTGAGCCGAAGGCAGACGCTTAACCGTTTGAGCCACCCAGGGGCCCAACACAATTTTTAAAAAGTAGACTAATCTTTATTGATTGAAGAATTTTACACACTATTTTTCCCATTCCCCTCCATAATGTCCACTGGACAATAGATACACCTTTAAAATAAAAACAAAGATGGACTCTTCCATTAGGTCCAATAGCTTCAAAATGAAAATAATTTTTTTTAATATTTTCTCCTTAGTGATTAATCTATTATCTTTTAGTTCCTGGAATTCAAATTAATTCCTGTCATATATGCACTGTATAATACATGCATAAGTAAAATTCAAGTTTATAAGCCCTATTTGTGGAATTAAATAGTAAGAGGAAAAAAATGGCTGTTCTGTAATTAAATAAGTTATTCAGGAATCGGGCCTCAAATTTTTAAAAAGACTTTTGTTTCAATGTATGGCCCAGGAAGGATAATTTTTTTTTGGTAATTTTACATAATGTTTTTACATAATATTTACATAATTTTTGGTAATTTTACATAATATTTAAACAATATCTACCATGCACCTAGCATGCTGACAAAACAGCTGTCCTCATCTTCATCCTCTCTTTATATTGCCAGCTTTAGAGACTATTATCAAGGTCAGCAATAAGTTTCTCTGAAAAGTCTTAGCAAGTTAATGGACCCCTTCCTTCAAAATCAAACACAATAAACCTTGAGGGTTTAAAAAACCAGTTCTAAATGTGAAAAGCATTTTAAGTGTAGAATGAGCCACTCTTCTTACTTTATCCTAAATTAACAGCAGCCCAGGATTACACAATAATAAAGCAAATGGTGATTATCTCAACTCAAGGTTGCCCTAAAGCAAATGCTTGTGCTGGCCACAATTTTGTCTTTAAATTCAGAAGCAGGAACAAAAGAAACGAGGTATAAGTTAGAGCCTAAGTTCAAACTATGAATTGAATACCTTTAAACAAATAGGCGATTGTTTCTGTGTAGTTACCAACTACAACTACGCTATACCCCTCCCCGGTGTTACATTTTATTTTCGCAAACATCTAAAATTGGCTCTCTGCCTTTTCAAGGGTTAGCTTCTCCTCATTGGTCATGACGGTCTCTTTGCTACCATACACTATTTCTAAGAAACTCCTTCCTCTCCCTGCTTTGCCTCATGTTAAATTCAAGTAGATTAAATTCACTCTTTCACATAGAGGACCAAGATCCTCAAAATGAAGTAGAGGCACCATTTAAAAATATTTTTAAGCACGAGGATGTATGTATGCCAGGAATCAGGCTAAATGGATTTTATACACTTGGGAGTGATGACTGTGAGAATCAGGTAGGTTTCATTAGAGGCATAGATGCTTCTGTTATGTGCTCTATGATGCATTTTTAAGGGCTGCATTTCTCCCCTGGAAAGGTTTGTAAATACACTTTTCTTTCTCTCACACACATAACAATTTTGAAATTATGCCAGGATTTCAAACAAACAAGAAAGACAGAATCTGGAAAAAATCACATACTCATAACTGTGAAACCCCAGAATGTTAGCAATATTGTTAAATCCTTAACAACATCCTGTGTCATTCAAATTCACCTAATTTATTCCTTCCAGGATGTGGTTTATAACTAGGCTTTTCTCTATTAATTGATAAACAGCCATACGTGTGAAAGAATGAAGTATGAAAAAAAAAGGCTTTATATTGCCAGATAAAATTAATGAACATGGCTCAAGATGAGGGTGAGTCATGTAAGTAAGTCCTTTCATAAAAAATCTCTCATTGAAGTTAATGGAAATTGTATCCCTATATAAGGTTAGGGTTTCATTCTGGCTGAATCTGATTGTACAGTGGAACTAGACAACAATATCACATTGATGTGCCATCCTTTTAATCAGAGAATAAACGTTTTTCTTAAAAATACTAAGAAATATGAAAATCTTTATTCTGTTTAGGAAAAAAGTTAAACTATAATAGGCCACCGGCTCTCTGTTTTGTTCGCACACTCATAGATTCCCTGCTTGCCAGCTTGATTTTTCATGTTTCAGAACGATTAGAAAACCAGGTTAATATTTTAAGTTCTTAAATATTTTGTCATTTGAAGTCTTAGCTGGTCTGAACTTTAACGGAGAGCCTCCCAAACTCTGAAATACTGAAAGCTTAGATATACACTTTGCCGCTTGGAAAATACTTGTTTCCTTTACCATGGAATTTCCTTAGCAAATGAAACACGTTTTGGCTACTATTAAGGAGTTAATTGTTTTTTGCTTTTTGCTTTTTCCCTCCAGAGTTATTTTGAATACCTTTGAGAGCTGATTGAAGTCTTTTTATTTTTTCTTAAATATATAGTAACTATAATTTTAAGTAATTATTTAACAGAGACACTATTTTCTGGAAGAAATGCTTATTAGATAATACATAAATCTTTTTTATGGCAACTATATACCTTCTAAATTGATATAAAAGTAGTTTATCTCCATCAATACTTTATTCTGTAGATTATTTCTAGAGGCATTATTGAATGCAGAAGTCCCACGGCAATTTGAATTCTGAATACTAATAAAAACACACATAGATTGTTGGATTCTTTTTTTTTATTAGAATTGACTTCAAGGTTTAAAAAAGGACTTCAAGGTTTACACAAATCAGAAGTTTATTTTCACATAAAAATTCATGTAGTCAGTCTAGGGCTGGAATGGTACTTAATATCAAATGCATAGGCTCCTTTTTTCTTATTGCTCTATCAATAAGATAAGTCCAAGATAACTGCTTCAATTCCACCCATCACATCTGCCTTTTAACCAGCAAGAAAGAAAGAAAAAAAAAGTTAAGAGACATAAACATAACTTTTATTTAAGGATACTATCAGAATCTGTATACATCTTGTGTAGGTATTCTGTTCTCAGAACCTAGTCATCTGACTTTGCCTTGCTACAATGGAGACTGAAGAATATACACTATATCTATCACTTAAAAAGTAGATTGCATCTCTTACCACAGAAGGAAAATAATATGGATTTGGGGGAGGAATATAGATATCTGCTACAATTACTATATCCCTATATCTTGCTTAGGGAAAAAGCCCAATCTGCATTGCCAAAATCCCCCCAACCATGATAACTGCACATTTGTAGGGAATTTGTAGCTATTACTATGATAGAATTATTATCAAAGTCAGTGGCAGTTTTCAAAATGGTTATCAGTGACTTCCTGCTGATCATGGCTCATCAGTATCTGCTGTGTGAAAAAAGTTCTGACACATCCTTCTGTTGCTGATATGTGCTGGAATAATTCACAACTAGCATATTGAAGGTAAGTTGATGAAGATACTTCCAACCACAGGAAGCCTTGTCCATATGCAAATTAGAAAGCAAAGATTAAAATGGAGGATGAGCTAAGGATGAAAACATCCATTCCTGCTGGAGCCTTTCCGGAAAGTGTATTGAGGAGGTCTCAATCTGCCATTCATTGCACTCTTAGCTTCACCATTCTAACACAATATAACCAATCTCTGTTGTAAAGCCTACCTCTCTGTCATTTATATAATCCGCTGTTAATTCTACTTTTTGAAATTTCCATTTAAGAAACTGATTCCTGGTGTTTTCTTAAGATTTTTTCTCCAGTATCCTAATTTACTGATGATGTTTTCCACATAAAAAATGTATATATGTTATGATGGGGTTTTCATTTTAAAAATAAGGTAATATTTGGAGACATTAATCTTTTTTGGTAATCCTTGTATCTTTCCCTTTCTTTTATCGCCATTGAAGCAAGTTGGTCAACATGTATTTATGCCTCAGGGAATGAATGTAGCAGGACAGAAAGTTGAAACTCCTGTAAGACATCCTGGCTTTACTTTCAAAAAGCTTAAGCCCTAGGGAGAGGAAAAGGATTTGCTACTATAGACAAAACATCTTGTCCAAAAACACAGGAAGAGGATTGCAGGGCAGAGAGAAAACATATATCTTAACCAAAAGCAGAAGAGAGAGAAGAGTTTCTCTTTCCCAACTGGAAAGACACTCCCTTGGGATTGCAATAGGGTTTCATCTGTGCTCTGCTCTCCTGCAGTGCTGTAGTGGGTACAGAAATGTCTGAACATCCCAAGAGCAGTGGGCGTGGAGCCCAGGCTCCGTTCAGCATTACGGGAGGTTGGCCAGAAGCCAGTGGGAAATGCGATGATGCAGGTGCTGCTCTGTGAGAAGCTTCCTGTTCCCTGAGCACCGCTCGTATGGGGAAGAGCCCTTGGAACTGAGTCAGGCTGCCTGGGATGAGAAAGTACTCAAAGTTTGAGGGTAGTTGCAGGGACTCATCCCTAAAAGTCTTAGCATGCACAAGCATTCCAGAATCTTGACAAGCATCTGGAAAGGGAGAGACTCGAGTAAAGACCAGAGTATAAAGGTTCTAAATAGAAATTAATTTGTAAAGAAACTTACAGTTATTCACACCTATATTAATAATCAGTCTGTTTATTGTATTGCTTAAACTTTTTGCAGCGGTCAGTTTTTTGCAACCCTTGTATTTATATGGTTTTTTGACATAACTTTTTATTTATTTATTTATTTTACTTCTGCTGTCATCTCTCCCACTATCTGCAAAATCCTCCACCACATGCCCGTGCTCACAAATGAGCCAATGGTTTTTATGTCGTTCCCTGGCTTAGCTTGGAATTATCACATCTAGGAATTGAAAGGTAATTTAGATTCCATCTCATCCAATCTGTTCTTGACATATCGATATTTTAAAATTTTTTTCTATAATTCATCATCCAGACTCAGCTTGAATTCATTTAGTTATGTGGATTATACTATCCTTAGTGGTCCTTAGTGGTCTAGCTAATTTGTGAATTGTTCCAATTATTTCAAATGGTCTTTATTTGTTTTAGTCAGTCATCAGTTACTTTCTCTTATTTGGCAACAACTAAGCAATCAGACTATCTGTCCCATGTGTCTTTCTTTTGACATGTTTTCTAGCATCTCAAGATAGCTATCATTTCTCTTTCAAGTCTACTATTCTCCTTGCTAGAGATCACAGTTTATTCCATCTCTATCTCATATGGCAGGTTGAAAAATCCACTTATCATTATGACCATTTTTCTCAAGAGCTCCAGCTTTTCCGTGTCAGTTTTAAAGCCTTGATGCAGAAGTAGGTGCAAAACACTGAATCTTCTTGCCTGAAAATGTTGAGGTCTACCAAGTCAACTGAAGATGATTTTCTTCTTGTAGCTCCCAATAACATTATTTCTTCATACTAAACAGGTTTTTACACAAAATTTATAAGAGATGGAAATGAGGTCGAGTGCTGGCTGTTAGATTTCTTGAGACCACATGAGTAAACACAGAAATTGCCCTTGAGCCAAAATAATGTGTTCACAGGTTTCTGATTAGAATGTATCTCTGGTTGTCTGATGTAGGAAATCATTTTCTGGTATATCTTTAAGACCTCATAGCCGGGTAGCACAACATGTATAAAACCTTTGCATAACCCAGATTAATAAGATTTTTCATCTAAAATACCAGCACATTCTTCTGATATGTAAAATGGATGTTTATTGTAGAATATTTGAAAAATACAAAAATATATTGAAAAATATCACTACTGCCCAATAACTCAGGCAATAAACACTATTAACACATGATTATAAGTTCTCTTGGAAATTTTCCATACAAATATGAATCCATATTCATTGTTTATAGAACAGAATCATATTTTATCAAATGTTTTGTATCTCATTTTAAAATTGCTGTCATGAAGGACACCTGGGTGGCTCAGTCGGTTAAACATCTGCCTTCAGCACAGGTCATGATCTTAGGGTCATAGGACTGAGCCCCACATTGGGCTCCCTGCTCAGTGGTCTGCTTCCCCCTCTCCCTCCTCCTCTACCCCTGACTCATGCTCTCTCTCTCTCTCCAATAAATAAATAAAATCCTTTAAAAAATTGTTGTCATGATATTTAATTATATAGAAATGTAATAATTTACTTATCAGTTCCCAAATGGGAGATATTTAGACTGTTTTAGATTTTACATTTATAGAAAGAAAAATTTCTTGTTTTAATATTAAATTGGTTAATGTTTGTTTAAGTCTCTAGAAGAGAAACAGAAATTTCTATCAAGGATGTTTTCTTTACCAGAGGTGAGGTGGAGAAAGATGAAAAGAGAAAGTCAGTGGGCTAAACTTTTGTATGCTGACTTAAAAGTATCCATATTTAGAATTCCTGAATATTTTTTTTACTTTTGTATTGTTATTGTTTGTGTTATTATAGGAGTGCTGACAACACTGACTCCATCTTTGGCCTTTCATCTTGTTCATGCCTATGGAATAATCTCCCTTGAGGCTATGTGTCCCAGACCCAGTGGAGGTTAACGTATGCTCTGACTGGAATTTGGGAAGGCATAGAGAGCGCTGCTTGAGATAACTCGTGGAGATCCTCTAGCACACAGATGGCACCAATTTAGATAACTATCCTTTACCTCACAACAATGCCCCTAGCTCTATAAAAGCTGTGGGTTAAGGTCCAGACTTGGTGGAAAATGGGGGCAAAGAATAGCAGAGTACCGTCTGAATCACTGCCGAATCCCCACTGTAAGTCACCTTCATAAAACTCTGTAAATAGCGTGGAGTGGTTGGCTTCATTTTTCAATTATAAAATGCCTTCTCAGTTTAAAGGATACTTTACCAATTCTCCTTCACCTTCTAACAGTTATTAACAAGAACGCACTATTAATAAATAACTATGATTATTTAAATCAACTTGTCTTTTTAACAGCCTTGAAATGGTCATCTAGAAGGTACCTAGTAGAAACCAATCTCATGAAAAATTACATATGTACCCACACATATATATATTTTTTCACCTCATATGAGTACTCCAAATGCACACACTTAAGAATTCATTACTACCCCTTGATCTCTTTATGTATGTGGTACTTCATAGGTATTCAGTGAAGGAAATCTCTAGGAAAAAACATGGTTTAATTTAAAGGACTCCTTCAATTTTTCTTTTGAAAATTAGATTGCTTCTCAGTCCAATGGGAAGATGTCTGAAAGCAGGCCATTTATTCCATCTACAAACAGATCCAGTTCTTGATTTTCTAAATAATCTTTGTAAGATTTTATCAAATGTTAAACCAAAAATCCATAATTTTCCAGGGTATACAGAAGAGAGTCGATTTGCAAACAGGAAACCAAAAGAAAAGAATTTAAGGCAATCTTTTATTTCTCGTAAGTGCTCATTCACATTTTTGGCAAGGAAATGATAGAAATGAAAATAATTCACATTCAGATATGGAAGTGTGGTTTGCTTGTGTAGATTTTTCACAACTAAGAAAACACAACTGTTGCTTTTAAGTCTCAGAAGAATAACACCAGTTCTTTATTGAGGACAGAAATACTACTCCCAAAATATTGTATTTTACAGTTACAGAACTTGTTAGAGGTTGCAAAGTGCTTTTACGTATCTTAACTTACTTGATTTTCATGAGAATATTTAACACTATGGTTTTTGGTGAAAAAAGTCAGCAACAGTCAATGGTAAAAATCACAAATGGAGTGATTAGCATGAACAATTTTTATTTTACACTTAAATTTGAGCTAATGAAATAAAGTATAGGATACATTCATATGGAAATAGGTTAAAGGACTCTGAGATTGTATCTCTGAGCAGAACAAGGACTATCAACTGGAAAATACAATTTCCATCTCATAACGTATTTTCTGGATTTAAAATTTTAGATGAATTTTAGATGAAAACTCAGTCTTGTGATCATCTCTAGGATATGTACGAGGAAGTACTTATTGGGAAGACTTTATCTGATATGTAGCATAAGAAAATTGTAGAGATATAGTAAGGTAAATCATATGTGTCGATATATTAGGGATGTGCTAATTTTCTAGGTTTCCTGGAAATATGCATCTAACTAGAGAGTATTTTCTCACTTTAAAGAGGCTCAAAATTTTTGTTAAGACAAGGAAAACACTATGCCTTCCACGTTTCTATCTAGCCTGTTCTAAATGAGTTAACTCTACAAGAAGGAAAATATGGGAAGAAGTCTCCAGGCCTCAGGAATGGCATGTGTAAAGACTGTTCCTCTCTGGGGTGAGAGCATATGTAGACTGGAGAGCCTTTCAGATGATGTCAGGTATTGAGCACCAAAGGGTTTTAAATTGAAGGAGAAAGGGCCCATGAACATGGCATCTCCTGTGAATTTTAAGTAGATTTCTCTAGCTGCAGTATGGAAGAAAGACTGGAGAGGAACAGGAATAGATGCTGCTGATCCTCCTTCTTTCACAGATCCAATTTCATGTCAAACATCACTTGCTAAAAGAACCATAAGATTTTGTGTTAAATGCTGTTCTAAACTAGTCATTTGTTTCTCCAGAATATTTTTAACATTACACTGATCGGTGTATTTATTTTATTCTCTTTTCCATGTGACCTTTAACTTCCATCAGTGGGGAACCATTGTAACTCAGTGGCTAGCACTCTAGATAAGTTTTTTTTTTTTTTTTTACATTTGTAGAATGAATATTGAAGAAAAGATAGATTTGATATATTCCTCAAGAATGATGTTCAAGAAACAGAGGTGAAATTCATATCGTGATTCTGTAATTCTCCACCTCTTTTATGTGACTGATACTATGAGACTGAAAAAAATCCAATTAATGTGGTTGGAAAGAAGGACATTACTGAAGGAGTTGTTTTGTTAGCTGCTAAAATGGATGATTAAGTATAATCTATAGTGACCTGCATATTAGAAGTAAATTTATTTTCTTCCTCTCAAGTTCATTAATCAAGACACAAATCACTTTAGGGTGACTGAAAGCTTGAAAAAGAAGGAAGCATATAAAACTTTAACTTATCTGGTTTACATATGCACTATTATAAAGATAATCATAAAATCAGAGAAATGGAGAACAAAAAGAAGATTAAAAAAGCATAAGAAAGAGATAGATAGGCAAATAAAAACTAAGGAGAAATAGACCTAAACAGAGTGGATCACAGAACAATTTATAGAGGTAGAGAGGGGAACAGGTAGCTGAGAAGAGATAGTGATTAAGCAGGGTTAGAGATGTTTGTTCTGTTCAACATACCCCTCTTTGATACTCTCAGTACTTCAGATGGTCATCTGTACTCATGGCAGCCATGTGACAACCAAGTAGCTAAAAATCCATTCATCTCAGTTTTAAAATGCCCTTTAAATTAAACCTCCACACTATTTCCTGAATGGAATAGCCATAGCCAGGTGGAAGGAAGGGTTTGTTGGAATACTGTTGTTTCATAACTTTGACACTCTAATAACAAATGCTACCTGTAAAAATGTTCAAGTTCTCTAATGATATTTGACATTTTCTTTTTTGTATCTGTTTTGTATAGAACTTGTAAAAGATCAGGAGATTACCCAAAATAAGAAGCAGGAAAATCATTCTAATGACATAGAAAATTGAATAATTTGTCTTTTGGTAGCCATTTTGAGAGTCAGATGAATACAGAGACTAAAATGTCAATGCTTTATATATAACAAGCATGAGGATATATTTTAGTCCCAAGAATCTTCATTAATATAAATTGGTATATTAGATTTTTAAATTGGGATACAAGATATAGAATTTGAGTCTGTAAATTAAAATGTTCTTGGAATTAATTACAATGTTATATTTGCTGATAGATGGATTTTTAAAAAGTTATTAAAAACAAAAAAGTCACAGGCTTTCATATAATTGATCTATTCATTGAAAACTTCTTGAAATCAAATTTCTTTAATGAAATTAGATGAAAATTTTAATGATGCTAATTTTCCTTGTCTTAGTTATTTCTGGAATATATCCTTAAATTTGTATTATATATATATTGCCTATTAATATATATTAATTATATATTATATATTATTAATGTAATATATATTATATTTATATACTATATGCTATTAACATAATATATATTCTATTTATATATTATAAAATATATATAAAGTAAACTTTACTTAGAAAAAAATAGCTGAAAATTTATTTTAATGTTATTAAAGTAATAAGAATGGAAGAAATAAATATACTATTCAGTAATCATATTTACATGATGATGACAAACTGCATTTGGGGAGACATAAAACAATGTTAAAATATCTTAATAACTGTACTATATACATTGTTGCTACTGTTCAGTTCAATAGTGTGGATAAGACTTTTTTTAATTAGAGTACATAATGCAAGTTTATTAAGAGCCAAAAATTCTTTGCATACTTACTTACTTTTTACATTATACTCTATTTTTTTTACTTAATTTACTTTAAATTTCTATTTGTTTTTTGTTTTGTTTTGTTTTGTTTTTTGACTCCAGTACAATGATTGAATTAATCATATCTTTTCATTAAAATCTCCCTTTGCCTTAATGAATCTTCTTGTTTTATTTATTTATCCAATTCACTGTATCCCCATTCTATACTCCCATACAGAACTCCCTTATCCCTAGGTCACTGCTATTCTCCTTCCTACCACCAATCTAATGTGTTTGATGAGTATGCATCAAACATACTTGGAAAAAATTTATTGATATTTTCTTACAAGAATTTTTCATTTATATAAATGGTATGGCACTAAATATCTTATTCTGATTCTTACTTTCTTTGCTCAGTACTATGTCTGTAACATTTCTTCATATTGCCATATATATATATATATATATATATATATATATAATCACCCAGTTATAAGCACCGACATTTCCCCAAATCCATGTATCACAACAAAATTATTGTATGAAATCCTTATGTATGGTCCCTTATAAAATGGTGGGATAGTATTCCTGAGATTTATATTCAGGAGTGAAATTTTTGAGTGATGGAGGATGCATATGCTATTTGATTAAGAATTGTGAGATTGCTCTCCAAAATAGCATCACTAATTTAAAACTGTCTTACAATGCATGAGAGCTCCTGTATCTCTATATTCTAGCAACACTTGATATTATCTAGATTTCTAATTTTTGTCAATATGATGAATTTAATATGGTATCTCTATTTTACTTATGTTTTTCTCATTATTAATGAGTTTGTGTATCTCTTCATATGTTTATTAAATGTTTTGGCTTATATTGCTTCTGTTCATCTTATGTCTGTCTTCCTGTTGTTAGTTTTAATGGTATATGTATATGATAGATGTTAATCACTCATCAATTTTGGGCATTATATAATAGGTTTACACAGAACATTGTCATCTACCCATTACTTTGTCTGTGGTGTAATTCATGAACAGAAATCATCGATTTTGGTGTAGTCTGGTACATAAATATATTGGTTTATAATTTGTTTTAGGGGTTTGTTTAAAAAGAACTCCCCCATTTTCCATTGACTTTATGTTTACCTTTCCCATTTAGGTCTTTAATCCATCTGGTGTCCAATTCACTATATAGTTTTAGGAACAAAGTCACTTTTATTTCTCTTTATATAGTGAGTCAATCCATCACAGTGTCAGTTATAACTTCATAAATTTAGAGGCTCAAGTGTTTAATAGATGGATTTTGTGATGGTTATCTCAACTTTTGTTTTTTAATCTTACCAGTATAGAACACCCATCTTTGTCTCATATACTTTTTTCTTGAGTTCTGTCTTTCAGACATTAAATTTATTTAGCAACTTTCTTTCCCCTGGTATATTTTCTGTGTGTATTTATTTTCAAACTTTGTCTTTTTGTTTAAGTGTGTCTCCTGTAGGCAACATATTATTGAATCTTAGTTAGTTTTATTGTTGTTAAATCCAGTAGGAGTCTCTTTTTGTCTTTGATATGTGTTATTCTGTGTGTTTTTCTTTTACAGTGGATGTGAAGCTTGTGTATGTAACTAATTGCCTGTGCTTTTATTTTCCTTGAGTTAAAGACTATCTTGTCTGGTGGTGGGCACTGGAGACTGGAGAAAGCCAGACTTTATTCTCTGACACTTCTCTGAAGTTTAAGAGGAAGGGAAGAATCAGCTTCAGGGCAAAGAACTCAAGCACAAAAATTTTAGACAACCCCATTTGCTGGCATAGCACCAAGCGAATACTGTGGTGAGGGATTTGCCTGTAACATTTTTGAAAAGAAGCTGTAAAGTAAGAGGTAACTCGCTGGCCCAGAAGGTTTAGATGAGGAGACAGGGATAAACTACATCTCTTATCGCTTGATTCTCAACCCAGCAGTGCTTTTGTGCTGCCCTAAAATTACTACAACTACCTCCTGCCCACTGCCCAACACAATTGACTGTTGCTATTGATTTATGTGGAGAAGGAGGAGGAAACAGCTTTGCCCCGGCAAAGTTGTGAGAAGGAAAAAGCAGAATTTATAACCTCTTCCCAACCTGCTCTGCCACTGCCTTCTGGCCGCCCCTGCCCCAGACTGCGACCCATCATCCTAGTCCAACTCAGTTTTTGATCTCGACAGAAGTGTCTCAAAGGTTTCATTTGATTTATCTCAGTACGTGTTTTCTTCTTCTGTAGTTTCTCTTGCGTTGATTTTTGGAGATAAAGCTAACAGCCCATGCAGATTTGCAATCCTGATTGATCTACATGGGCCTCTTATCAGAAGTATGCAAGTATGCTTATTACCACAGGGTTTTTTCTCCTTTTTACCCCACCATGCACTGATCTTCATCCTCCAATAACTCCTTTTGTCAGGCTGACATCCTTACTTTGCATCCTTCCCCACCAATTTAGCCTATTGGCTCCTCTTACTGTATGACCAAACTCCATTTATCTCCACCCACTGGACTATTGGATCACATACTGAAACTGCCCAGGGAACACCACACACAAAGTTTGCTCAGCAAAGAATGTGGAGAAGGACAAGTAAATGGAAAATATTCCCTTAATTTCAATAAAGATTCCACTTCCAATATCCATTTTAAGTTTCAGATTATTTGATGTTGTCTCTAAAGAGTCTCTTAGGTGTAGGCCTATACAAAATTAGTAAGGACATATTTTAGAACATCATAATCTCTCGGTTTTCATTTTTTTAAAAAATTAGTTAATTATGAAAAAAGTAATAAAAGTCAGAAAATTAATTAAACTTGTTTCATCAGCGACATGTGCCTTACTCTGAATAAAGTCTAAATTTACATGGCAAGAAATTATTAAACTTTTAAGAAAATCAAAATGTTAGTAATACCTAAAATAGGAATCTTAATGGTTTGGTTAATTTTCCTATTCGTTTGAAGAATTCAGACTAAAGGGCACTTTTAAAGCACAGAAAGGCCAATATTGGATTTAGTTGTAGATTTAGTCAGTGATTAAGAAAACGCTGGAGTGCATTGTGTAAATCCTCTCAGTCATCACTTACTGAAGTATCATTTTATATTGTGGTTTATGCATCCCCTGGAATGTATAGCACCATGAAACTTTTAAAAAGCCCCAGATCTAATTTTTATTTCAAAAAATTTAAAGAAAATTATGCTTTAGCAATATAGTATCTTAAATTAAGAGAAAAAGAAAGTGAATATCAGTATATAACACAGAGTTTAAAATGTTTTTCAAACAATATTAAACAGTTCAGTAAAATGAAAAAAAAAAGCACATTTTTCTTCTAGTGTTATATAACATACACACAAAAATGATTTAACAAGAGAAACACCCAAGCTATTTTTATTAACAGACATTGCCAATAAGCTTTCATTTTCTAACAGTTGTCTCAGAATAATGATAGTGCAGAGACTAAAAATCAGCAAATATGAAGATATATTTTTGTTTTAAAAGTGCATGTTCTCAATGAAATTGAAAAGTCTTTTTGTATCCAACCATGTGGAAATTGTTAAGAAATTAACAGTTCAAACTAAAAAAATTCACAATTAAAGATAAAAAGCAATATTTCTATTTGTAGAAATGAGTTTATTCACAGCAATAATAAAAATTGATAATAAAAATAATTGACTCTCAGATATGTCAGTGTAGTATAAAGACAAAATTTATAAGATAACTTTTAAACTTCAAACTATGTTGCAAGATTATACTGTAAGCACAGTAACACCAAAGGCTATTTCCACTATTATGTTCTGTGAAGGTCTTCCTGATGTTTTCTGACTAATGTCTCTAAGATGAAATGTGGGGGTTGACATTGTATGAAAATCTATGAAATGCAATAATGTTCTTTTTAAAAAGTGGAAGGAATGAATGCAAAAATAGTTCAAAGTGAGCTGTTTATCACTTTTGTTATAAACTGAATTGCCCCCGCTTATAAATAAGTTGAAGCCCTAACCCCCATACCTCAAAATGTGACTATATTTGGAGATAGAAGCTTTAAAAAAGTGATGTCATTAAAATGAAGGTATTAGGATGTCCTAATTGAATCTAATTGGTATCCTTAGAAGAAGAGGAAACTCAGACACACAGAGTCACATTAGGGGCTTGCATGCACCAAGGAAATACCATGAGAGGAACCAGAAAGAAAGTGGCCATCTGTGAGCTAAGGAGAGAGGTCTCCGAAGAAACCAAACCTGCTAACTCCTTGATCTTGGACTTCTAGCAGAGAGAACAGTAAGAAAATAAATTTCTTTTCCTTAAACCACCCAGTCAGTGGTATTTTGTTACAATGGTCCTAACAAGCTAATACATCTTTCTTCATGAGACTCTCAGGTTTACATTTAGTTCTTGTTCATATAAAAACTCAAATGTTGCAGATCATGGCTATGTCTGTGTGTGTGTGTATGTGTGTGTGTGTGTGTGGATGTGGATGTTTGTGTTTTTGTTCCCATACCCTGTTATACCATGAATTCAAATTCAACCAACATATATTGCTTAGGGAGAGGAGCGAAAACAGCAGATTAGTAGGGGAACCCTGGGCTTGCCTTGTCCCATGAACACGGCTAGATCAACATCAAATCATTTTGAACAACTAGGAAATCAATCTAAGGATTAAGAAAACAATCTGCACAACTGGAGGGAGAGAACGTGGGAGATGCGAGATTTGGAGATGTGAATTGGGAGAGAGAAAAGCTGCGGTGCTGTGGAGGGGACAGGTGGGAACCCTTTTTGCAGACAGAAATCAGGGAGAGAGGGAGAGAGTGGGAGAGAAAGTGGTGTGTAGGGTTCATGCAGGTGCTGTGGTGTGGGGATCCCCTGAGTCCCACAGGGAGAGAATGTTCCCCTTCCTGGAGTGCATATGGAAGAGGCTATCTTGCCTCTCCAAGGACAAAAGACCCACTGGCAGTGTTGAGCAGCCATTCAACATCAGGGGACAGAGATGAACAAAGAGGGCAGATAACATGGTTGCAGCTTTTTGCTGTGCTTCAACATAGACTCTGGGCACTCATGCAGGCATAGGACTGCTTTTCAGGAACAGAAAGGTGCCAGTGCCCATGCAGTGCTGTGACGCTCTCCTGCAGGAGAAGGGACTGGGTCTGTGTACTGCCGGGTACTTTAAGATTTGTTGTTTTGAATCCCAGCCAATGGACAAAGATAAAACAAGAGAACTGTGGTGCTGGGCATGCCAAGGGCTGGCCCCAGACAGGTTGAGGGTAGGGATCTGGTAAAAGCCTGGGACACCAAAGAGGAGATCGTTCACTTTTCTGTGAGGGTTTCCTGAGCAGCAGCAGTGAGTTCCCCTTCCCAGGGATGAGAGGGCAAGGTGATGCCATCTTCCACTACACCCTCCACCCACCCACCAACACAGTGGGACTCCAGAAAGAAACACAGAGCCTCCAGCAGAGGCTGGAGTCACTTACACCAACCCCATCTCCCCTGAACTCAGCAGGGACAGCTGTATTAGGGCAGGTCTGACTGTGAGCCAACAGTTTGGCCCTCTCACTCAGATGACCAACATAGGCCCTCCACATGCATCAAGGCTATTACTGATCATAGAGTGCACCAAAGGATCAGCTTCAGTTCTGGTGGAAATAGGACCAGGCTTGGTTTTGTTTTTTGTTTTGTTTTGTTTTTCATTTCTTATTTTTATTTTATATATATTTTATTTTTTAAATTGTATTTTTTTTAATTTATTTATCATCAGGCTTATAGTTTTTTGTTCATTTGTTGGCTTGTTTCCTATCTCAGTTTTGTTTTTGTTTTTATTTTTTGGATCAGGCTTTTTTTTTTTCCTCTTTCTCTTTTCTCCTTTATTTCCTTTTCTTTGGGATCAGGCTTATACTTTTTTGTCTATTTGCTTTCTTGTTCCTTTTTCTTTTCTCTTTTCTTGAATAAGGTGTTTTTTGTTTTTTTTTTAACTCAGGCTTATTGTAAAAAAAACAAATCAAAGCACACCTAGTTAAAGTCCTAAACACTGCCCTCTGCAGAGGACTGACCTATGGGAAAGAGCAGCCAAAACACAATAGCAGAGTTTATACACTGTACAACAGAAACACTTCCTGAAGCACCAGACCCTGGAAAGTATAGGAACACTTCTTAACATAGTATTACTGTAAGAAGCAGGAACCATAATAAGCTTTTATAACACACAAAGACAGAAACCTAGGCATAATAATATGATGGAGGAATTCTCCACAAAAGAAAGATCAAGAAAAAATCACAGCCAGGGATTTGCTCAAAACAGATATAAGCAATATATCTGAACAAGAATTTAGAATAACAATCATAAGGATACTAGCTGGGCTTGAAAGAAGCACAAAAGACACCAGAGAAACCCTGGCTGCAGAGATAAAAGACCAAAACCTAGTCAGGCCAAAATAAAAACAAACAAACAAACAAACAAACAAACAAAAACCCCTCTATAACTGAGATGGAAAATCGATTGGATGTAATCACAAAGAGGATAGACGAAGCAGAGGAATGAATAGGTGATATAGAAAATAAAATTATGGAAAATAATGAAGCTGAAAAGAAGAGGGAAAGGGAATTATTAGATCACGAATATACTTAGGGAATTCAGCAATTCCACAAAGTGCAATTATTTCCATATCATAGGAGTCCCAGAAGAAGAAGAGCAGGAAAAAGGGGCAGATGGTCTATTTGAACAAATTATAGCTGAGAACTTCCCTAATATGGAGAGGGAAACAGGCATTCAAGTCCAAAGGCACAGAGAACTGCCCATAAAATCAACAAAAACAGGTCAACACCAAGACATATCATAGTGAAACTTGCAAAATACGAAGATAAAAAGAGAATTCTGAAAGCATGTAGGGACAAGAGGTCCTTAATCTACAAAGGTAGACACATAAGGTTAGCAGCAGACCTGTTCACAGAAACATGGCAGGCCAGAAAACAGTGGCATGATATATTCAATATGCTGAATGGGTAAAATATGCAGCCAACAATACTATCCAACAACGGAATAGAATAGAGATGAAGCATTTCCAAGACAGGCAAAAACTAAAGGAGTTCGTGAACACTAAACTGGCTCTCCAAGAAATATTAAAAAGGAGAGAGAGACTAAAAGCAACAAAGACTAGGGGTGCTGGGTGGCTCAGTCGGTTAGGTGTCTGCTTTCGACTCAGGTCATGATCCCAGGGTCCTGGGATCAAGCCCTTCATCGGGCTCCCTGCTTAGCGGGGAGCCTGCTTCTCCCTCTCCCTCTGCCTGCCACTCTGCCTACTTGTGCTCTCTCTCTCTCTCTCT
>NC_138376.1:68719640-68728920 GCF_054177405.1 Leptonychotes weddellii
AAAAAAAATAAAAGCAACAAAGACTAGAAAGGAACAGAGACAATCTATAGGAACAGTGACTTTACAGGGAATACAATGGCACTAAATTCACATCTATCAATAATACTCTGAAGTAAATGGACTAAATGCTCTAATCAAAAGACATAGGATATCAGAATGGATTAAAAAAAAAAAGTCCCGGGCGCCTGGGTGGCTCAGTTGGTTGAGCGACTGCCTTTGGCTCAGGTCATGATCCTGAAGTCCCGGGATCGAGTCCCGCATCGGGCTCCCTGCTCGGCAGAGAGCCTGCTTCTCCCTCTGACCCTCCCCCCTCTCATGTGCTCTCTGTCTCAAATAAATAAATAAAATCTTTAAAAAAAAAAAGTCCCATTGATATGCTGCTTACAAGAGACTCATTTTAGACCCAAAGACACCTCCAGATTGAAAGTGAGGAGGTGAAGAACCATCTATCATGCTAATGGACAGCAAAAGAAAGCTGGAGTAGCCGTACTTATATCAGACAAACTAGATTTTTTTTTTAAAGATTTTATTTATTTATTTGAGAGAGAGAGAATGAGAGCGAGAGAACACATGAGAGGGGATAGGGTCAGAGGACGAAGCAGACTCCCTGCGGAGCAGGGAGCCCGATGCGGGACTCGATCCAGGGACTCCAGGATCATGACCTGAGCCGAAGGCAGTCGCTTAACCAACTGAACCACCCAGGCGCCCCAGACAAACTAGATTTTAAAAGAAAGACTAAAAAGAGATGAAGAAGGTTACTATATCATAATAAAGGGGTCTATTCAACAAGAAGATATAACAATTATAAATATTTGTGCACCCAACTTGGGAGCAGCCAAGTATATAAATCATTTAACAACAAACTTAAAGAAACTCACTGATAATATAATAATAGTAGGTGACTTTAGCACACCATTCACAGATGGACAGATCATCTAAACAGAAAATCAACAAGGAAACAATGGTTTTGAATGACACACTGAACCAGATGGACTTAAAAGATATATTGAGAGCACTTCATCCTAAAGCAGTAAAGTACACATTCTTTTAGAGTGCACATGGAAAATTCCCCAGAGTAGATCACATACTGGCTCATAAATCAGGCCTCAACCAGTACAAAAAGATTGAGATCATACCATGCATAATTTCAGATCACAACACTATGAAACTAGAAGTCACCACAAGAAGGAATTTAGAAAGACTGCAAATACATGGAGGTTAAAGACATCCTACTAAAGAATGAATGGGTTAACCTGGAAATTAAAGAATAAATAAAAAAAAAATAGAAGCAAATGAAAATGAAAACATTACAGTCTAAAACCTTTGGGATGCAGCAAAGGTGATCCTAAGAGGGAATAATCAGAAATACAAGCCTTCCTCAAGAAGCAAGAAAAGTCTCAAATATACAACCTGAACTTACACCTAAAGGAGCTGGAAAAAGAACAGCAAATAAAGCTTAAAATCAACAGAAGAAGGGAACTAATTAAGATCAAAGCAGAAATAAATGATGTAGAAATAATAATTAAAAAAAAAAACAGTAGAACAGATCAATGAAACCAGGAGCTGGTTCTTTGAAATAATTAATAAATTTAATAAACCCCTAGCCAGATTTATCAAAAAGAGAAGAAAAAGGACCCAAATAAATAAAATCACAAATGAAGAAGGGGAGATCACAACCAACACCACAGAAATACAAACAATCATGAGAATATTTTGAGTAATTATATGCCAACAAATTGGGCAATCTGGAAGAAATGGATAAATTCCTAGAAACCTATATGCTACAAAAATTGACACAGAAAGAAATAGAAAATTTGAACAGGCCCATAACAGCAAAGAAACTGAATCAGTAATCAAAAATCTCCCAACAAACAAGAGTCCAGGGCCAGATGGCTTCCCAGGGGAATTCTATCAAATATTTAAAGAGAAATCAATACCTATTCTACTGAAGTTGTTCCAAAAAATAGAAATGGAAGGAAAACTTCCAAACTCATTCTACAAGACCAGCATTACCTTGATTTCAAAACCAGACAAAGACACCACTAAAAAGGAGAAGTACAGGCCAATATTCCTGATGAACATAGATGCAAAACTTCTCAAAAAGATACAACCTAATTGAATCCAACAACACATTAAAAGGATTGTTCAACATGATCATGTGGGACTTATTCCTGGACTTCAGGGGTGGTTCAATATCCACAAAACAATCAACATGATACATCACATTAATAAGAGAAAGGACACAAACCATATGACCCTTTCAATAGAAAAAGCAATCGACAAAATAGAGCATCTTTTTTAAATAAAAAACCTCAAGAAAGTAGGGATTGAAGGAATATACCTCAACATCATAAAGGCCATATATGAAAGACCCACAGCTACTATCATTCTCAATGGGGAAAAACTAAGAGCTTTTCCCCTGAGGTCAGGAACATGACAGAAATGTCTGCTCTCACCACTGTTGTTCAACATTGTACTAGAAGTCCTAGCCTCAGCAATCAGACAACAAAAAGAAATAAAATGCGTCCAGATTTGCAAGGAAGAAGTCAGACTTTAGCTCTTCATAGACAACATGATAATCTATGTAGAAAACCCAAAAGATTCCACCAAAAAATTGCCAGAACTGATTCATGAACTCAGCAAAGTTGTAGGATACAAAATCAACATACAGAAATCTGCTACATTTCTATACACCAATAATGAAGCAGCAGAAAGCTAAATCAAGGAATTGATCCCATTTATAATTACACCAAAACCCATAAGATACCTAGGAATAAACCTAACCAAAGAGGCAAAAGATCTGTTAGCTGAAAACTATAGAACACTAAATTGAAGATGACACAAAGAAATGGAAAAACATTCCATGCTCATGGATTGGAAAAACAAATGTTGTGAAAAAGTCTATACTTCCCAGAGCAATGTACACATTCAATGCAATCCCGGTCAAAATATTGCCACCATTTTCTCACAGAGCTAGAACAAACAATCCTAAAATTTGTATGGAAGCAGAAAAGACCCTGAATTACCAATGTAATGTTGAAAAAGAAAAGCAAAGTGGAAGTCATTGCAATCCCAGGCTTCAAGCTGTATTACAAAGCTTTAATCATCACAACAGCATGGTACTGGCACAAAAGCAGACACACAGATCTAAGGAACAGAATAGAGAACCAGAATGGACCCACCACTCTATGGTCAACTAATCTTTGACAAAGCAGGAAAGAATATCCAAAGGAAAAAAGACAGTCTCTTCAACAAATGGTATTGGGAAAACTAGACAGTGACATGCCGAAGAATGAAACTGGACTAATTTCTTACACCATACACAAAAATAAATTAAAAATGGATAAGACCTAAATGTAAGACAACAAACCATCAAAATCCTAGAAGAGAACACAGGCAGTAACCTCTGTGACCTTGGCTGCAGCAACTTCTTACTAGATATATCTCTGGAGGCAAGGGAGACAAAGGCAAACATGAACCAGTGGGACTTCATCAAGATAAAAAGCTTCTGCACAGGGAAGGAAACAGTCAACAACCCAAAAAAGCAACCGACGGAATGGGAGAAGATATTTGCAAATGACTTATCAGATAAAGGGCTAGTATCCAGAATCTATAAAGAACTCATCAAAATCAACACCCAAACAATAAATAATCCAGTTAAGAAATGGGCAGAAGACATGAACAGATATTTCTCCAAAGACATACAAATGGCTACCAGACACATGAAAAAATGTTCAACATCACTTGGCATCAGGGAAACACAAACCAAAACCACAGTGAGATACCACCTCATACCAGTCAGAATAGCTAAATTAACACCGCAGAAAACAACAGATGTTGGCAAGGATGCAGAGAAAGGGGAAGACTTTTGCACTATTGGTGAGAATGCAAACTGGTACAGCCACTCTGGAAAACAGTAAGAGGTTCCTCAAAAAGTTAAAAATAGAACTATCTTATGACCCAGCAATTGCACTCCTAGGTATTTATCCAAAGGATGCAAAAGTGCTGGTTTGAAGGGGCACAGGCACCCCAATGTTTATAGCAACACTCTCAACAATAGCCAATTCATGGAAAGTGCTCAAATGTCCATCAACTGATGAATGGATAAAGAAGTGGTATATATATATATACAATGGGATATTACTCAGCCATAAAAAATATAATCTTGCCATTTACAGCAACGTGGATGGAACTAGAGTATATTATGCTAAGCAAAATAAGTCAGAGAAAGATAAATATCATATAATTTCACTCATATGTGGAATTTAAGAAACTAAACAGATGGACATAGGAGAAGGGAAGGAAAAATAAATAAGATAAAAACAGAGAGGGAGACAAACCATAAGAGATTCTATAGTTAAAAGAAACAGGGTTGTTAGAGGGGAGGTGGGTGGGGGAATGGGCTAAATGGGTAATTGTTATGAAAGAGGGCATTTGCTGGGATGAGCACTGGGTGTTATATGTAAGTGATGAATAACTAAATTATACTCCTGAAACCAATAATATACCATATGTTAACTAACTTGAATTTAAATTAAAAAATATATAAACATATGTATATATTGCTTGATTCATGCCAATCCACTGTATTAATCATTTCAATGATCATTAATGGTATTATGATATTATTATATCAAAATTAATCATATTCACAAAATATGTTAATATCTTAATAATTTATATGAAGACTTTATTTTGTAGAACAGTTTTAGATTCACAACAAAATTAAAAAGAAGTGAAGAGCTTCTTCTTATCCTCCTTGTCCCACACATGCATAGCTTCCCCATTATCAATGTCACTCCACAGAATTGTCCATTAGTTGCAGCTGATGAACCTACATTGACACACCATAATCACCCAAAGTCCATAGTTTACATTAGGGTTTACTCTTGGTGTTGTACATTCTGTGGCTTTTGACAAATGTGTAATGACATCTATTTACTGTTACAGTTTCATTCTGAGTAGTCTCACGTCCTAAAAATCCTCTGTGATTCACCTAATCCCCTGCTCCCCTCCCTAAGCTCTGGCAACCACTGATATTTTTACCGTCTCCATAGTTTTCCTTTTCCAAAATATCATATATTTGGATCATACAGTATGTAGCCTTTTCAGATTGCCTTTTTCCAGTTAGTAATATGCATATTTAAACTTCCTCCATGTCTTTTCATGATTTGATAGATCTTTTCTTTTCAGTGCTAAATAATAATTTCTTGTCCAGATGTACTAAATGAATTGGTATTTATCCATTAGCCTGCTGGAAGACATCTTGGTTCCTTCTAGGTTTTGACAATTATGAATAAAGCTGCTCTAAACATCCGTGTACAGGTTTTGGTGTTGAGGTAAGTTTTCAACTCCTTTGGGTAAATACCAGGGAATGTGATTGCTGGATTGTAAGAATATGTTTAGTGTTGTAAGAAAGTACCAAACTGTTTTCCAAAGTGGCTGTACCATTTTAAGTTTCCACTAGAACTGAATGAGAGTTGTTAATGCTACACATATTTGCCTGTATTTGATGCTTTCGATATTCTGATATTCTTGACTTGGCCATTGTGTGTAATGGTACCTCATTGTTGTCTTAATTTGCACTTCCCTGATGATTTATGATGTAGAGCATCTGTTCATGTATTTACTATATACATGTCTTTTTTGGTAAGATGTCTGTTCATATCTTTGACCATTCTTTCATTGGGTTGTTTTCTTTTTGTTGGATTTTAAAAATTCGTTATGTATTTTGTATAACAGTATTTTAGCAGATATGTCTTTTGAAAATATTTTCCTTTAATCTGTGGCTTGTCTATTTGTGTGTGTTTTTTAAATTTCCTTTATATTGTCTTTCTCAGAGCAGAAGTTTTTAATTTTAACGCATTTAAATGATTTCTTTCATGACTCATGCCTTTGGTGTTGTGCCTAAAACGTCATTGGCACATCCAAGGTCTTCTAGGTTTTTTTCCCAAGTTATCTTCTAGGAGTTTTATAGTTTCATATTTAAGTCTTCAGTGCATCTGAGTTAATATCTGTGAAGGTTGTAAAGTCTGTGTTTACATTTTTTTTTTGCACGTGACTGTCCAGTAGCATCATTTGTTGAAAAGATTATCTTTGTTCCATTGTATTGTCTTCGCTCCTTTGTCAAAGATCAGTTGACTATATTTATGTGGGTCTATTTCTGGGCTCTGTATTCTGTTCTTTTGTTCTATTTGTCTATCTTTTCACCAATATCAGACTGTCTTGATTACTAGAACTTTACAGTAAGTCTTAAAGTTGTGTAGTATCAGTCCTCCAACTTTGTTTTCCTTCAATATTTTATTGACTATTCTGGGTCTTTTGCTTCTCCCTATAAACTTTAGAGTCCGTATGTTGATATCAACCAAATAATTTGCTGGGATTTTTATTAGGATTGCATTGAATCTATAGACCAAGTTGGGAAAAGAAGACATATTAACAATATTGAGTCTTTCTATTCATGAACATGGAATATTTCTCCATTTATTTAGTTTTTCTTTGATTCCATTCATCGGAGTTTTGTAGTTTCCCTCACCATAGATCTTGCACTTATTTCGTTAGATTTATATTATGTATTTCATTTTTAGGAGTGCTAATATAAATGGTATTGTGTTTTTAATTTCAAATCCTACTTGTTCATTGGTGGTATATAGAAAAGGAATTGACTTTTGTATATTAACCTTGCATCCAGCAAACTTGCTGTAATTGCTTATTAGTTACAGGAGTTGTTTTATTGATCGTTTTGGATTTTCTGCATAAATGGTCATATCATCTGCAAACAAAGACAGTTTTATCTCTTCCTTCTCAACTTTATACCTATCATTTCCTTTTCTTGTCTTGTTGTATTAGCTAGGACTTACAGAGCAATGTTGAAAAGCCATGGTGAAAAGGAAAATCCTTGTCTTGATACCAATCTTAGTGGGGAAGCTCTGAGTTTCTCATCATTAAGTATGACGTTAGGTGTGTGTGTGTTTTTTTTTTTTAATATTCTTTGCCAAGTTGAGGAAGTCTCCTCAATTCCTGGTTTACTGAGACTTATTATGTATTATGAATAGGTGTTGAATTTTGTTGAATGTTTTTTCTGCACCTATTGGTATTATCATGTATTTTGTCTTTTTTAATCTCTTGATGTAATGAATTACACTAATTGGTCTTTAAATGTTGAACTGGCCTTGCATATCTGGGATAAATCCCACTGGGTCATGATGCATTATTCTTTTTAAATATTCTTTTAAAATTTGATTTGCTAATATTTTTGAGCATTTTTGCATATATATTTATGAGAGATACTGGTCTGTAGTTTTATTCTGTTCTTGTAAAGTTTGTCTGATTTTGGTAGTAGGACAATTTTGTTCTCACAAATGAGTTAGGAAGTGTTCGCTCTGCTTCTCTTCTCTGAAGGAGATTATAGAGAATTGATATAATTTCTTCCTTAAGTGTTTGGTAGAATTCACTGGTCAACCATCTGGACTTTAGGCCTTCTGTTTTGGAAGGTTATTAATTATTTATTCAATTTTTCAAATACATGTAAATCTATTTAAGTTATCTATTTCTTCTTGTGTGTATTTTGGCAGCTCTTTCTCTTTCAAAGAAACCTCAATTATATTTGATCCAGCTAAAGAGAAATTCAAGCTGGTCTCTGAGGTGACCTAATCTAAGCTTACCTCGTTAAGGCTCAAAACTTAAAAAGTTTCCTAGTTTAAGTAGGAAATAACTGAAACAATCCCACAGCAATTGAACTAGGACTTGGTGACTTCATCAATATACACAAATTTTAAAGTCATAACTGGAAATATACACTAGAAACAATGATTTAAAAATCTAACAGTCAATAAAATGCAAATCTGAAATATTTCTTCCACCAATAAACTAGAGCAGGGCACCCAGTAAATGTTTACGGCAGATTAATATATTTGTTGCCATAGCACATTATGTTTTTAAGTATACGGCACAGTATTTATATATGGGCATTTTTCAATTATGCTTTTCTTTTTTACTCCTTGTTTCATAATTTAAATTTAAATTTATCGTGCAGTTTGGGAAAAAGTTTCCAAAGAAAGAATTGCACATGGTTCAGTCTAAAATCATTTGTCATTTTAGGTACTTAAAAAAAAGTCAAATTTCATAGCTAATGTTACAGGGAAGATGCTGTCTTAATATAATTACATTGTCAGATATCAGGATCCTGTCAGAAAAGGAAATGATAAATGTCAGTGTGCCTGGAAATACATAGTCTACAGGATTCAGAAGTCCATGCTGTAATGGAGAGAATAAAACTTTCAACAAGGACTTCAAAGGCAAAGCTCCTTACTCATTGATCTGTCTTAGTCCAATATTAAGAAATGCCTGATTACTTAGTGTCCATTTCAGAGTAAGTTAAATGCCTCTCTTGAGGGGAATGTGAGGTTTTCACTAAAATGGCTAGATGCTAAGTAGGAAGGAGACTTCCAGTTAATACACTTTACGATGTGCTTATAAAAGGCACTTCTGTCAAGCCATATAGACAATCCTGACTTCAGTAACCTAAAAGGTTCTTTCCAGGGAAATGAGGAGATTAATTATTATTCTCCAAAGTGCTTAACTTTAGTTACTTCTACCATCAGGGTAAGAAATTAGATCATGTTGAAGGATATCTGGTCTCTCTTCTATCTTAACCTAAGATTAATAGTATCTTGGAGTTTGATCCAGTCATTTTCATAAAATCCATTTTCTGCATAATGTAAAAGGTTGTAAAGACTATCTCATGACTAATTTGTTTATTGCATGGAGGCAAATATATTATTTTCTCCAGAATTATTTGAACTCTAGACACGATATATGTTAATTTAAAAAATTTGCTTTCAAAATTAATGGTGATAATCCCCATTATTCTATGAAGATCAGAGTTACACTGCTTTTTTTATAGCTAATAGGCAAGCATACCTCAAAGATACTTTGCATTTGGTTCCAGACCATCATAATTAAGGGAGTATTGCAATAAAATAAGTCAAATGAATCTTTTGGTTTTCCAGTACATATAAAAATTATGTTTACACTATACTGGTATGTATTAAGTGTGCATTAACATTTTGTCTAAAAAAATGTACTTACCTTAATTTAAAAATACATTATTGCTGTAAAGTGATAAGTTACCTCATCTGAGCTTTCAGCCAATTGTAATATTTTTTTGCTGGTGGGGAGTCTTGTCTCAATGTTCATGGCTGCTGAGTGATCACGTGCTGGTTGTTGAAGGTTGAGGTGGTGGTAGCAATTTCTTAAAATAAGACGACACTGGGGGGGG
>NC_138376.1:68729420-68864985 GCF_054177405.1 Leptonychotes weddellii
AAAAAAAAAAAAATAAGACGACACTGAAGTGTGCCACATCGATTGACCTCTCTCCTCTCACAAATGATTTTTCTGTAACACACAGTGCTGTTTGATGGCATTTTACCCACAGTAGAACTTTCCAAATTGGAGTCAGTCCTCTCAAGCGCTGTCACTGCTTCAGCAAGCAGTATAATTTTATGTAATATTTTATGTAATTTTATGTAATATTCTAAATCCTTTGTTGTTATTTCAACACCTTCGCAGCCTCTTCACCAGCAAATGCTGTTGAAAAAAATAGCGCAGCTAGACTTAACTACAGGCAGGATTGACACAAACTGTCCATTTGTAGAAAACACAGTGTCTGTGAAGGGTAATAAAGCAAAGTGCAATAAAATGAGGTATGCCTCTACTTATAAAGAGCAATTAATCATTTTTCTCGATTGGTTATGAAGTTAGTGAAGTTCAGGAACTAAAATTTCTGTCTTTATAGGGTTGCATAAATACATTCACCAACTATAAATCAGCATATACGTAAAGTGTTTTTGTTTGTTTGTTTTGTCTTTAGCCTTACGACATCACGTTAAGATATCATTTTTCCAAAGTTACTTAAGTTAGTTCTAGTCTTCCTTCATCCTCTTCAGTGTATTTATGTTAATCATTTTTTTAAATTCAGCTAGATTTATTTGTTAGTGTCTGTATTCCACTATGAGTCCCTCCCACCCCCCACCTCCTGTTTGGCTATTAATCATTTACTTATTCTGAGAGTATGTGAAATATTGTAATGGCCCTAAGAGTCAGAGTTTTTCTACTTAAAAAAATACTTTTTTTTTTTAAGATTTTATTTATTTATTTGAGAGAGAGAGAATGAGAGAGAGCACATGAGAGGGGGGAGGGTCAGAGGGAGAAGCAGACTCCCCGCTGAGCAGGGAGCCCGATGCGAGACTCGATCCCGGGACTCCAGGATCATGACCTGAGCCAAAGGCAGTCGCTTAACCAACTGAGCCACCCAGGCGCCCTAAAAAAATACTTTTATTTTGAAGTAGAATGGAATTTTGGCCATATGTCAAATATTCTCTGAAAAAGTTACAGAATTTTGTATGGTGTATATTTTTGCAATAAAATAAAGTAATGAAAGCACTGATAACATCAGTAATGATTATATCTTCATTATACACAGGTTTTTTTCTTAAGTACTTTTACTGATGTAATTTTATAACTAATCTAAAAAGTAAGGCAGAAGTCAGTAGGAGAGAATAATGTAATGTCACTAACATTTCAAGCACATCTGGAATAGTTCATCTCTTTTTCACATTATTAAGAGTGAGGAAGAAAACAAATATTAAAAGTGGTTCAAAGCTATGATGGAGTTAAATATAAAACCTGAAGAAATTCACTTGTGTTAAGACTTCAGCAGTCACTCTTGGTATATTTTATGTAATAAATATCATTTTTCTCAACACTGATGCACCATAATATGTTTGCCTTTAAGTTGAAAATCTGACTAGTTTATGCAAGTGGCAGCATGATTTCTTGGGAAAATAAGAAACAGGTTGAAAAAACATTAATAAAATGTAAGAAAAAAATCCATTTATGATGTCAACACACAACTCCAGTCCTAACGTCTATTTATTACAAAAATAAATATGCACTTAAGTCATACTCTTGCCATTAATGTTGAACACACAAAAACTAGTTACACATTCTATATTTAATTAAAATACAAAAGTATGTCTTCTATCTGCACATAGCAAAGTGAATGGATTTAGGTGCACACCAATTTACATCTGGTATTCAAATATTAGCAAGTAGACTTTGTTTCTCTTAACCACATCAGGTATCATGTAATTCTCAGTGTAAACTCAGCATAGTAGTGTATTTATTAGCATTTAAAATAATTTTTAATATTCTCACTCTCACTTTCACATCCTTGTCTAAGTTTGAGTTTTAAGACTTCTTTCTGTGTCCCAAATACTTTGTTTTTGAAAATGTACCTCTGAATTTTTCTAGTGTAAAATATGCCTTGTATGATTTTATTTGGTACTTGAATCTTAGATTTAGTGTTTGCACAAGTGCCTTTTACCAGTTCTAAGAATACTTTCTAAACCTTTTCTACCATCATATTACTTTTGGAAAAATTGCCATTGGTTAAAGGTAATAACTCTTTGTTCTCCTATTTGGTTTTTATTTATTTAATATAAAGAAAGTGTTCAGATTTCATTGACCGTGGTTACATTATTGGAGTCCTTGCAGTTTGCAAAGATTATATGCAAATTCAAGTTGCCTCACCTTATCATTATAAGGATACATGACCTACGGGGGAAGTACAAAAAAACAGCACAGGAGTTGCATTTTCAGGCTTTACAGAAAAACAACCACATTCCAACTATATTCAAAATGCAATAGCAATCCTAGTGACACAGCAGTGATGGTGGTGCCCTGGCCTCTTCTGCACCCCTTCAGCACCCCTTTGCTCCACCCTGTGATTCTGGATTGATTTCAGTACTGGCTGTACATTGGAATTACCTGGGGAGCTTTCAAAGCTACTGATGTCTGAATCCCATTTCAGACATTTTGATTTAATTGATCTAGGGTGCGCTGAGATTTTAAAAACTCTTCCCAAAGAGATTCTAAGGTGCGGTCAAGTTTGGTAACCATGGCCCTACTGACTCCATCCTGCCTTTGTCTCTGGTTTTCCTTATTATTGTCCTTCATTGCATCTCACTCTCCCTCAAATCATCAGCTTCTATTTCTCGGCTACTACTTATTTATATTAATTAATCTTTGTGTGTTTCATACTCAAAGCTCTCAAATGTCTGATCAGATCCAATCAGCTGTAGCCAAAATTTCAAGGGACAGAACAAATAGGATCACCAAGAGCTTGTTGAGATTTTTCTCAGAAGATGGCTGTAGATATTGGAGATACCCTGAGTCAGTAGACTTTTGCATGTGGCCAATATTTACTTACTTCATAAGGTAAGGAGGTCTTTCTAATGATGATGACATGTAGAACAGTTTTTGGATGGTTCATGTGAATTAAGGTGCATTTCTTAATAGAAAAAACTAATAGTTAAATTTGAAGTGTATTTTCTTATTTCATTTCACTGAATTCACTTTTGCATAGTTATAGGATATTTGCCATTTGTGTTAGCATAAAAGAAATAAAATATTGTAATTTTTATAAAATGTAGCTTGTTTTTATTAATATTAGCATAGTAATAATGCAGTTGTTGGTTGTTTTTAATAGACTTACCATTGAGTCTCAGGAAGAATCACTGTGATTCTCACAGAATTCACAGAGATCTCATTTATTTATCTCAAGGCTTTGCTTTGAAAATCTATTTAATTAAAAGATATACTGCATTGGAGATGGTTCCAGCAAGCTCCATCTAATGTTGCTTCTGCTATCTATCTGACCATGATTCAGCCAACTAATGAATAAAAAAAAAGTTTCTGAAGTTTATAATTTTCTAGGTCAAATGAATGAAATTGGGCTACATGCTGAAACCTTTCTGCTATTATTTTGTGGTCCAGTCTACTGGCTCTGAGAAGATCTATTGACCATTTATATCACCATATAGTGACTTACCCTTTCTTTGTGTGTGGTCTTCAAAGAATTTAAATTAATGATATAAATAAAATAAACAGTAGTAGGAAATAAATGTTCAGTCTCACTCTATTGAGTCATTTCATATGACTGTTTAAAGGATAAGGAGCAAAATGTAATATAGCCCGTTTAAAACATTTTGTAAACTCTATTTCTGTAAATATATGCTAAACTATATGTTATTTCTTTTACCTCTAAGATTTTTGTGATTATATTTATTACACTTCTTCTAAGATAGTCTTGCTTTTGTGATATGAAGATTTTTTAGTACAATTCAGGAGTAGCTATTTATTTCTGATCATTACTGCAGATTGGTCTTTTTTTCTCAGACCAAAAATATTTGGTTTTGTTTCAGAATGTTTGTTCAGGATTTAGTCAATAGAGTTCTATGGCTATGGTACAAAGCAAGTGAAAATTCACTGGCAATACAATCTCAACAGAAAATATAATGTCAGGCTGTAGCTAAGTGTATTATTACATAGGGCCAGATTCTATAAACCCTATTAGAGTCAGCAGGCTGCCTACATCTCAGATGAGGTAAGTGATGAACTGTATCTCAACTCTTGACATTATCTTTTTAATCCTTAATGAGAGAGTAAGAAAACAGCAGACATTAATTTGACAACATAATGTTCCAAAAAGATACTGCAAGCATTATTTATGTATATGCCCATTATGTGTTGATAATTATATATTCATCTGCTCATTTCAAAAATATTTCTTGAGCATCTACTATGTTTCAGTAATGGTATCACAGGGTTTGTATCAGAAACAAAACAGATGAGATCACATAGAAAGTAAATAAACCAGATAATAATTGATAGTATAAGAGCTATGAAGTAAGTAACAAAATGGTGACAAGATAGATATGGAAAAACCTGATAGTGAAAAGACCTGTGAAGAAATGATATTTGAACTCTACTCACAAGAAGCAGTTGCCAATTGAACATAGAATTATGGGAAGGACATCTCTTAAAGGGTGAATCACAAAGACAGAGAAACAGAAATATGAGGGATGTCCACAAAAGGGAAAGTAGGTCTTTGTAATTAGAAAATAGGAAGCTAGGAAGAGAATGTATAAGGTGGTGTTGGGAGTTGTAGGCAAGGGACAGTGCCTACATGGTCTGGTAAGTGATATTAGGGATAATGAAATATAATATACCCATTGAATTATTTTAAGCAGAAGTTGGTATGACTTATTTTAAAAGCTTCTGTGTTCTCTCTCTCTCTCTAAAAAAGGGGGGAGGGGAACACCTGAGTGGCTCATTCACTTAAGCGACCAGCTCTTGATTTTGGCTCAGGTCATGATCTCAGGGTCATGAGATCAAGCCTTGCATGGGACTACGTGCTGGATATGGAGCCTGCTTAAGATTCTCTCTCTTCTTCTCCTTCAACACCCATCCCCCCCTCCAAAAAAGAAAAGCTTCTATGTTATGCCAGTAGAAAAATATTTTATTAGTAGTAAAAAACAAAATGAAGAAATGGCTAATCAGTAGGTCTGGCAGGACTGCTCCATGTCCATTCTCCCCTTCTTCCTTTGTATAACAGAATGTCACTTTCTCAGCCTCACCTGAAGTCAGCATGAGAAATTGTGTGTGCAACTACAGGATCACATCTTCTAGAAAGAAATTCTAATTTTTTAGATAAGAAATTGTGCCCCATCTCCTTATTTCTTTCTTAATGGTGGTCAGCTTCAACCATGCAGACAAGGAAGGAAAACCTTCTCAGGATCAGAACTGCCTACCAGACCTGGGACTCTGGATTGTCACAGGCAAGAGATATAAAATTCTATTGTTTTCCTCAAATCACTGCTATTTCATGTCTTTTTATGACAACAGCTTGGTTTATAACAGTAACCTAAAATAACTGTTCTGGAAAATTAAAATAGAAATAATTACTAATAGGGGATTCTGATTAACTTTTACTTTAATACTACCTCTGATAGTAATAAAGCTTATAATTTCAGTTCTGATTTCCTTAAGTTATTATTTAAAGCATTCTACTTTTAATTTAGGTTAGATCTAGTCCGTGACAACAACTGAACTTGTAGGTAGAAACTAGGGTGAATATATTGAAGATGGCAGACTATCTCCAGGATATCTCTTTTGGGGGCACATAACAGTATCTTAATGTGTTAAACTGAGCTTCCCCAAATTCTGTTTCCCTAATCAACTATTTCACAACAATATTTTACTTGAACTGTCACTCTCCAGTGGCTTCTTCTGAATGCAAAACAGCCACTCTGCCTCAGGCTTCCTAGAAACCCACTATATCATTTGGCCTAAATAATTCCAGTTTGGTTTTATTTTTGCTGCACAGAATAATGCTATAAGGCAAAATATATATATATATTTGGGGTCAAATGTAATCACTTAGAACAACTGGCAAACATGTAGAACACACAGAGAGGCCAACGTGCCCAACAAGACTATGGCAAGTTATGTGTATTTAAACTGTGTTTGGAAAACTGTCTTATATTTGAATTTCAGTGATAAGTAGGGTAGAGAAAGATGACATTTCTACTAAAAATGAATCTATTATTAGGTGACTTATCTATTTTAAGCCTGAAGAATATTATTTCAAATTTATATAACCACTTATGGAATAAAAACATACATTTATAGACATTTCTAAGTTATCATATTGATATCTTCTCTTTCCATTCCTTTGTCAGTATATGTTTAAGCCAGATTTCAGCAAAACTGAAGAAGGTGCAAACCTCACACCTATCCGAGGCTTTGCAACACTCCTGTAAAATGCATATAGGGGACTAATTGACAGGGAAGAGAGCCAGGAGCTTGGGTGGCATGGCCTTCCATGAGAGGCAGATGGGCTACCCACCTGGGGAGTTGTAATATGCACCTAATTGAAATGAAGTCAGAGTCAACCAGTAAAGACCACATTTAGAGTAAGCCATATTCATGATTTCAAATTCTCTATGGTTTTACTTCTGACTTTCATTCTCTTTCTTAGCTTTAACTGAATAAATGTTTCATAAATTGGATTTTTCATATTTTAGTCTCCAAAACTCCGAAATGTTTTAAAACAATTAAAATAGCCAAAGTGCGAAGACACTAAACTATATAAAACAGACACTTTGACAGAATGCTTATGAGGAAGTGGAATGTTCTGATTAATTGATTTTCTGATGAACTGAATGATTACCAATCATATCCTGGCGGGAAAGGCCCTGTGCCCAGCATTATCAAGCATAAAACAGAAGCTCAAAGAACGTAATATTCAGTTAGGCTAAATGAAAAATCATTTTTGTTTCAATTCTGTCAAACTGTTTTTGTTTTTTGTTTTCTTTTTCCTAAAATGCATGGGAATGCTTTCTTGCCTCAGTGGAGAAATTGGTTATCTTTATCATTATTAAGACATTTCCAGTGTCTCTTTGTGACTATTTTGAGGCTTAATCTGCATTTGTGCGGTTGGGATTCAGTTCAGTGAACACTCTGAGCTCTTACAGGGCAGGTAGGATGCCCAGCATTGAGGCTTCAGAGATGATAAAACAATATTCTTCAGGAGTTCACAGGCTGCTGAGCCAGAATCAGAGCCCCCTGACAGAAACTTCTACACAAATACTCATCTGCATGGGCTTGAGTCCCATCATTAACTTGGCCATTATCCAGCTTAGAATTCTTCAGGAATACCTCTTGCCTTTCCAATAAAAACCAAACCCTTTAGAATAATGTTCAGGAAGTTTCATATCTGCTCTGAAAAAGGGGGAAAAAAGTCTTTGGTTGGCAAATGGAAGTTGACATGAATAAGAGTCAAGGATGAGGAGAAGTTCTCAGAATAGGTCCAAACTAGGCATTGTCAGATGCCCTCCCTAGAGAAATAAAAGGCACTCCTGGGAATAAAGGAAGTTTCATATAGTCAGTTCTGCTATCATGCAATGTATGTGCATATGTTCTGAAAAATCATCATGCTATACAAAGTCATGCAACAAAACCAGATACACAACAGTCAAAAACATTGTCTGTGACACATTAAAAAAATACGAATGTCATAAAAAAGTAACATAGTTTTACAAATATTACCCGCTTTAGAAATACATAAATATCATAATAAACATGGTACTTTGCTTTTAAAAAGACCTGGAGTTTGCTTGTGGAAGTGAGCAACAGAAAGGTAGTAGATTGTATATTATTATGAGATGATAGAAGAGTGTTCTCGGAATGGGAGTACATTTGTAACACCAGATGTGAATGGGTGTAGCTCATAACATGCATGGTGAACTGAGGTAGCTGGTAGATGTCTGTTTAGTGTTTGTGTCTGAGCTTTGTGCATCCCTATGCAGCTCGATTCAGCTGCGTGCAGTTTTTTGAGTTCACCTGGTGTTTCTGGAAGAGGAATTTGCACATAAGCAAATGTGAAATTTGCATTATGCTCAAATTGTTTCCTAATTTATCAATCACATTGGAACAAATTCTATTCTCAAAACAAGTATTATAGCAGAACTGACTGTATTTTGTGATTTCAGATATTTTAACAACTCTAGGAGCCACCTGCTCATGAATTTATAAATTTATTTCACAATCAGGGATAAAAGGCTGAAGATTGTGAGCTGGGTTAGGAGCATACCTGAAAGCTTTTTATGTAAAGGGCAATAAGTCAATCAATGAAAAAGGGTCCTGTTGGGCAGCTGAGCCTTGTAAACGGGAGTAGGAAGGAAGGAGCACCAGATTCTTGAAACTGGAGATGGCAGAGCATGGCCAACAAGAGGGTGAGGGGGCAGAATGCGAGATGAAGATCATAACATGTACTGTCATCCTAATTATGCATAGACTGGTTTTTGCTGATTCTCAACTAAGCAGAAATAGAAGCTGTTTTTGGTGACATTTTCTTTTCATCAACAGCTGAAAATAAATGCGTTTATTTTTCAGAATTCATAAAAATTGAATTTGTTTTAACATAAACATCACTACAGAGGTGATGTCCCCCCCAACTCCAAGAGAGTACATTAATTGTGAGGGTATAACACTGGGTCTGCAAAACTGCTTGAAAACAAGCAGCCAGGTGAACATGACCTTGGCTGTCAAGAAAGAGGAGAGAATCCAGGATCTGTGACAGTGTAGTAAGCTACTTAATCCCTTCACATAGAGCTATAATATCTGGCTCATTGTGATCATATGTCCCGTAAATGCTTGTCAGAATTATATTCTTCTGAAAATATGTTTGAAACATGAATAGAAACCAAGGATATTAATATCATCAGAGATGGGACTGACTTACACAAATTTTCATAAAAAAGGAAAGAAAACAGGTAAGTGCCCTAAAATCATGTAAACTAGATTTCAGTCTAGTAGCAAGAAGATTATCAGATCATGTGAAGATGAATATAGCATACACAGAAATATCATTATTTATTCAAAATTTAGTTTCTTAATGTGTAAAGATTCTTCTTTCAAATCGTATGAGCTTAGTAATCAGACATTGGAAAGTATCATTTTAAAAATCTTTATTTACTATTTTTTTTAATTTAAAGGAATTAATCCCTGTATCCTAAAATATAAATTGGATATTACATTCTTATGCAGTGTGTTGGAAGGTAGCAACAAGAAATAAAATAATAAAAACAAAGTGGGGCACCTGGATGGCTCAGTTGGTTAAGCGTCCAACTCTTGATTTCAGCTCAGGTCATGATCTCAGGGTTGTGGGATTGAGCCCTATGCTGGGCTCCACGCTCAGTGTGGAGTCTGCTAGTCCCTCTCCCTGTGCCCTTCCCCTGCTCGTGCTTACTCGCTCTCTCTCAAATAAATAAATAAATAAATAAATAAAGCATGTTTCCTTAAAAAAAATACATAAATATATGCCTGCCCTCTTTTCAAAAAAGTAATGGTTACCGCTGTTTTTTGTTTCCAATCATATTCTTTTACCCCAAGTTCTGTTTTTTCTAACAACTCTCTTTTTAAAATAAACTTGTATTTTACTAGGAAAATATGCTTGGCGTAGTTCCCATAGAAATCTTTCCTAAATTAATCTAAGCCTTGGATGGAGATATTGTGCCACCGGGGAAGTAGGGGAGTGGATGAGTAATGTGTGGGATTGAAGAGCCAGGTGGGCTTCCTGGAGTCAAAATGGGATCCAGAGGCACAAGTTTCCATCAAGGAAATAAGACTGCAGATTTGTAGTCAGTATTGCCTATCATTTCAGGCACAGGGAAAAAATGGTGTGTCATGCCCAGGGAATTTCTTTAACACTTCTAAGATCTATAAAAGCAACTAAATGTAGCAATGATGTGAAATGACCACCAGCCACCCATTTAAGTCATGCTCATACTACCTAGTACTATGATGAAAGAGCAAAACCTGCCCTGATTTATTGCAAAAACAGTCCCTCGTTGATTTAAATAACCCCTGCCTGAGACATTTAGGAAGATAAACACAACAGACACACACAGCAACACACAGACACAGATACACACAGAGGCCATTCACACTATATGTAAAATAATAAATTCTTTAAATTCAGCATTCCAACCATGACCAGATGGTTGCGGAGTAATAGACACGTAGATCAAGAAGTCATAGGAAGGATTCACACATTTGAGAAGTCAGTATTTGAAATAAATTAACAAACAACCTCAATGCTTTCCAAATAGCTACTGATGGTGATTTTAGACCATTTCCAATTTCATTTGGCAGTTTTGTGTGTTTGTTTTTTACTTTCTAGAATCAGGGAATGCTGAATCTCAGCAACTGTTACAGTCCCAGCTCCTTGTTGGAGAGACGTGGACACTAAGAGAAAGGTTAAATGCCTTGTTGTATAACACACGGTGATTAATTGTAGAACTGGGATTAGAACCCAGAAACGACGCAGTTCCCTAGTTATTTAACTCAGTTTTACCAGTCTAGACAACACAGTTGTGATGGCTAATGTTACATTAAATATCAACAAGGAGATGTTTAAATACCTTGAACCTTACATTAGGTAGTGATCAGCCTATCAAAAAATACCTGCTTTCTTTTCATTTCTGTTTATACACTTGTAACGTAAGAAAAGGGGTGATAGAGGCGCCTGGGTGGCTCTACCGGTTAAGTGTCTGCCTTCAGCTCAGGTCATGATCCCAGGGTCCTGGGATCGAGCCCCATGCAGGGAGCCTGCTTCTCCCTCTCTCCCTCTGCCCACCCCCCAGCTCATGTTCCTCTCACTCTATCTCAAATAAGTAAATAAAATCTTTTTTAAAAAAAAGAATAGGGGTGATAAAATATTAATGTTATAAAATATTAGGAATTACAAAAATAGGAAAAAAAAAGGCCCACTCAAATATGTATGGCAAATCTTAGGTGTCAAGGCCAGACTCCATTCCCTGCTCCCTTATAACCCAGCTGCTGAATTGAAGACAGAGTCGGAATACAGCTTCTACTTCATTTGTCTCCCATCCTATTGGCCTGTGGAACATATAAATAAATGAAGCTTTGCTTCCTGGATGTCAGAGATTTTAGTGTTTCCATAGCATTCTGCAGTGGGTTGGCTGCTGAGCAGTGAAATGGCAAGCCAGCGATACACAGCTTTGCGTAAACCTGCTGAAACTTTTTGGCACTTCTTCTTGATGCACGATTCTACCATGTATTTGCACTGTGTTCACAGCTTGAAATATTTGCCTCGCTACATGTTACCTCCCCATTGATACTTCACACCAGGCCCACCACCACCAAACTTCCCAGATTGCCTGGCTTAAGTGTCCATTTTTTTGTGAAACCTCCAGTAATTACTTCGGGCAGAAGTAATTGATTTGTGACACCATAAGACTTCATTCTTTTTTTTTTTTTAAAGATTTTATTTATTTATTTGAGAAGAGAGAATGAGATACAGAGAGCATGAGAGGGAGGAGGGTCAGAGGGAGAAGTAGACTCCCCGCCGAGCAGGGAGCCCGATGCGGGACTCGATCCCGGGACTCCAGGATCATGACCTGAGCCGAAGGCAGTCGCTCAACCAACTGAGCCACCCAGGCGCCCGTATAAGACTTTATTCTCACTTCCAGAGTTCTCATTTCTACCTTCATGTGTTGTAGTCAACACTTTATCCCTGCCAGATGTTTAGGCGCCATGTCCTCTCCATATTTGGAACTTTAGTGCCTAAAACGGCCCTGGGCTCACAACAGGCAGTAACATAGGTGTGCCGACTGCATGAGTGAAATGTTGCAAGTTCTTATCAGCTTATATATAATTGACTCCTATGTGCTCAGCATTATTCCCACCATTTTTCATCTTCTTTTTAATCTCAAAAATTCTGGAAATCTTTGGTGTTCCTTGGCCTGTAGATACATCACTGTGATCTCTACCTTCATTTCACATGGCATTCTCCTGTGTACTTGTCTGTCTCTGTATCTAAATTTCTTCTGCTCATAAGGACATTACGCATATTGGATTAGGGTCCACCCCAAGGACCTCATTCATTCAACTACACCTACAAAGACTATTTCCAAATAAGGTCACATTCTGAGGTGCTCGGGGTTAGGACTTCAATTTATTTTTTTTAGGGGAACAATTCAACTCATACCAGTGCACTAAGGAAATAATCCAGTCCAGAGACGATAGAGGCTTAGACCAGAGCACAAACAATGGAAGGAGAAAGAACCAGTCAGTATTAGGATCATTTTGAAGGTAGAATGAACAGATTTTGCTGATTAGTTGGGTGTGGGGTATAAGGAATAGAGGGAAGAATGGGACACCTCAGATTTTTTGGCCTGAATAATAGCTGTGTTGTGACATTGAGAAGATCAAGTGAGAAGCAGATGTGTGAAGGAGAATCCAAAATTTGTTTTTTGACATAGTGACATGCTACCATTGATATCTGGTTAGATTTCTAAGCAAAGATGTTGACAAAACACTTGGATATATGTATAAGTCTGGCTTAAAGCATTTTATAGCTACACAACACATAATCATCCTAGTCCAACCAATACTTATTACAGATGAGGGGGTCAGTATACTTTAAAAGGTTTATTTAAGGGGCACCTGGGTGGCTCAGTCAGTTAAGCGTCTGCCTTCACAGGGTCCTGGGATCGAGCCCCACAACAGGCTCCCTGCTCATTGGGGGGCCTTCTTCTCCCTCTCCCTCTGCTGCTTCCCCTGCTTGTGCTCTCTCTCTGTCAAATAAATAAATAAAATCTTTAAAAAATTAAAAAAAAACAAAAGGTTTATTTAAAAATAATATAAAAGGCCTTGTTTCAGGCACTGAGACATTTGGAAGGTAAAAAACAAAACTCGATTCTTTTGACTCCCAGTGCAACATTTTCTCCATTATCGAACCAGGCTTTCATCAGCATTTTTTAGTTCCACATGCAGGTAGTAAACAGCAGTTGGTAGCCGAATGCAACAAAAATGTAAATAATTATAACTCTGGGCCCAGCAGTTGGGTGACAAAGTTTCCAGCATGAAGTCTTTGTTCTCCAATATATTATCACAAAATTTATAAACACGATAACACGGTCAAAAATACCTCAAACTAGAATAATTCTAGAAGTTGAATAGGTTACTTTTGCCCCTACTAAACTTTCAGAGCTCTGATCCATGGTGTTGAAGCTTTGTTACCTTGAAGCAAAGGAACAGAATCAGGTATTCAACCCTCCTGCTCACTTGTATTACCTGACTCAGTCCCTGTTGAGGCAAAGAAAATGTTTTGGCCATTTGAAGATTTGATTGAGATCAACTTTCTATGTTTGGTCCTCTGACTAAATTTACACTTCAGGAGGTTCTGAGAGATATGATCAGTGTGCTGCTCTTCTGCTAGCTTTGAGCTAAGTTTCATTTTTTTTTTCCCAAGTTAAAGATTCTTGTACTTTTCCACTGCATTATTTTCATTTTGCAATAGAATATTTGTAAAAAATGACTACAGAAAATGATGCAAAGTGATATTATTTATAATATGCACATATATTTTACATATTTGTAACATTTCTGCAGAAATACAGAATAATGTTTGTGGGTCTCTTTACAATTATTTTTAACTATGGTGGATGGGTATTTTATCGTGAGTGCTGCGGAACTTTTTTATTCATCATCGTAGCAGTTGATTATCTGAGACCTATAAAAAATAATAGAGTAAGTTCAGGAAACTGAAAGATGTTATATCCATCAGAAAGTTTATGCTGTCAAGGTATTGCAGTTCTGAACCCACTGGAAGGTTGCTGGGGATAGTGGTGGTTGCATTCTTCAACCATAGTCAGGAGATCATCAAGCGGCCTTAGTGAATTTCAGAAAGAAAAGAGATAGAATAGGTTTTCCATGCATTGATACGTTATAAATATTCATATGCGCTTAATGTTCAGGGAGTCAAAACTCAACCAAATTTCATCCCCTCTAATGCTTCCAATTAACAAATTCTATTACTAACCAAAGGAGACAAAGAACAGGGAGAGCTTGTAGGGTCCCTTCAGCCAGAGTATTTAACTCATTTTGTTTTAAATCCTGCTAATAAGATTTTGGAGATCAATTGCATACACCAAAACGTACTAAAGCCTGCATTCTGGACACATGCTTAATTTTGATAGATGCTAAATTCCAATCTAATAATAAAGGATATTTTGCCTTTCACATGAAAATGTAGCAAAATGAATTCCATTAGAAGGTAACATGAGCTGCTTACTTGTGAATATACAGTCTTCTAGATATTTTTCTATGAAAAAAATTAAATAAAACAGCAACAGTGTGACATCTCCATTGTGCACATGCACTCATTACTATGGTGAGAAAAGAAGTGATGGAGATAAACACTCTTGCAATTTTTATGTTACACTGATAAATTCCATCTGCTCGGAATGAAAGTCACATCCTTTGTGTTTAAGGGATAAAGGTAGTGTTATAGACTACAGCACCCTGAAGGCACGTGTGGCAGGTGCAGTAATATAAGTCATCCTAAAAGCTCACACAGTATGAGGCCAGGTGGGTAAAAAAACCAAGCAAAGTAGTTTTGAACCACTTTACTTTTCTAACAATCTTAAAAAACAGAAGAGATTCTCATATCTCTCAGGTGGCTTGGATATGACCCCAGTGGAAAGCAGAGAGGGTATGCTCAAATTCCTTCCAGCCCTGCCCTTTGATTCTATGAATTAGAAATAAAATCAGGCTAACGGGAAGTAGATACACAGTCATCAGCCGTAGTGTCCAGTAGAGGGCGCCAGAAAGGCAGTACTGCAGTATACGCTCAGATTCCTATCTTCAAATGATGACAGGTAGATCTTTTAGACAGAGAAACATGGAAAGATTTTTTTTTTTTCCTAAGCACACATTAATCTGTAAGGTTTGACATTTATTCTTCAAATGCAATGTGAAATTGTCATTACTTTTGTTTTCAAAGTTTAACTTTTTAAATTAAGATTGCTTGTCATAATGTGTTCCCTCAACAGTCAGTAAAGGGAACCGAATTCCTGTAACATGATTGCAATATTCAGTTTACATTGTTTATATTAATTCCCATTCGTTCCTTTTGAGAGGGGAGCAGAGATTAAATGACTTCTGGCCTTCAATATTCTCTTCTAAATTTAAACACTGAAACTGTGAATCCAAATTCGGGGGGCTTTTATTTTCTGAGTGATAATATTTATTGAATATCAAAAAGTTCAGAGCACTATTCAAATACCCGTTCCAAGAGCCCCTGTTTATGTTATAAACCACGTTTATGGGGCACCTGGGTGGCTCAGTCATTAAGCGTCTGCCTTCGGCTCAGAACATGATCCCAGCGTCCTGGGATCAGCCCCGCACTGGGCTCCCTGCACGGTGGGAAGCCTGCTTCTTCCTCTCCCACTCCCCTGCTTGTTATCCCTCTCTAGCTGTATCTCTCTTTCTGTCAAATAAATAAATAAAATCTTTAAAAAAATAAAATAAAATAAACCACGTTTATAACATGGTTTCTATATTATAAATAAATACACCTCAAACATTAACAAATGGTCCCTTATGACAACTTTTCTTTCTCATCCCCTAACTTTATGAATTTTATGAAGACATTTAGGAAAAAAAAAAATCACTGGAAAGTTTGAGAAAATGTCCTGAATGGAACTGAATTTCAGAACGTTACAAAAGGAATGTGAAAGGCAGCCATACCAGTGGAAGGGTATTTTAGATAAATGGCAGATGTACATAATCTAATAAAGGACACAGTCTATGTCCTTTCTTACTGTCCTACCTCTTTCCAGGGACAAGGCTTACAAGCTCATGGCAACTGGCGTTTACCTGGTGCGGCACATTCCTCTTCAATAAATAAGAGTATCACACATATCCCTCCACACACCCTTTGTACAGCCACTTCTTGGACTTACATCAAAGAACACCCTAAAGACCGAAAAGAAAAAAAGAAAAAAGAAAGCATATGTGAACAATATTAATAAATATAACTTGCTAGAAATTCTGAATTTCAACATTCCTGCAGTTTTGCATTAAGGACACTCAGACTTTGGTGGACATTTGCATTTTTTTTTTTTTTTTTTAATTTGGTAGAATTTACAACATCTGCACTCTTTGGAAAGGTCGAAAACCAAGGCCAGGGTGATTTTTTGGCATCTATACCCATCTTCTTTGAAGAAAGGCTCAATCTCTTTATATATATTTTTAAAGATTTTATTTATTTATTCATGAGAGACAGAGAGAGAGAGAGAAGCAGAGGGAGAAGCAGGCTCCCCGCTGAGCAGGGAGCCCGATGTGGGGCTCGATCCCAGGACCCTGGGATCATGACCTGAGCCGAAGGCAGAAGCTTAACCATCTGAGCCACCCAGGAGCCCTCAATCTCTTTATATTTTTAATTCTAACTTTATCCAATTTCATATTCTTGGGGAATGCCAATAGTCAGAGAGCTGCATGTGCTGACCAGCTCCAGCTGCGCCCGTGATGGTGCCCGCAGGCGACCCGTCTTCTCGGTGTGGTGAGGGTGTCTGTCTCCAGGAAAAACGGGGCGCCGTCAGAGCTCCAACTTTCTTCTCCCCTAACTGTTCTGTGAAATGATTAGTCATCATCCCAGCGGTTGCTCGGTTTCTCTAAGTCTTCTTTGGAAGCTGCCAGGATGTAGTCAGACGCAAACACCATGATACGGAAGCATTTCAACACTGGAGACAGACAGCACGGCATTAGCCGCTGAGCATTTTTATCTCGAGCCTTAGACAGCGAGGCAGCGGAACAGAGCAGTTTCCCTCGGGGGGACAGCAGTGAAAAGTGTGGCAGCACATGAGAGCACGTGCTGTAACAGGCTGACAGACAACAGTTGGCTTATATCAGGACCAGGGCTCAAAAGCGATGGAAAGACAGAAAATCAGCTTCTAATTTCCTTCCTAGAAATTATGTCCAGCTTCTGCCTACTGTTCTGTGTTGGTTGGGGTTTTGAATACATAAAAGCAGACAGACTTTAATTCATATCTGGTCATGGGTTTCCTTTTTTTTTTTTTTCCTTTCTTTTTCTTTTTCCCCTTTTAACTTCTTCAATGTGACTCAGTCTGGCTGGAAAAAAAATCATTTCTATTTTTCAAATAACCAGTTTCATGACTCATGTGCACATCTTCATTCATATATATATTTATTCCTTCAGAAGTACCTACTATGGACCAGGTACCCTTTAGTTGCTAGGGATATATCGGTGAGCAAAACAGACAGATGTTCCTGCTATCCTGGAGCTTACTGCCAAAGTGTGGTGACAGAAAATAAATATGCATAAAATATATAACGGACCAGATGGTATGCAGGCCATGTAGCAAAGTAAAGCAGGAAATAGAATAGCAAATGCCAACATGCGTTAGGGGAGAGTTGCACTTTTATTTTAAGATTTTATTTATTTATTTATTTATTTATTTATTTATTTATTTATTTATTTGAGAGAGAGAGAGAGATAACACACACAAGCAGGGGGAGAGGCAGAGTGGGAAGGAGAGGGACAAGCAGACTCCATGCTGAGCATGGAGCCTGACCAGGGGCCGATCCCATGACCCTGAGATTATGACCCAAGCCAAAACCAATAGTGGACACCCAACTGACTGAACAACCCAGGCGCCCCAAGGGAGAGTTGCACTTTTAAATAAAGTGATAAAGGGATATAAACTTTTAGTAGGTGGGGGAACCATACCCTGTGTCTGGGTATGTGTGTGTGTGTGTGTGTGTGTGTGCATGTGTGAGCATGTATGTAGAGGGGAAGCATGTTCTAGATAGAAGGAAGGGCAAAGTCAAAGTTGCTGAGCTAAAACAGTTGTTGTGCTGCTTACTTCTATGGTATCTGCCCTGCTTCCCACTTCTATTTCTTCCTCCTTTTATTAATTTCTTCATTTCACAAACCTTTGTAGAACATCTGTTAGGTGTGTACTGTACCAGTCACTGAAATAACTAAAATGAATGAAATTCTGTCCCTTAGCAGATTCACAATCTGAGGAGTATATAGGTAAATATCTTTAGCGAGTCATTCTTGCTTAAAGCTTTCCTGTAATTTGTTTCCTAGACTATTTTGAGGTAATCACATATTTCTTCCTGTCACCCAGCACCCCTAAAAATATCTGAACTGGGAAAGGCATTCTGGTCACTTAATTATTTTGGTATGTTTAATTATTTGGAAGCTTCCAGCTTCTAAGATAGAGGCTAGGTCACTCCAAGCTCATTTGACAACATATGGAAAATACAGAGTTCATTGTGCAGGGCCCTAGCTCCAGTTTCTGCCAGACTTGCGGAGTCAAGGGTCACTTTTCAGTCTCCAGCCTGCTGCCCCCACTCTGCATCTCCTCTGCTAAGGCTCTCTCCTTGCACCTTCTAGACTATTCTCCCCTTGTCCCTCCTCTCCTCTCTTTACCCTTGCATTGCCTTCTGAACTCAAATTCCTCTCACTCCACTGAGCAGTGTTCCGCTCTTTGTGATTGCTATTCCTACACTCAGCTCCAAGGGCCTATTTTACATATTCAAGACCTAAATAGGTTCTCAGCTAAGCTAAAATAGGCTTCAACTATTTGAGCCACATAGAAATTTTTTTTTAAGGCTCACTTAAAGGAAATTTTAATTTCAAAAATTTTTTTTCTTTATATAATAAAAAAATGGCATTCATTCGGAGGTTGGTATATGAAATCAGTAAACTCCCTTTTCCCCATGTGTTTGTATTTCTGATTTGTATCAACAAGTTCCCAGCCACTAACAACATGGGCAAGCCTTTGGCAGCCCTCTCCCTCCCTATGCTGCAGTCTCCTGGGATGGTTCTCTTTCCCACTGTGCTCAGATCACCGCCATTTGCCTGCTTTAGGTGTGACCCACTTTGTGTCCTTTGGAATGAGCAGCTTTACTTATTGCTGAGCCTCACAGATTCCAGGGGATGGGGTCGCATGCTCAGGTACAGTTTCCTTACCACAGGCTTCACTACTTGGTCTCTACAGCCAGCTGGAGAATCACCTCAACACTTCCCTGAGTCTTCTCCACCTCAAACCAGAGATGTGCCCTTGTCCACACACTACAACACATGAGCTTTCAGCTGTAAATTCCTTCTTGACTGAACTGTTCTGCCATTTCCACAATGGGGCCTCAAGTTAGAAATCCAGCCCTAGGGAAGAGAACCAAAACTTGGAAACCTTAACTGGATCTTAGTACTTAACTGAGATCAAAGTGCAACAGATGAAAAGAAGGAGGAGGAAAAACAAGTTTTCTCTGTTCTTATTGAGCCGGATACCATGGAGACTGAAATTCTCCCCTGCTTATGTTCAGGATTCCTTCATCCAGGGGTACTGGGCTAGGGCCAAAGGTGGGGAGTGTCCCTCTGTGACTACGCTCGAGAAAAGGGAAGAGAGAGTTTCTCACAAGGATTCTCCCTCCATCAGGTATGAATGACAGTCACAAATCCTTGATTTGCACAATGGGAACTTTATTCTGTTAACCCAGCTCAGTCTCCTTTGTGAGGCTCAGTCGGGGCAGAAAGATACTACTACCAAGTGTGTGTGTTTTCTGAGTAGAATTTGGCGTTGGGCTCTCACTATCCGGTGTAAGTCTTTCTCGCTAAGCTTCCCCAGCATCCATCCTCACCAATACCATCACTGCTACCCCCACCACTCACCTACCCTCCAGGTGGCTTACACAGGGTCAGAGGCTCAGAAAGGGTCACATTCATAACTGGCCTAGTACTGACAGACTGATTGCTGCTGTTCTCTGTCTTGTACTTGTACTCCAGAGATGATGGTAACGAGGAAAGGGAGCTTGCTCAAGAGAGTGAGCGATGGGAGGAGAAAGTACATAGGCTCCTATCCTTCCTTCCAATATGCCTTCATTGCCAGTGTCTTCTTCTTCCCAAGGAATCTAGGCAAGTATCAGCTAGACCCCTTGCACCATCCGAAGGGGCGGGACTGTCATACTTTCCCTCAGCCCATCAGTCTACTTTCTCCTCTGGGTCCCTGACCACTAGCTTTACTGCTTACTGTCAGGACATCTGGCTGAAGACTCCTGTGCTCTGAAGACTTGTCTTTCCCCCTTATTCTTTGACCTCCAAGAATCATTTATTTATACAGGATGAGAGCAATTTTCTCTCTGCCTATGCCGGCACACCATCAATGTTTTCTTCATGTCATGCTGACATGGGGTTACTTCATTGAGCTCTCAGCCTTCAGGATGTTCCCAGAATTTCCCCTAAACCTCAAAGCCTGCTCCCTTTGGGATTGCCCCAACATCATACAAAAGTCCAATATTGAGCAGAATGTGTTCTGGTGTCCCAGAATTGGGATGGATCTGGAGTCCAAAGCTAAGGCTGGAGGGAGAAGGAGGAGGAGGAGAAGGAGAAGGAGAAGAAGAAGAAGAAGAAGAAGAAGAAGAAGAAGAAGAAGAAGAGGAGGAAAGATGAAGAAGGGGGAAGAAGAAGGAGGGGAAGGGGAGGAAGAGGAAGAAGGAGGAGGAGGAGGAGGAGAAGTAGTAGTAGTAGTAGTGGTGGTGGTGGTGGAAGAAGAAGGCGAGGAGGAAGATGAAGGGGAAGGAGAAGAGGGAAGGAAGGAAGGAAGAGAGGGAGGGAAGTAGGGAGGGAGGAAGAAAGAAAGAGAAAGAAAGAGAGAAAGAAAGAAAAAAAGAAAGAAAGAAAGAAGAAAGAAAGAAAGGAGAAAAAGACATCAAGTAGAGAACAACATATGGTAGATAGACAACTCCAGCTGAAGTTCATTGAGAATTGAAAATAATAGATTCGCTCCCTGCAAATATCATTCAAGTTGTTTACCCCCCAATCAGGCTATAAAATCTATAAGCAAACAATCAGAGCTGGGAGGGGAGGAAGGAATCTGTAGAATCTGAATTGTCAATCTGGTTGTGAATGCTGGGGCTTTCTCATTTCCTCCCTGAAGAAGGAAAAATAAAGCATGTTTCTCTCCACTCCTGGCCAGCTGAGAGGTCCATTAAAAGAGTCACTCATACAGATGTAGGGGGCTAGAGAAGGGGGACACTGACATATCACTCTCTGGATTGATGTCTACGCAAGTGGTAGGCAAATGAATCCACTCCATACCTTAAATAGGAGAATGAAGAATTGAAGAAAGGGGCAGGGGCAGGGGACAGTGGTGGAGCGGTATATACTCTGTCCATTTGGCATGATAAGGTTGTTTAAGTTACTATAAGTCAAGTCAGTAGAGATCTATCTAGCCAAGATCTCTCCCAAATAGAATGGGTACTAGGTAAGAAGACACAATGGCAAGTGACTTGAGGCTAACCACTGATGGGGGACCTGAAGAAGGGCTTTGAGAAAACAACTCAGAGCTGATGTTCTGAATCATGCTATGGGTAGGCATTTTATGGTAGTGAGGATCATGTCAGTGATGGCAGGGGCAGATAGAAAATGCCCATATCTTTTTTCCCTTTGGCAATGGAGTTCAGGTGAACCTCTTATGTTCAAAAAAGCTTAATCCCATGGATTTCTTGAGTAATTTGCAGGAGAGAAAAAAGTCCTTAAAAGTGTAATGAATGATAAACTCCTTAAGAGTTTGACAAATGGAGAAATAGCCAATCTAATTACATTTAGAGTCATAAAGGAATATGATGCGTGCCAACTCCACCTCAAAATATGTGAAACCCTTCATAGCTACCTCTGTGGATAAATTCCAAAACAGATGACTCTGGATTCCATTGTGTTATAGGCAAAGACCAGCCAGTATCACCTTGTGTATGCTTTTTTCCTTCTTTGCAGCTGACACTAAGGTGCTAGCCCTGTGGGTGATATTTAGCCTAGAGATGTTCAGTTTGGTTTGGGAGTGGCGAGGTAATAGAGGGATTTTATAAAACTAATTTTCAATATTTAATAATAGTGAGATTTTATGTTAAGTGAGTATTTAAAAGAGAAGGGTGTCTTCCTATCCTGACCCTGTACCCTCACTAGTAGCAATCAGCATCAAATCATCATAGCTGGGCTACCGAGTTTGCAGACCACACCTTACAGGACCAAGTGAGGTTTAGAGAGGATGAGAGATTTCAGAAGACAGACTTTTACCACATACATCTTCCCAGGTTATCGTCTAAATATTATGAAAGACAGGTGTTCAGACAGAATGTGTATGAGTAGAGAAAACCCCCAGAAGTACTGTATGCTTCATAAAGGGTGAAGAAGATGGGGAAGAAATACCAAGAACCCATTCTATTCTGCTGCCAATGAAGGGACTGGGGATGGAACTCATCAGATGTAATATGGGGCAAGAGGACATTGAAACATGAAGGTTGGCTCTTGGGCCCTAATAAGGAAACTTCAAAACGATGTCAGGCATTCAGCCAGATTGAGAAGCATCTTTCAAAGCTATCAAGTCAGCATATTCAGCCCACTCAACTTTTTCTCTGCATCTGGTATCCCAGCTCCACACCACGGCTATCATGCCATGGATAATTACTGGGAGGGGAAGGAGCACATCCCACTATTTGGTTACTGAGAGAAAAGGGATCCACTGTCAGGGCAAGTGATGCCCCAGTTCCCAGGACTCTGAATTAATGTGATCTGGTTTGGGAACAATTTACCAAGTTGCAGACTGTCTAGTGGATTGTAAGAAAAAAGAAAAATAGTCCATGTATTTCAGTAGGTAATTTTGGTGGCTCAAAGGTAATTGAAATATCTCACTGATACTCGTAATTGAAGATAGATTGACTTTTTCTAGAGGTTTTAAGTGCATATATAGATATAAGAATTAAGACAAATAAAAAATATATTTTTATTATCTCATTATTTGTTACGAATCTTTCATTTAATTAGTCCCAGAGTGTAGGTTGGCAAATGTTATAAAGGATACAAGGGCATTATCTTTGTGTTCTAGTCCAGATAATATCACTTAGAATTTAAGGCAATTTAAGATTATTTTGCCTTGCTGAAAAGAAAGATATTCAGTGCTTTTGTTCTTAGAAATAGATTGTGCGGGTGCCTGGGTGGCTCAGTTGGTTAAGCGACTGCCTTCGGCTCAGGTCATGATCCTGGAGTCCCTGGATCGAGTCCTGCATCGGGCTCCCTGCTCGGCAGGGAGCCTGCTTCTCCCTCTGACCCTCCCCCCTCTCATGTGCTTGCTCTCTCTCATTCTCTCTCTCTCAAATAAATAAATAAAATCTTAAAAAAAAAAAAAGAAATAGATTGTGCTTGCACTTCATTCTTTCATAAAAGATCAGTTTTCTAAAAGATATATAATAATCCTAGATATGTAAAGAACCGACATTTAGAAAAGAGATAGGAGCAATCTCTTCTGTAAAGGATATCGTTTGGGTTTTAAATACCCTCAAAAATACATAATAGATCTGAAACTTCTTAAAGCTTCCCACTAACAAAACAAACTGAATAGAAATTAGCATGAGATCATTGATCAAAATCTAAAACCCAAAGTCCTGTATATTGCATAACATGTATTTACTACCTAAGAAGAAATAACCCACCAAAGTGTAGCAGACACACTATCAGATTCCATCTCTCAATAAAGCATTAGAATAATCACCTGGTTAGAGTAGTCAATCACACAAAGTAATGGCTTACACATGTGTTGAATGTTTTTCCCATTGCCACTATTCAATTGATAATATAAGCATAAATGTTATTACAGCATTGTTAGGACTAACGTCAATTTTATCTACATTTCAAGACATAGTCACATTCGTAGAATTATCTAAGTACCTCTTTGTTTTATCTACTCCCCTAAACCTACAGAGGAGTTTTTGCTGCAGGCAGATTCATAAAATTAGTATGTTTCATTAAGCCTATAGAATCCTAGACTAGAGGAGTTGAGTGCCAGAGACTGGCAAAGTGGTAGCATGTACTGGAATCATATGTTTTGCTGCCTAAGAACGAGACTGAAGGACAAGTTTAATGTCTTTGGAGCAGGACAAGAGGTGTGCAGCATGTCAGTAAAAGAGCTCTCCTCACAAGAGGGCTGGGTCTTGAAGTTAGGAGTGTCAGAGGAGAAGTGAGCTGTGAAGAGGACCTCTCTATCCTGGGAAGATGTAGTATCAAGGGGATTATTATGGTGTGGCAGATTTTAGATTTTCTGATCTTCCTATAAGCTGCTATAGAGATGTTTATATGAGTTTGATCTAGGAAGATAGTGGTGGTGTATCTGAACAGAAGTCCATTGTTAAGTTGTCTGTACATTCCACTTTCAGAAAAAGTAAGAACTGAGCCTCCTGTTAGAAGAATGGAGAATGTGTATGTTTGAAATTAAGGGGAGGTTTTATGCAATGAAAGTACAAGTCAGCTTGCTCAGTTTAAATGCAAGTTAAATGCAAAATTTGTGTCCTGTGGTGGCGGTGATGGAGGGGTGCCTCCTGCTTACTGCTTGTACCTAATTCTATAAAGCAGAGTCACAGGGACAACTGATAGCAAATGACTAGGCTCAAACAATAATGCAGGCTACTAAGAGTATTTGGAGCTTGGGGACATAGTAAAGACTGTTGCAGAGTTGTTTATTTTTTTTTTTCCTCAAAGGCAGGTAGCTCTAAATTTTCATAGGTCCCATTATCTTGGCTAGAAATATCCAACAAATTTTTCTGGCCTCTGTGGTCCACCTGGCTTTAGAGCTAAGGCCTTGATCCAAGGATCTGACCTAGAGCATGAGAAACTATTAACATAATCACCATAGAATCTCTATTTTAGTTCCAAAACTGTGAAGGATCTGAGATTATCCCACTTGCAAGCTACCAAGTTAGTTTGCTTTTTCATTTACTTGTATTGCCAGGAACATAAAACCCAAAACCAGAGACACAGATAATTTGTTATTCACAGCAAAAGCAGTAGCCAGAGCAATATCTTAGTATTGAATCCCCATGCTCCAAACCCCACAGGGCAACATGATGAGGGCAAAATGTTTACTTCTGCATGCAGTGGTTTACATCACAGTGGAGGACCGCCCCCCCCCAAAGTAAAAGATGCAAAGCTTTTATGGCTATTGGCACATCTGTTTACCCTTCCCTCCAGAGAGAGAATGAGTGCTCATTACCCTGGAAATCAAGCAAATGCCACTGATAAGGGCAAGGAGACTTCAGCTGACACATAGTATTAACCATCACACGTCACTGTCCTAATACGTCTCCGGATGTCTCTGTTTTTAGGGAGACATTCCCTATAGCTCCCAAGACATGTTTGTTCTTCAAGAACACAAGATATCCATGAATCATTGTTTCTTATACTTCACTGAGAAATTCAGGGTCAGGCGGTGACTTCATATATCTGATCGTATGAGGAAGATTACTGACAAGATATCATTAATGCGGAGGGAGTTCTTTATAACTTACCTCTTCAAGTAACTGTGATGGATTCTTCACAGTCGAGGTTGTCAAACTTCTGTCTACAATAAGCTAAGTAGAACCAGTTTACTCAGAGACTGAAAGCTATTTTGACTCTTCTCTCTGCAGACAGCTGCCTTACTTGAATTGATTTTTATTCTTACCATCCCTCTTTATATGCAAGCAAAGTTACTTTTGTTTTTGTAACACACAAGTTTTTATTTTTGAGTTATACCCACATTGAAGGGAATAGATCTTAAGTGTATAGTCCCATGAGTTTTGACAAATGCATACACGTGTGTGCAAACGTTATAGAACGTTTCCATTACCACAGGAATTTCCCTCATATCCTTCCCAAACAAATCCTCCCCACAGCAGAGGTAATGGCTATTCTGTCATTAGCAACCTCCCTGAATCTTCACTCCCACCTTTGAGGTTATCTCCATCTCCTTGAGTACATCAATCTCAAATGGAAACTATTTTTTCTCCCTTACTCTCCATATCTCAAAGCCTGGAGCAGAATAAAGGTCCCATTTCATTAAATGGCCCTACCAACTACTTAGTTTCTCAGGTCTATAAAAAAGAACTCATCCTTGATTCTTTTCATATTCTTTCCATTCCACATGTAATTTGCCATCCTTTGCACTGTAACAACATTGGACCTTACCACCATCTCATTTCTCATCTGGGTTTGTTCAACATATCTTATGACATTTCCCTACCTCTTCTCTCATCTGTGAAATGTGAAATGGTACATATATTTAGCAGCATAAACCAAAACATGATTTTCCCCGGCATAAAACCCTTCTATTGTTTATCATTACAATTGGAATGCAATCCAAATTCTTTATTATGGTCTCTAAGACCATACATATCCTGAGTCTTACCCATTTTTCTGATTTTGTTCCCTTTACTCTGACCTGTGTACTACTTTCCACTCACACTAAACTTTCCATGTCTCTGTGACAACTTCTTTCTCCACCAAGTATGAAGAAACACCTTTCTCTGATGTCAGTTTAAAACATTTGAAGATTGGTTTGACTTGATAGTTCATAGATTTAGCTCATAGATTTAAGACATGACCTGGTTAATCAACACCACCCCTTACTCACTGACATCACACTTAGTGAAGCCCTTATTTATTGGTATTTTATCTGCTGAGGAAATTTTCTGCCTGCATAAACTATCAATGCAATGAGGCTGTAGATATCTACAAAACATAAAGTAAATTCATGGCTATGGAAGGGGTGTGGAAAAAAGAGACCAGAAGTAAAGGGAATCCCCTGAACAAAATCTCAACCACAACCATGGAATTTTAAGGGCAGAAGATAAGAGCCAGTTAAGGTTGGTCTAACCTCCAGGAGAAAGAGGTAAAGGAGTCCTGTCTCCATCAAGCTCCCATGGAAGGCTTTTAGCTGCTGGAGTTTCTGAGCTAACAACCTCAAAGTCTGATTACAGAATGCAGATGGATTCTAGATCATACCAGTGGGCAACAAAATGGTAAAACCCTGTAGCCTGTGGAACCCAGATTTTTAGAAATATGAGAAAAAGAGAAGTTTCCTATTAGAAAAAAAGAAAGAAATGAAATGAAACCAAAATAAATGAAACAAAAAGAAAATAAAACTGAGCCATGAAAATTCAAGAGTGTAGTTCCCCAGCCTCTATTATATTTTGAGTGGGCAGTATTGATTAGAAAAGTAGATCAGAGAAGAAATCAGAAAGGCATCAAAATATGAGGGAAGTAGAGTAATCTAAGTTGAAAAGTCAGAAGAAATTGTATCAGTCAGCAAGACTTATGAAAAATAAAACATAATGAAAACGGAGAAACTGAAAAACTAGTATAGTCTTATGAGCCAACAACACACTACAACTAAGCCAAGTTGCCTCTGGTTTTCACAGAACGGGTTGCCGTGAACAAGCATCACTCCATGTGGCCTGCAAAGGGGACCTACTCCTCCATCTGACTCTACTGGAAAGAGAAATCCACGGGAAAATGAAGTAACAGTAGTCAGGGACAGAATTTCTGGTGGTCTAGTTTGCTGCTTCTACTTTGGAACGATATTTGGAAGGGATTTATACAGCAACAAGTAAGGTCAAAAGAAAATAAAATGAATTATTAATAACCGTGCTAACTTGAGCCTGTGCACTTAAGACAACTTATGCACATGGTGCATTTGTTTTGTCTTTCTCTCCAACTTTGGTTAGCATTAATGAGGATGCTAATCTGGTAGTAGCATCTATATTTTTTCTCTCCTGGTCAAGTCAATGACATCACTGGAATGTTCTTCTGACTGTGGTATGACTGACCCTTATTATTTGGCTTTGAATTGAGCCCTTAGAACAGCGATGTTACTCTCTGGGCAGACACAGAAAGACACGGGTCTGTCCAGATTGGGTAGGCAGATTGTAGCAAGTCGTCAACATTGTCTACAGCATAGCCCTGTCAGTTAATTCTGGGGTGTGCATTTTTCTAATGAATAAGTTCTTTACAGTGCACAATATCTCAGATCTCTCTCTGTGACACAGTCGAAGGATGGGAGAAAGAGTAAGAAAACCAGCTCTGTGCCCATTGGCTTAAACATGGAGCCACAATACATAACCTTGTGCGAAAATTAAGGGAAGTGCGTGGTTGAAGATACCCAATATAGCCCTGGTACTGAGGAATTCATCATCATGGTCACCGGCATTTACTGAGCTATAAGCCACGGTTCTATGAACTTCCTATGTTTTAAGTCATGCAATTCTTACAATAACACTATTATTATGCCCATTTTCAGGCAAGGAATTGGAAGCCAAAAGTTAAACTAACTTGCCACAGTTCACACAGTTAACAAGTGGTATAGCCAGATGTAAGCTTGATCTGACCCCAGAGTCCAAGGTCTGAATAACTATGCAGATGCCACCGGTCAATTTAATCTCTATCAGAGTGACAGGGCCTGTGGTTCAAGTTCTCATGTTGTAAGAGACATTGTCCTAAGCAAAGGGGCCTCCTTGGATCAGTTCCTCAACGTCTTTGGGCTCACAAAACCAGAAGAGTCTCCTCAGCTACATATTCTATCCTTCCTGGAGGTTGCATTAACTTGCCTTATCTGCCCTAATTATTGCTTATATCAGCACTAATTCAGTTCAATTTTAAGAATGCGGAAGTTTAAACAATTGAATTTTTTTAAAGTACCAGGCCAAAAATATTTTAGCTGAAGCCTTAAAGTTTCATATCTATTGGTTTTAAAATATAACAATGATAAATTTCAGGTATTTTTATTTCTATTCTTGACACACGTTCACATCTATTATTTCACCTTATTCTCATCACCATCTTGAGACAAGGCACACCAGGGATAGTTAATCTTATTTTAGGGATGGACAAATAGCCTGGAAATAAATATTAGGGAGACTTGATAGTTGCTTTTAGCCCTATGTCAAGGGTTGTCAGAGAAGAGAATTAGATAATTCTGTACAGATCCAGAGAGCAGACCTGGTACTGGTGTGGGGGAAGTTGTAGAGAAGCTAATTTAGCTCAATAGGGAGAAGGGTTGGAAAAATTTCAATATAGAATGGGCTGCCTAGACAATTTCTGGCAGAAAGCTGACTCTCTCGGGAGGTGGGAAGGCCAGATGAGACAGGCATTATGTGAGGTCCTCCCAAACGTATGTCCACAATCTATGAATTGGGAACATAAATATCTTGTGATATTTTTTTTCTTTTTTTATAGGATGTGGTTTTTAAAAATATATTTATTCCTAATGGTTCTTTTTTAAATATTTTTTTATTGTTATGTTAGTCACCATACAGTACCTCATAAGTTTCTGATGTAGTGTTCCATGATTCGCTGTTTGCATGTAACACCCAGTGCTCCACGCAATACGTGCCCTCCTTAATACCCATCACCAGGCTCATCCCTCCTCCCACCCTTCTCCCCTCTAAAACTCTCAACTGTGATATTTTTCTAACTGTTGGATACAGAGGCTAGATAGCTGATGCTCTCTGCCACAGCCCAGTGCTAGTTCCACTGGTAATCTTTTTTTTTTAATTAATTAATTAATTAAATTTTTTTTGATGTAGTGTTCCATGATTCATTGTTTGCGTATAACACCCAGTGTTCCATTCAGTACGTGCCCCTTTAATACCCATCACCAGGCTAACCCATCCTCCCACGCCCCTCCCCTCTAGAACCCTCAGTTTGTTTCTCAGAGTCCATAATCTCTCGGTTCGTCTCCTCCTCTGATTTCCCCCCTCTCATTTTTCCCTTCCTACTATCTTCTTCTTCTTTTTTTTTTTTTAACATATAATGTATCATTTGTTTCAGAGATACAGGTCTGTGATTCATCAGTTTTACACAATTCACAGCGCTCACCATACACATACCACTGGTAATCTTTTAAACCCATGGCTGCTCCTTTCAATAATAATAAAAATGTAAGCCTATGTACAGATGCTGCTGTAGTCATCCCCACAGAGAAATAACTGAATCAGAGACTGTGGAATTTTCCTTCATTGTTATCCCTACCAAACCAGAAAATTTCATTGAGTTTTTTTTTTTTTCTATAGTTTGTACTCAGTCAATGACCCTCTTCTATTATAACATCACATGCATAGACATAAGGTAATTTGAATATGCCTTTTCAAAGTACATAAACTGTATTTTGATAGACATTATCTCCTCCCCTTTTTCACTAGCCTCTCTCTCTCATTGACTAAAAAGTTACTTACATAGAATGCACTGCTTCCTCAAGCATAAAAAACTAAAGGAGTACTGGGTCACAGTATGGATTTACCATTGAAAAAGCTGCCATGAGCCAGAATGCCATAAGTGTCCTGCTATCATAATCGGGAGTTGAGATTTAATCAAAGTGATAATGTATGAGACCCCTTCTATGGCCTGGAAGATCCCTGGGATTTACTTCAGTTATTAAAGCAAAATAAATGTTATAGACCATAAAGGTTATGTTTACAATAGGAATGTTAAAGAAGACTACATGCAAATGCAGGGCCAGCAACTCCTGTGAGAGATTATAGGTATGAGCAAAAAAGTGGCCATCAGTGCTAGAGCACTGCTCTCTATAATACCGTAACATATAAAGAAGTTATCTCACATAGCAACAACAATTCTGACAGTAGAGTTAGACAAGAAATACATTTTACTATAACCTCCACAAAAAGAAGTTTTACAGAGAGATCACATATTAGGTTCTTTCATGCACTCATAAAAAGTAAAATGCTTACATGAGTAAATACGAATGTTCGCTCCAAAAATTGTGTATCTTGAGCCCCTATTTCCTAGTCTAGGTATGTTTAAACACCAAACTTAATTTTATCTCCTATTGACTGGAATGGAAAAAAAAAATTCTTTGCAAAAGCATACTCCAAAATACCCAAAAGCAACTAGCACATCAAAGAAAAATTCAAAGAAACACACACACACACCTAACATACACAAGAGTTGCAAATACCCATTCCCAAAGATCCTATGTAGACTTCTAAAAGTTTGCATTATGAATGGAAAGAGATTAAGTTAATTTTTTGCAGATATTAACTCTAGAATGCATTTTCCATATTTTCTTATGAAACATGAAAAAAGCCTGAACTCTGTTAGATTGTTATTTTAACTTGATCATTTTTCAATCTAATTAGGATGTCTTGTTAAATTTAGTATATTGTTTATAGTATCAGTTTGGCTGTATCAGTTCCTTTTGTCTCTATAGTACTTAGTACTAGGTTAGGTTTCATAAGTGATTCTATATATGATCTCTGCTTATTAGAAGTGTACAAGATCACATTACCCGTCAAAGTTTACAGTGTTAAACGAATAACATTTGTTACACTTTAAAAACTATTTACATTTGAACGCGTGATTAAATTGGTCATTTTTAGTTTAACATGCAAATTATCTTTTGATTTCTGAGAGAAGTATTTAAAATGCCATTTAAATAATCTTTTGATTTTCTGCATTTTATACTAATTGTTCTTTCTCTACTTCACATTCAGCTTAAGTTAGATAGTTGGATATTTATTAAGTAAGATGCAGCTGAAGTTCAGTTCTGGAAATAATGACCTTTTCTTTGGCTCAAGAGGTGAAGCTATTCAATGTATACAATTTAATTTTAGATCGCTGTAGAAATGTATTATGCAGAAGCAAATTATGATTACTACTAGTTGCCCTTTGTATGACATCTAGCCAAAGCATACTATCCTACCTTGTTCAGTTCATTTATCAATACCTGGTATATTGTCAAATGAGAGACCTTGAGAAAGATGTGTTCTCACTGAAAACTTGGAATGCAAGTAGGAATGTTACAAATGTAGTAAAACAGAGAGAGAGATAATGGAAATAGTCTTTTATTCACTGTTAATGTCACACCAATACTCTTAATATGGTCATCATCATCATCATCATTAAAAAGTACTAAGTATCCATTTGCTCTTAATCCAATCTGCTATAATTGCTGGATCCCATGGATTCCATCAGATGTAATTGCTGGTGGACACCTTCCCAATTAGATGATACACACATTTCCTACAAGGCAGCTGCAGGAAATAAACAAATGAAATATAAAGCTGTAGTGTATTAGTTCTTTCTGTGCCATTACAGCTAAATATTTTTCAGTTCTTTCTTTCCAGGACAATAGGAAGACCTGGGATTCTATTATTTCATCAATGATCTACATACTAACCTGATGAAATCATATTTTTACTTTCTCAATTAAGAATTGGCTATTTACCTAAAGTGGATATGCAACAAAAGGCCTTATTTTTCAGTAGTAAGTGACCACAATTTATTCTCTTTAACGGTGAACTAACAGAATATTAAAATAATTTATCCATACACTATGCTTAGTTCAGTCCCTGGCAGAGAGTAGCAGTCCAAAAAATTGTAACTATTATATAACATTTGATTTGAAATAACTTCTTCTACGTACATCAACAGCTCCCAGATAGATCCCCATATTTTCCAATCTAAGCCTTCTTGAAATTCATTTAATTTTATGTTGCTATTTATGATGCTGTTAAAAATATATTTCACGTGTATCTTTGTAAGTCTTCTCTTTTGGTAATAGTCTCTGACAAATTATTTATTTTAAAATCCAATATGGAAAATTATTTTTATATACATTTACATTCACATGATTATATCAATGATTTTATAATTTTTAATATCTTGAATGGTACTTTAAAATTATAATTTTGACATTATTTATTATAACTGCTACCTGCTCTTACATGATCACAAAAAGCATACTCAGCCTAATAATGCATTCAGCTACTTGGAGGCTTAAAATACATAATGATATTTTCATTTTTTTTCTATCTAAATATCTTAATGTCATAAGTAAAACAAATTCATTTTGCTGACTGACAATAGAAGTCTCAAAAAGGTATTCAATGTTGAACACTTTAATGACACATAAAGCTACAACAGAAGATACACATATGCCCCAACACTATTTCAAAAGATGAACAAAAATTATACTTACCTGAAACAACCGTACCACAAGCCCTAATGGTCCTATACAGATTATTCTTTACACAGCAACCAGGCTGATCCTTTTAAGATCATATGTTTTTTTCTGCTCCAAAGCCTCTAATAATTTATCTTACTACAATAAAATCCCAAGTCTTTTTCATGATCTGTGATACATTATATCATCAGGCTCCCGGTTGCCTCTCCAAACTTATTTTCTATCACTCAGTGCTCTCTTCATTCCACTCCAGCTGTTAAGGCATTTTTGAACTTAGGTGAATGTACGTGGGTTTTGAACTGAGGTCTCCCATCTCCAAGTGTTGTCATCTGATATATATTGCACCCAATCCACTGTTTCTGTACCTGGACGGCTCTTTCTCTTCACTCAAGTACAAGGAAGTAGCCTTTGTCCGGAGGACAGTCTATCTAAAGGAGCAACTAGTAGTACTCCCTATCAATAACTCTTCTCACTGCACTTATCACTCCTACACACACACTGGCACACACACACAAACCCATCTTTATGAATCTAGTTGTTCTTGTTTTTCTTTCCCCATAAAATGCAAGCTATATAAGGGAATGGGATTCGTTTTGTTCATTCCTTTCCGTAGCTCTGAAAAAAGGTGCCTAGCTTAGCACATAGTAGGTACCCAATATAATTTTGTGGAGGGAAAGAAGGGAAAGAGGAAGGGTGGAAGGAAAGAACAAATAGAAGAAAGAACTTGCTAGCAGCACTCCATAACGAGACTTCAGATGTTCTCCAATCTTTCTAGTATATTTGCCTGAGGAAACATATTCGACAATCAAGACTCACCTCACAAGAAATCTCCATAACTCAGAATTCCATAAACTCCCGTTCTTTTACCCTATATCATATTGACCATCAAATGTATTACCTTAGTCACTGAATCGACTGTTCTCATACTGCATGGTCACATTTTTTTCTTAAACCTCAACTCCATTCTTAATTGTTGTGATTCAGTAGGTCTAATTTCTATTCATATTTTATATAACCCTTTAGGTAGTAGTGTTTGTATACCACTTTATTTTTTTGTGAAGTTTTTTTTTAATTTTTTAAAAAAAATTTAATTGACATATAATGTATTATTTATTTCAGGTGTACAGTTCTGTGATTCATCAGTCTTTTTTTTTTAAGATTTTATTTATTTATTTGAGTTTTTTTTTTTAAGATTTTATTTATTTATTTGAGAGAGAGAGAGCATGAGAGAGGGGAGGTCAGAGGGAGAAGCAGACTCCCCACCAAGCAGGGAGCCCCATGTGGGACTCGATCCTGGGACTCCAGGATCATGACCTGAGCCAAAGGCAGTCGCCCAACCAACTGAGCCACCCAGGCGCCCATGATTCATCAGTCTTACACAACACCCAGTACTCACCACAACACATACCCTCCCCAATGTCCATCATCCAGCCACCTCATCCCCCCATACCCCTCTCCTCCAGCAACCCTAGGTTTGTTTCCTGAAATTAAGAGTCTCTTATGGTTTGTCTCCCTCTCTGGTTTCGTCTTGTTTCATTTCTTCCTCTCTTCCCCTATGATCCTCTGCCTTGATTCTTAAATTCCACATATCAGTGAGATCATATGATAATTGTCTTTCACTGTATACCACTTTAAATCTCATATGTATTAAGAACCATTGCACCAGGTAGTGTATTTCACAAATAACAGAAAGTGTATTGGGGAGCCTGGGTGGCTCAGTTGATAAGCATCTGCCTTCGACTCAGGTCATGATCTCAGGGTCCTGGAATCGAGCCCCACATTCAGCTCTCTGCTCAATGGGGAGCCTGCTTCTCCCTCTCCTGCCTGCCGCTCTGCCTACTTGTGCTCACGCTCACTCTCTCTCTGCCAAATAAATAAATAAAATCTTTTTTTTAAAGAAATAAAGTGTATTAAAAATAACACTTCTGTGGCAGGAAAAGAGCTTGAGATTGTTATTTAAAATGTTTCTTGAGTACACACCGGGTGCAAGACACTTCCTTCCATACGGGAATATAACATAGAATAAGCCAGTCAAGTGTTGATGTTAAAAGAGTTGCTCACTAACGAAGAAGCAAGATCATAAACATTTAAACAACAATGATGACGACGAAGACGACATTCAAAAATAAAGTCTCCCAACCTCCCTGTTAGCACCTCATAACCCATTCCTCTGTCAAAATTGGTTGAACCCGGGAGAACTTTCCATGAGCTGGCAGGCCAGATTCTCTTCCTAAATATCTCCAAGTGTAACTCAGAGAATCATTTTAGATACAGGGGGCAGCTCTGTGCAGAGAGTAGCAGATATGAGAGGATGTTTAATCTCACAGGGCTAGAAAGAGCAGCTCCCTGTGCACCCTACTATATATTCCCTGCCATTGCCTATTTGGGTGGGAATACTGTAGTTTGACATTAAAAGAAAAAATACCTAGAAGGGATTCTATCCCTTGCAACAAGATGATCCCGAGCTAAGGAGTATATAATCCCACCAGAGATAACCATAATTTTAAAATGCATTAGTTAAAATTTCATCACCTGCATTTGTCATATAAAAATACAAAATTGTTGGGGAGCCTGGATGGCTCAGTTGGTTAATTGTCTGACTCTTGATTTCAGCTCAGGTCATGATCTCAGGGTCCTGGGATGGAGCCCTGTGTCAGGCTCCAGGCTTAGTGGAGTCTGCTTCTCTCCCTCTGCCCCTCCTGGTGTACTATCTCTCTCTCTCAAATAAATAAATCTTTAAAATAAATTAACAAAAATAAAAATATAAAATCTTTTTATGACAATAATAATTTTCTGTATCATTTTTATGTTCAAATAGTGCTCCAATCTATGGAAAATCATAATTTTATTGTTGGGTATCTTTTTTATATTAAAAATAATTTTAAAATTTCTGCTTCTGCTGGAGATGAAGAAAGTAACAACATAATGTCATTTCCTCTTTAGCAACAAGGGCAACTGGATAATTTATAAAAGTAAAGGTTTTTATTTAAATTAATCAGACAGGTGAGAACACACAAAATTCAAAATGATTACAAAATAGAAAATGTTAAGCCCCGCCCTGGGAGAAAAGAAATTTATGGTGGCTTTCATTTCTGATGGAAAAACAGGAGGGTAAGTCAGCAATCATTGGCAGAGTTAAGAAGAAACTAGCTAAACTCTTCCTATGCATTTTAGAGGCCAAGAATGGGCTGGTAAAATGGTTTCAAAAACTGAGTTGCCACAGCTACCAAGAGATTCTGCAACCATCCACTAACTTCCCCATGGATTATCACTGAATATTCACATGTAATATCTGGAGCGGAGAGGAAATAGGTGAGAGACGAGATCCCTGAGGTACAGGGAAGCAAAGCGGAGGAAGGCAGAAGACAGAACAGGAGAAATGAAAGAAACCCTTTTGAACCACCTCAGAATTCACTGCTGTTGCCTAGTACTATTAAGAGAGGGATGGGGACCTGACATAAACCCTCCACAGATGCTGCAGACCTTTACTGTACACACTGCTAAAGCCTTGTAAGGCTGGATGCAGGAAAACAGAGCAGAGATACAGTACCTGTGTGACAGAGAGCCTGGAACAATACTATGAGCACAGAGAAATCCCCAGGAAACCGACCAAACAGCCCTGGAAGCTAGGCTGTAAATAAACAAAATAAGATCTCCAACAGTTTGGAAGGTTGATGGCTGCAGTATAAAGCCCAAAGGGATCCTTGGCCTCTCCCTGGTGCTTCAATACCAGAACAAAGGAAGGTGTTGATCATGTATTCAAATCATTGAAGCCAGTGTTGAACTGAATCTAACCAAAATAACAACAGAACCATCTCAGCTGAGATGAGATTGTCTCAATGGCTGGCAGTTACAGATGGAGGAGTAGGCGCTTTTCTGAGCAAAAATGATTTTAAAATTAAGTTAATCAATACTATTCTTTTCCATATGACATCTAGTGTACAATAAAAATAAAGAAATAGATAAAGCAATAAAATGTGATCAATTGTCCAGAATGAAATCAGTCCCTATAAGCAGACCTAGTAAGGGCCCAAATATTGAATTATCTGGCAGACACTTCAAATTAACTGTGATGAATATTTTAAAGGGTCTAAGAGAAAGGTAGAAAATGTGCTTAAACTTATGGAAAATTTCAGTAGAAAAGTGGAGATTATAAAAAAAGAACTAAATATAAATGTTAGAATAAAAAATATGAAAAAATATGATATCAACTTGAAGACAATAGGTCAAAAGAAATTCCCAATATACAGCAAAAATTAAAAAAAAAGAAAAGTAAGAAAGAAGAAGAAAGTAGATGGAAAAGATGAAAAAGAGACAAGTGAGCATATGCTGTTGGAAAAGTGGAATGAATAGACTTGCTGGATGCAAGGCTGTCACCAACCTTGACTTTGTTAAAAAAAAAAAAAAAAGCATTATCTGTGAAGCACAGTAAAGTGAAGTATGCCTGTATCTTGCTGAATATCCATGTGTACTTGAAAAGAATGTGTAGTCTGTAGTTGTTTGGCATAATAACTTATAAATGTTTCTTATGTATAGTTGGTTGATAGTGTTGTTTAAATATCTATGGCTTTCTTCGTATTTTAAATCTAGTTTTTCTATTATTTAGGATGCGGTGTTTAAGTTTCCAAATATGATTGGGATTTGTCAATGTCTTCCTTTAAGCTTGTCAGTTTTTACTTCATATGTTTTGATGCTTTGTTATTAATTATATATAATTTTAAATTTGTATGTTTTCTTGATAAATTGGCCCTTTTATCATTATGAAATAGCTGTTTCTGATAATAATCTTTGCCTTGAAATCTACTTTTTCTGATATTAATACAGCCGCAGCAGTTTTGTTATGCTTAATGTTTACGTGCTATATGTTTTCCAGCTTTTACTTTAAACTTGTCTTTTTATGCTGTGCTCCTGCATGTAATGAGCCTTTCCTACCCCAACCCACAGATGCTAAGAATTATTTTATTTTGTTTTACTTTTTGATTTTCATTAACATTTTTAACAATAAAGTATTTTTTAATTAAGGTACATACATTGGTTTTTCTAGAAATAATGCTACTGTACACTTAAACATAACATAAGCATAGTGTAAACATAACTTTTATATGCACTGGGAAGCCAACAAATCATTTGGTTTGCTTTACTGCTATATTTGCTTTATTGCAGTGGTCTGGAACCGAATCCACAATATCTCCAAGGTATGCCTGTAGATAATATTCAGTGACATAAAGCAATTCTCACTAACTTGTAAAGATTTAAAATTATTACAAAGCATATTTTCTGACAACTGAATTACATGCAAAAACAATAATAGTGGTATATCTAAAAATCCCAAACATTTGGAAATTAGACAATACACTGCTAAAAAATATGTCAGAAAAGGAATCACAGTTGAAATGAGAAACTATTTCTAATTGATTGATAAATACAATACAACGTATTAAGTTTGTAAGATGCCTATGAAGTAGTCCATAAGAGAACTTTATAGAATTCAGTAACCATATTATGAGGAAAGGAACATAATCAAGTAATTATGGTTCTACTAACAGATTTTAGGAAAAGAAAAGCAAATTTAAAAAAAAATAAGGAGATAGTAAATAACAATGTAAGTAGAAATCAATGTAATAGAATGCAGACAAATAAAATCAAAAATGAAAAAAAGAGTGGTTCTTGGAAAAGATTAATGAAATTGATAGCCATTAGTAACAGTAATTTAAGAAAAACAAGGGAGAAAAAAACAAAAGTCCAGTATCAGGAATGAAAAAAGCCTATCACTATAGGTTGTACACACATATACATACATCTACGTGTATGGAAATATTGTGAACAGGGAATATGAGCAACTTTATGCCAATAAATCTGACAGTTTGGGTGAACTTTACAAATTCCTTGAAAACATAGCCTTCTAACATTGGCAAAAGACTACATGGAAAACCTAGAGAGCTCTGTATCTGTCAAAGGCATTAGTATCCAACCACTAACTTCCCTAAAAAGAAAACACTGGTGCCAAAAGGCTTTCCTCATGAATTATATCAAACATTTAGGAAAAAATCATTTTAAAAGCTGCCACAAAATCTTTCAGAAAATAGAAGATAAGTGATCATTTATGAGGAAGCCTAACCCTCATAGACCTTACATCAAAAGCAGAAAAGGATTACAAGAAAATAAAATGAAGAAAATAGAGACATAAAAATTCTTAACAAAAAATTAGCAATTTGAATCCAGAAACAGCAGATTAATGTCATGAGCAAGTGCATTTTCTCCCAGGAAGGAAAGGTTGGTTTAACATTCAAAAACCAATTAACATATTTCATCACATTAACAAAGTAAAAGAGAAAAATTTTATGATTGTAATAGATGTAGAGAAAGCACTTGGCTCAATGCAGCCCACATTTATGATTACAAAAACCTCTGTCTGATAAAGGGTATGTATGAAAACCATAGCTAACACCACACTTACATGGTGAAAGACCTAATTCTTTCCCTCCAATTGTGGGAACAAGGTAAAGATGTCCACTCTCTCTATTTTCATTTCACATTGTACTATAGGGCCCAGCTAATGCAAGAAGGCTAGGAAAAATTTAAAAGACATAAAGATTGGCAAGAAAGAAGAAAATCTCTGTTCAAGTTTCCATGGTTATTTAAGTAGAATAATAAGGCATCTATGGGAAAATATTTGAACTATTAAGTAAACTTAACAAAGAAATCAAACAAATTCTAGAATTGCTCTATATCATTAGCAAATAGTTTTAAATAAAATTTTATTTTAAAACATTTATAAATGCATCCAGGCATATAAACTATTGAGAGCTACATATAACAAATAATATACAAAACCTTTACTCTAAAAATTACTAGGAAAATATCTGAAAGAAATTAAAGGCCTAAATAAATAGAGAGATATGCCATTTTTATTTTAGAAGATTCACTATTGTTATGGTGCCAGTTTTTTTCAAAGTGATATGTAGATTTAATATAACTCCAGTGAAAATTCAAGCAGACATTTTTGTGGAAATTGACAAGGTTTTTGTAAAATTTATTCGGAAATGCAAAGAACCTAAAATAACTTAAGCAATCTAACAAAGAAAAACTAAGCTGGAGGACTTAAAATATCTGGTTTAAGAAATTACTATAGGGGTGCCTGGGTGGCTCAGTTGTTAAGCGTCTGCCTTTGGCTCAGGTCATGATCCCAGGGTCCTGGGATCAAGCCCCGCATCAGGCTCCCTGCTCAGCAGGAAGCCTGCTTCTCCCTCTCCCACTCTCCCTGCTTGTGTTCCTTCTCTCACTGTGTCTCTCTCTGCCAAAGAAATAAAATCTAAAAAAAAAAAAAAAAAGAAATTACTATAAACTCACTGTAATAAAGGCAGTGATTTATTTATTTATTTTTTTACCTGAAGTATAGTTGACATACACTGTTTTATTAGTTTCAGGTGTACAACATAGTGATTCAACAATTCTATACCTTACTCAATGCTCACCACAGTAAGTTTAGTCACCATCTGTCACCACACAAAGTTATTATAATATTTTTTACTATATTCCTATGCTGTACTTTTCATCTCTGTGACTTATCTATAACTGGAAGTTTATACCTCTTAATCCCCTTCATGTATTTCACCCAAGGTAGTGTAGTTTTGATAAAAGGATGGACAAATATATCTTTAAAACATAATAGAGATTCTAGAAATAGACTGACCTATATTTAAGCAAATAATTTTTATGGAGTGTGCTATTGTCTTTTTTTTTTTTTTTTAAAGATTTTATTTACTTATTTGAGAGAGAGAATGAGAGACAGAGAGCACGAGAGGGAAGCGGGTCAGAGGGAGAAGCAGACCCCCTGCCGAGCAGGGAGCCCGATGTGGGACTCGATCCTGGGACTCCAGGATCATGACCTGAGCCGAAGGCAGTCGCTTAACCAACTGAGCCACCCAGGCGCCCCTGTGCTATTGTCTTTTTAATTTTATTTTTATTTAAATTCAATTAATTAACATATGTATTATGGGTTTCAGAGGTAGTGGTCAGTGATTCATCAGTCTCATTTAATATCCAGTGCTCATACATCCCGTGCCCTCCTTAATATCCATCACCCAGTTACTCCATCCACCGACACTTCTCCCCTCCAGTAACCCTCAGTTTGTTTGGTTTGTCAGTCAAATAATTTTTGAGAAAGAAGCTAAATCAATTTAATGAAGAAAGGAAAGAAAAATCTTTTAAAAAAATTGTACTTAAATATCTGCTAGCTATATGGAATAAAAATCTTCATCTCTACCTCACACTATACATAAGTATTAAATTTATATAGATTATAGAGCTAAATTTTAAAACTGAAAGTCTAAGTTAAAAAAAAAGTTTATCCAAGAGTATCTTCACAAACTTGCAGTAGGCAAAGAACCTAAATAAAATATAGGAAGGACTACAAATTATATATTAAAAAATGTTAATTAGAAATGCAACAAAACTAAAAACTCCTGGGCATTATTAAGAAAATAAATAGGAAAATGTTAAATGGCAAGAAAGGTTTTCACAACATTTTGATGTGATTTAAATATATAACATACAGAGAAAACCTACAATTCAATAGTGAAAAGACAAGTATCACCCCCTTCTTCAAAATATTTGACAAAAACTTGAGGAAGCATTTCACAAAGAAGACATATGAATGGATAATAAGCACACACAAAGAAGTGCTCATCATTAGTCATCACAGAAATGCAAATTAAAACTGCAATGAGATACCACTACTAACCTACTAAAGTAGCGCGGTTTAAAGAGAATGGAAGCACCAAATGTTGGTGACGATATGAAACAACAGAACTCTCAGAAATCACTAATGGTGTGGAAATAGGTATAGCCAGCCATGTACCACAGCAATTCCATTCATAGACATTTACTCATGAGAAATAAAAATATATATTCTCCATACGACTTGCATAGCAACTTTATTCATAAGGGCCACAAACTGAAAACAGCTTGTGTTTAGTAACAGAAAATAAATAAGCAATGTATGGTGTATTCATACAAAAGAATACTACTAACTACTGACATGCCCAGCATGCATGAATCTCAGAAACCTTATTTTTAGGTAAAGTAGCCAGGCACAAAAAATGTGTGCATACTGTGTGATTCCATTTACATGAAACTCTAAAACAGGCAAAAACTAATCTGTGGTGATCTAAGGAAAGTGATGTGGGAGTTAGAGCTGGGATTGACAAAGGAACACAAAGTATGGGTTATGTGGTTATAGTATTTATCAAAATTCATTATACTGAGCACTTAAGGTCTTTACATTGTACTGTACTTAGACTATATTTTCTTTAAAAATTATTATAAAAATGCACATATGTATTGACTTGAACAGATATTTTACAAATGAAAACATGAATAGCCAATAAGTAAATGAAAAAAAGTACTCAAAGTCATTAGCCATCAAGGAAACACAACTTAAAGCCACAATGAGATACCACTGTCCATCTACTAAAATAGATAAATACGCCTGCATTTGTAGATAGAGACATACATATATGGACATAAATATGAATTTATTACACATATTCACACATATTTGCTAATTATTTGTAGACATCCTTCATTACTTCCCTAGGAAAAATTTATTTTAAAACTGTTGGGTACATATTCAGGATTAAATTTGAGCAACCAATTATTCCCCAGAAGTTTAGTATCTGTCTATATATAAATATATATTTACATTAGAAGTAAACAAGAATTTTTTATTCATTTTATTCATTTTTTTTATCCTTGTAATATCTTACTCTGGTTTGTGCACTTTTTTAAACCTTTGCCAATTTGATATTTGATAGGGTGAAAGATAAATTTTGTTCATTTTTAAGTTAATCAATGAGTGACTTGAAATACCTTTTCATTTGTTCAATGACCATAATATTTATTACATTGCCATCAACTTGCTTATGTTCTTGATCATTTTTTCTCTAAAGATGCTTGTCTTTTGTTTCTTTTATTTAGTAATATTAAAAATATTAATCCATGGTCTCCAATAAATACCACACATAGTTTCCCAGTTCTGTGTTTTGTATTTGGATATTTGGGGCATTTATTCAAATTTATTACTCTTTTCCTTTATGGTTTCCCACTTGGTGTAAAGTTTATAAAGGCCTTCCTGGACCACAAAATATATAAATATTATTATGGAATTTTAGGTCATTATTATCGCTTTTTTTGTGGTTTACATTTTTTATATTTATTTTTTATGAAGTCAGAAAATATACTCAGATCAGGAAAATATGTATCTAAAGATAATGTTGTAGTTTATTGAATTAAGTTCTTCACATGCAACTGTTTACTTCAAGCAACACAGGTAGAGGCCACGTTTAGACAACAGGCTTGAGCAATGGAAACCTGATGAAGGCAAAAGGGCCCACAGTGGCCACACAGCTGAATGCAAACAGGCTCATTGAAATAGTCATAGACCCTAACTGACCAATTACAACCAGCCCCAGTTCCTAAGATTACCAGAAAAGGGAAAATACCATAAGGCCTCATGCTCCATCACTCTGCCCTCACCCTCTGTGGTCCCTCACTACCTCCTCCTCACAGACAGTCTCTCTTTTGCTGTCCTGCCTGTCATTCCCCTGGGGTGTATTCAATAAATTCTATCGCCTTTGTTCTGCCTCAGGTGAATTCTTTCACTGCCAGTGCTCCTGATTTCCACCAGATTGGGTTGTTCCACATTTAAAGGCCCCCATCTGATCAGGAGAGACACCACATTTTGTGCCCCTACAGGGAGCCTTTGTGGGCACCCCCCCCAACACACATTTGGTGGATCCTGCTCAGGGAGCCTTTGTCAGCCTGGGGCTTTCCCTGGATTCTCCAGGAATTTTTCGGGACTTTCCCTTGTTGGATTGACTCTATTACTCCTTGGGGAACTGACAACCTCTGACCGATGTTACTCCGTGAGGACCTGAAGCCCCAGAGGGAAACCACCAGACCACTCATGCTCAAAAGGGTGAGGGATTTTCCCTTTTTCCCCTTCGGAGGGACCCTTCCTATCCTGTTCTTTCTCTTTCCGGTCCTTCAGCAGCCTAACCCTAGTACTTCTCAGACCAGCGAAGGTCTCTGGCCAGGGCAGCTCTCTGGTGTGGTCTAAAGGTCTGAAGGCAGACTGCCTGAGCCTATGAGGGCAAAGGACCCCTTTATTCTTTTCCCTCTTTCCATCTGCAGTTCGCCAGGGTCAATCTGCACACATTACGGACTTGGTTGGGACCTTTCCTGATGCTGGCTGGTTTTCACCCCCTCCTCTTTTTGCTTTGTTCCCACAGATCCAGCCACCATCTTGATCTTCCAGCAAAATTCCAATGTATCTGAGTGGTGAGTCTTGCCCCTCCCTTTCTGACCCAGTTTGGCCAACTGGTGTCTGGCTCTCTCTGTTGCAGGGGACCCAACAGAAAGTGCCATGGCTATTTGCTGCAACCCTCTCCTTGGTGGGATGCTCCAAAGTAGCCCAGTATACTGGTCAGCAGGAATCCCTGACTGAAATCATGACCATGAGGTGGAGCTCCATTCCCTTTGGAGGGTTGCCCCTTTGGGAATCAGTGGCTGATCTTTCCCACTATGGGACAAACGCCCCTCTATTCCTTCAGACTCACCCTTGGGTTATATTCTTAAAAACTAGAACAAATTTGACCTCCAAGGTCTGAGGAAAAAATGTCTCATCTTTTCAGTAATGTTTCCTGGTCTTAGTACAAACTCCCAGATCAAGAGTTACAACCCTTCCATGGAACTCTTTTCTATAATACTATTTTCCAGCTTGACCTCTTTTGCCAGAACTTCTCCAAATGGTCAGAGGTCTCATATGTGCAAGCCTTCATGTCATTGTCCCAAAATCCCAAACTCTGCAAAAACTGTAGAACGTGTCTTGCTCAGTTTCATGGCCATCTGGCCCTGTGGATAGCTGTTAAACCTGAAACTAAGTTCAAAGATAAATTGGATTGAATTAATTGGATATTTGTCTTTTCTGAATAAGATAAAATACTGAAGCATTGATTACTGAACATAAGGTTTATCTGCTTTTGACTTCTATTGCAGAGAAGCTAAAGATACTTGGGTCTGTTGGAAAACATGCTTTGTGCATTATTGAAAGGTTGTATTATGAAAAACGCATGTTCCTAAAAATTATGAAATATATTCATAAATTTGCCATCTAAAGAATTCTGGTGTAACAGACAGTTCACAATTGGTTACTACTTAATTTTCACTGGAGACTAAAGTTTCTAAGAGTTAAAATTCTGCTAAATATAATTAAGACTGATAGAAATAAGGAAAACAACTCCATATGTAGGAAAGCAAGAGATGTTTAAGAAAGATATAAGGAATGGGAATACATTTTGTTGAGGGAAAAGAAGGTAACTTTGTCCTAAAATGAAACTGGTCATTTGGTGAGAAAAGACTTGGGACAAGATCTGAATGCAAAAGGAAGTTGTAAAAGGTTTGCAAAGGGAAATCTTTGGAAAGGAATTTTGAGTGGTCAGGATGGACTAAGGTTGAAAGGAATGGATTTTAGAAGTACACTGGTATAAGATTGAAATTCTGCTTTCCCTCTGTTAAAAAGACTACGTTTTCTCGGATTGTTGGTATGCTCTTGACAAGGTAATGTAAACAAAGGTTTTTCTTTTTTCTTTGCCCAGAAAAAAAAAGTTTCTATTTTGTCTTTATCAGGTCTTTGATGACGCATAATCCTTTTTAGGCATGTGCTTTAAAACTTTCTAAGGTTTTTAACAAACTTCTCCAAGATTTCACATGTCACAGAAATAACTGAATTTCCTTGTCAGTTGCATTATAATGAACTTCCATATCAGATCTTTTTTTTTTTTTAAGATTTTATTCATGTATTTGAGAGAAAGAGAGAGAGAGCATGTGGGAGTAGGGTAGAGGGGTAGTGGGAGAGGGGGAAGTAGACTCCCTGCTGAGCCTGATGGGACTCCATCCCAGGACCCCGAGATCATGGCCCGAACCGAAGGCAGACACTTAGCCAACTGAGCCACCCAGGTGCCCATTTCATATCAGATCTTTAACCATGTCCATTTCTGACTTTTTTGTCATTTATAGTTATTGTTCTGATGGTCTTGCAAAATGAATTTTCTCCTCAAGGAATTCATGAAAAGGACTTATTTTTAGGTATCTATTTATTTATTTATTTATTTTTTAGGTATTTGGTATCTTTAAGGTCATTAAACTGAACTGGGTAGGAATTTCCAGAACTAATAAGAAAAGCTGTGTCAAACATGGGACTAATTAGTAACATGGGACTAAATGAAATGAGGAAGACTATTATAGTTTTTGTGACTCTTATTTGAAACATTGCTGGTTCTCTAATGTTTGCTCTTCCAAGTTAAGGAAACTTTCTCTTAAGGTATCCATGATATAGTGCTCACTTCGGCAGCACACATACTAAGATATCCATGATATACAGAAATATGATAAAATGTTCCTTTATGAACAAATTGAAGCATTTAACTTTTCTCCTTACCTGAAACCTTTGAAATTCAGAAACTCTCTCTGAGTATTCTTTCTTTCATGGAAATTATAGTTATTTGCATAAGTTCAATAAGAACCTGTTCTTGTAACAGGACACCATTGGAAAACCTTGATTATTTTACCAAGGCTTTGACTGGAATGTCGTATTTGAGAGACAGGCATAGACTCAGATATGACCAGATAGCTTTAAGGAACTAAGGTTGACTTTATGGAGCCAATAAAGCCCCTTGGAAATGTCCTGATACCTTGCCTACAGAGTTCCCAGCAGCCTTAACAGATGAGTAAAGAGTGACACTTCCTGGCAGGTGCAGGAAACTCAGGATATTTTGGGGACCTCAAGAAGAGGAATTCACCCAAGTCTACAGGTATTGCAGGCATCTCTGATGGCAAGTATTTGGCTTGGCTTCTGGCCTTGAGAGTCTACTGAAAGTTCAATCTAGAGATTCCTTATAAAAGGCTTCAGCAAAGCAGATTTTAAAACAATCTATATAATCAATCACTATTCTTGCTGGGCTTATGTAAATAACTAGGCCAAGTTTGTTAAAATTGGACTTGCTTTTCAAATGAATTAGTCTTGATTTGGTTATCTCTGATTAAAAATGACAGTGATTTTAGAGAGTAAATTAAGTTTCAATAATGCACCTTACAGATATTAAATTCTAGTTTTGATTGTCTTTGGCCATTTGTTGTTTGCCTAAGCTTGACAACTTGAAGTAAACTTCAGAGAAATTACCACCATAGCCCTTGTATAGACAATTTTCATGCTTGTTATTCTGTGGGGATAATAACCAGACCCCATGGGCATATGATTAATTGAACAGCTGGAAAATGGGATGGATTCCCCAACAATTGTATAACTCAACTATCACCTTGACCAATTCTGTGGGTCTGGGATGACAAAAATCTCTCCTTAAAAGCCAGAGTGCACCCCACTTTATGGAGTTAACTACAGACTTGTGGAAATAATGGATGGCTCACTTTCATTATGATTTGATTGGATGATGCACTTGGGGTCGCCCATATCCCCAGACAAGTCTGCTCCCACTTGCCAATGATTCCTTGTAACTAGGGTATTGTTAAGGCTGGACATCAAACAAAGGGCTTCTTGATGGTTTTATCCCTTAGCTATATTTGTCCCAGGACCTGCCTCTATTGATATAAAATTGTAAATAGAGGCTTTGGCCAAGCAAACAGTGGCCACCTTTAACTAAGCTCAACAAGCAGTCACCCACAAATTTAAAAGGTGGACCTCCAAAACTGAGTGGCCACTGATAACTTGACTGCAGCTGAAGGAGAAACCTATGCTTTATTAAAAATGTTGTGTATATACTCCAGATTACCATAAAAATGTGACAGGGTTACTAGAAGACATGAATACTCAAATTGGCATTTTAAACAATCCCTTTCTTTCCTTTAATGATTAGTTAAACTCCTAGACTGGAGGAAGATTTTGGTCAACTATGAAAGGTCTTTTATTCGGGCTTCTATTTCTTGTAATAATAACAATCTTACTTTGGTTTTTCCAATGTCTCTCCACTTGGTGCTAAGGTTCCTTCACTGCCATAACTTCAAGCCAACAGATGATTCTTTATATTCAGGAAAATTCATATATTCAGTCTTCCTTGGATTCATCTACCTCTTCCTTTTGTAATGCCTACTATAAATTCCCAAGGGACCAGTGTTGACCCATAGGTAGGGTCATCTCTACACCCCTCATTCATCAGGAAGAAGCTGAAGATGAGAGCTCTGCCCAAATACCAAAGATTTGTCATTGTCAGTCTATCAGGGGAAGTGTAGAGACAACTTTTAGTCAACCGGCTTGAGCAATGGAAACTTGATCAACACAGAAGGGTCCACAGTGACCCCCCAAAGCTGAATGCACACAAGCTCATTAAGCAACCGAAGTCAAAATAGCCATAGGCCTTAACTGACCAATTACATCCAGGCCCAGTTCCTAAAATTATCAGAAAAGGGAACATTCCATAAGTCCCCAAACTTCCTCACTCCACCCTAAAGCTGTGGTCCCTCACCACCCCCTCCTTGCAATCTCTGCTTTGCTGTCCTTCCCGCCACTTCCCTGTAGTGTACTCAGTAAAACTCTATCTCCTTTGTTCTGTCTGGAGTGAATTCTTTCACCGCCCTCCCTCCTCCCCCCCAACCCCAGACCATGCACACACTGCTGGCTTTTACCAGATTACATTTCCCCACATTTGGGGGCCACCATCAGATCAGGAGAGACACTACAATACACTCTTCCTTTCTTCTTCTCCACAGGGGCCTGAAAAATAGCATATACATACTTATGAATGTAATATATGTGGGCAAAGAATATTCCCTGCCACACTACCCAATTGGTAAAACTGTCTGTACCTTATAAGATGGAAAAGTCTAACCACTTTATTAACTTTAAATAATTCAACAAGTAAAATGCCTGAATTTTTTTTCCATATTGTGCTTCAAATTGAAACTATGCCTATTAGCAAGAAGAATTTGTGCTTTGTTCTCTGCTAATCAGAGTCCCTAACAATATCATTATTTCCCTCAATATTATTTTTTGCCTCATGGGATTAAATGAATTAGTACATTTTCAACACTCAATTATCTTTATTGTGCAAAAATATTATGCAGCTAATGAAAATATTTAACTAGTTTTGTTACATAATCAAATCATCATGTTCTGCATTACATTTTTCAGTGCATTTTGCATAATGAGGGTTAGAATCAACTAGGGAGCACACACGCTAATGTCATTTTAGAAAATGTTTGATTATGTGCTTTGCTAAAGTGTTTTACCCTGACCCAATAGGCCAGTTTCCAGATTCATTTAACCTTAGTATCTAAAAAAAGGATTCCTACAGGCATACCATTGAATATCAAAAGCAGGGTCATTCTTGCCTTGTGCATATGAATGCTTCTTGACAAGAAAAAAGGATTGAGACAGACTTCCATTCCATAATTTCCAGTGAAGTGTTTTCAGATGTTAACAATTATGTTTCTTTGATTTGAACTGATGACCTTGGTGTTGATGTTTCTATAACCCAATTAATTACTAATTACTGATTCCTTGAGTTTTAATCTGCCCTTTAAATATTCAGTATAATAGCTCCAGGTAGTAAAATTAAAAGTGTTTCTTACTGATTTCAATGAGAATGGTTTACTCTGGAGATTGCTTCCTGTTGCAGGATTTGTAACCAATCAATCTAAAAGAAAAGCTTTTTATGGAGATGATTAAAGAGTTATAGTTGCTTGTTGGGCTGAACAACTTAGAGTAGAATTAGCAGTTTTTAATCATTAAAGTGTTACACCACTAACATCCTACTCAAAGTAATAGCCAAAATCCCTACAGTGACCTTCCAGGCTTAGTATGACCTTGACCCTCATATCCTTGACCTCAATTCCTACAATTTACCCAGTCATTCTGTCCCACTCACACTGACCACCTGCTGTTCTTGGAACAAAGGAGAACTTTTCCCACTCATAGCCTTTGCACATGCTGTTCTCTTTCTCTGAAACGCTCTTCCCCAGAAATCCTCATACTCAGTCCTTCATTTGCCTCAGGTATCTGCTCAAATACCACCTAATATAAAATAATATTATATAAAATAACACCACTTTTCCCCATAGAAGTAATCATATTTATCATACCATTTATATTATATATAAATATAAATAAATATAAATTTATATTATATATAAATATAAATAAGAAATTTTCTTTCCTCTATACTAGAATAAAGCAAGTTTTTTTTTTCACTGATGTATTCTCAATCCTAAAATAACATGCTTGCTTATATTAGAAATTAAACAAGTATTTGTTAAGTGAATTAATAAAAACGTGTTCAGTCAAAACCAAGTACCCAAAATCTCATCTATTTCTCTTTCCTTCTCTAATTCTATCACCAGCTGGAAGATCACATGAGTTATAGAAGTAGGTAATGGAATAAATTAAAGAAAGTTCTACTAGTAAATTTCTCTGACACTTTTTACTCTAAATCTTAATTTTAGAAAAGAGAAAACACGTATCAGACAGGTCTTGATTATGTTACCTCTCTGCACAAACTTTTCTTTCAGCTCTGCTAAAGCAAAACACCTCAAGCAAAATAAGTTCTCTTTTACATCTGGCCTTAATGATGCTTTTTTCAAACCTTCTAGCACATAATCATATTATCCTGTAATCATTTATTTATGTATTGAACTCTGTCACCATTCCATGAACTCACTGAGGGCAGGATTCATGACATACCCATCTCCATGACTCTAAACCATAGCCTAAATACATGGGAAGTGAACAATTTAATGTGTCTTTATCCTAGCATTTAGATATCACATGCAAATTGCCCAAACCTTTCATTAAATAGGGCACCATAAATTCCCAAATTATAGTTATTTATTTATTATTTATTCCTTTAATTTTTTAAAAAATATTCATTTATTTGGGGAGGGGAGGGGCAGAGGGAGAAGGAGAGACAGTCTTAAGCAGACTCTGCACTGAGCATGGAGCCTGACACAGGGCTCAATCTCAAGACCTTGAGATCAGGACCTGAACTGAAAGCAAGAGGTGGAGGCTTAACCAACTGAGCCACCCAGGTGCCCCTCTTAAATTACAGTTAATACCATATCCTAATGGAAAAGTCTACTGAATTTCCTAAATAGTTCTTTCCCTTTGGTTATTCACTATGCTGGGAATTAAGTTAAATTGAAAACTAATAACTGCCCCAGTCCTGAAAATCTCTCCATTCTCATGATTTAAAAAAAAAAAAAATCAAGTTTCTCCCATGAACATACTTGGGGAGAAAAAGGAAAGAAAGGATTCTCAAGTGTGATCTTCTGAATCTCCATTCGGGAGAAAGAAATGCTTTCTTCCATCTTATCCTTCCAACTCCAAATACTGCTTAGAGCCAACCAGTAGTGCCAGGCACAGACTGGATGTACTGAGTGCTTGTGATCTTGAGTTGCTTTGCTTTTGTAAATGTTACTATTGCAGCTGATGCTGCCGCTGTTGGAGTTTATCACTCCATTAAATCTGATTATGTTTTACTACTTTTTACTGAGAACCAAAATCTTCCTTCCTGCCAAACAGAGGGAACACAGAGAAGCTTACTCTTCACCACCGAAGTATGCTTTAGCTCCATACCATTCCCAGTATCCCACCACCTAGATATACCTGCAAACTAACGATGAGTTTGTAAAGGGCAACTGGTGATTTCTCTTTCTCTGTCAAGGAGAGAGAGAACAGTCCTCTGTAATTTTTTTTTCTATTGAGACACACACTCAGGACTGTCCAACATTATACCTGGTCTTTGTTTTCCCATGTGGTAGCTAAGAGTTCACAACCATCACCACCTTGCATTAGGAAACCTCTGTTGTGCCATCCTTAGAAGTTGAGTGGGAAAAACTATTAAATCTTCTTCATGTTGCCCATTTCATTACTCTAGATCTCTTAAGTCCCTTAGTTTAAAGGTTGAAAAACCCACCACAAACCCATTTTAATCTCAACTATTTTGTCTTTACTCTTGTTCCTTAGTTGTGGGTGAGTAGTTGCGGGGGGCGGGGGGGGCGGCAGTCAATGCTGCCTTTCAAAAACATCTTTCTCCCCTAAAGTGGATCTTGATGCTAGTCTCCAAAAATTGTCTGACTCACCTTCAAGATCAAGTGGGTAGGCAACAAGACATTGGCTAATAGTGAGCCCAGGCTCTATCAGACAGAATGAGTTGGAATCATGGTTCTGACACTAACAAGCTCTATAGCTGAGGAGTTGTTACTTAATTTTTCTAGTTCTTAGATTTCCTTCTATAAATTGGGGAAAATAATGTACCTATTTCAAAAATTATACCTTGTTCATAATGAGGTCACAATAATTTTATTGTTAATAACAAAATTTATGTTATATTATTATGTCAGTAGTAATCAAAATTCCCTTCCATCATTTATTGATTAGGGTAGTGATTAGGAAGAAAATCAATCAGATTTCATAGTAGCAATGTGTTTTGTTTTATTTGGATTTTAACATTTAAGCTCATGGGCATATTGGTAATCTGATAAACTGCCAATGCTCCCCATATGTATATACCACAAAGCTGAATATAAATTAAATATGCTTGTTTATACTCTGTATAACTACTATTTTATACCTATAAGAAACCTGAACTATCAAATTAAAGAGGATCATTAGATATTTGGCTTTAGAATATTTTCAATATATTTTAAAGGTCTCAACGAATCCTTACAACAGAATGAGGTTAAATTCTGGGACTAGAGAAATAATTTTTACTCTGGTAAAATTTTTACTCTGATGAATTTTATTGGATTCTCTAGTTAAAAATGATTAGTCTGTAAGCTTCCCCTGGGATTAAAATGATTGTTTCCAAAAAAGCTGTAGGCACTAAGTGGCTTCCCCTAAAATATTTGTTGAATAAAAAAATAAATAAATGCATAAAGAAAAACTAAGAGCCAAAATTCAACATAAACATTGACACTTGTCTTAATAAATACTGTTTGAGGTGGTAAATTGGTAGAGTACATTTTCCAAGGACTACTTCTATTCATGCACTTTACTCCAAACTTTCCATCAGCCTCACTTCATATGGCACATAATAAGGTGACAGCCCCCAAGTGCAAGGAATTCTTATACAGTTGGAAAAGTTGAACAATTCTGATGTAGAAAAATTTAGAAATCCTGATGTGTCCATGTATTTCCCAAACAGTTTGCATTAGTTGTATGATCACCATTCAACTAGACTCTACAGTTTGATAGCTCATGAACAACATACCTGAGTAGGAGCCCAGAGTAGATATACTTCATGGCATTTGCTCTTTCGTTTGAAATATAAACGCTGTTGTGTGTAGCAGTGGGCCAATTAGAGACATAAGAATAGAAGTTTGCTGTAGACTGAGTATTTGTGTCCCCCCCAAATTTATATGTTGAAACCTAATCCCCAATGTAATCATATTAAGAGCCTTTAGGGACCTAATGGAGGAGGGTGGGGCCTTTGCGCAGTTATTAGGTCTTGAGGGTGGAGCTCTTATGAATGGAATTGGTGCCCTTATAAAAGAGATCCCAAAGAGCTCCCTCATCTCTTCCACTGTGTGAGGACACAGCAAAAAGACAACTGTCTATGAACCAGAAGGTGGGCTCTCACCAGACACCAAACCTGCCAGTGCCTTGATCTTGGGCTGCCTAGCCTCCAGAGCTGTGAAAAATAAGTATTTGTTGTTAAGCCACCCAATATATATTTTTGTTATAGCAGCCTAAATGAACTAAAACCAAAGCTGATCCACAGAATTCCTTTTCCTTAAAATAAGGCCTTTCCCTTTGAGTATACTTAACCACCTAACCTCTGAAATTGCTGCTGCATTGTAGGGAACAAGAAGATGAGTAAGGTTTCCATGTTTTCCATGCAAAGGGCATTACTTTTCTATAAAATATGAAGTAATATTTGCTTCAAACATCCCCATCTCTGCCATTAACAATTTCCTTGGTAGAATATTATATTACTTGAGGATCTCCAGAGAAACAAATAGAATGTGTGTGTGTGACATACACACACACACATATAATAGCATATATAAATATACACATATATAATAGGATATATATGTTTATATGCACACACATACATATACCAATGCTTTAGTTCCACTTCAAAGGCCAGAAGGCTTAAGACCAAGGATGAACCAATGTTTCAAGTCCAAAGTAGGAAAAAGCCAATGTCTCAGTTCAAAGGCCATCAGGCAGAAAGAATTCTCTCTTTCTGGGAGGAAAGTAAGCCTTTTTGGTCTATTTAGGTCTTCAACTGATTAGATGAGTGCCCCCTCCCCGCCCCTGCAACACACACATTATGAAGGGTAATCTGCTTTATTCAGTCTACAAAGTTAACTGTTAATCTCATAAAAACACCCTCACTGGCCTACCCCAAATAATATATATATCTAGGCAACCCTTGGCACAGTCAAGTTGACACATTAAAATAACTATTACTATATATAGAGAGATAGAGAGAGAGAGAGAGAGAGAGAGAGAGATGTATTTTAAGAAATCAATTCATGTAATTGTGGAGGCCTGGTGGGTCCAAAATCTGATGGAGTAGACCAGCAGGCCAAAGACCCAGAGAATAGTGCAGTTCAAGCCTACAGGTAATCTGTTTGCAGTCATTTTTTTTTTTTTTCTATCAGGATCTTCAACTGATTGGATGAACCCCATTCATGTTATGGAGGTCAATCTGTTTTACTCAAAATACAACTATTTAAATGTTAATCTCATCCAAAAACAGTCTTACAAAAACATCCAGAATAGTGTGTGACCACATATTTTCTGGGCACCATAGCCCAGACAACTTGACACATAAAATTAACCATCACAAGGGGCGCCTGGGTGGCTCAGTCGGTTAAGCAGCTACCTTTGGCTCAGATTGTAATCTCAGCATCCTGGGATCAAGCCCCACATTGGTCTCTCAGCTCAACAGGGAGTCTGTTTCTCTTTCTCACTTCCCCTCTTGCTCTCTCTCTCAAATAAATAAATAAAATCTTTAAAAAAAAATTTAACCATCACAAATATTCTTTCAATTGGGACATTCCTGTCTGCAAGAGATAGATATAATTCAAACTAATATAAGAAGTGGTGTGTGTGTGTTAGGGTTGGGGTGGGGGGCATTTGTATGAAACCCATAGATAAGGTAGCCTAAGAATTCCAAAGTTAAATGATGTCTTTAGCTCTCTTTGTGTTTTCTTTCTTTCTATTGGCACAATATCTCCTACTACGTATGATTTCCTCTGAGTATTGGGGAAAAAGAACATGGCTGCAAATACATACCTGCTCATATCATCCTGAAGTTTAGTAATCCTATATAAGAAATAAAGAGTTAGTGATTATTATGCTCAGTTGCTACACAGAACCATTCAAATACTTTCCTTTTTGGGGGGAAACTTCCCGTATTGTAAGTTGTACCTCTGTGACATAAAAGCTGAAGACTCATTTTCCCAGCCTCTCTTGAAGCAAGGGTCTATCAAGATGCGTAGTCCTAAAAATACATTAATTGCTTCAGAAGATGGTGATGTGAAGAAACAGGTCCTAGGCAGAATCTGTTTCCGGTTATATTGGGGCCATTGGTTCTAGCTTTCTGGGGCAGTGTGGTAGATTATGACATCTATTAGTATAATGGACACTTAGTATTTACCAAGTACCAACTCTTTTCCAAGCCTATGCTAGGGAAATGACAAGGGGGCATCTGTGCAGTCTCTGCTGGAGTAGTTTTGTGGCATGGTTTGGGTATTGGTCTTGGCTGTAGGTTCTCCAAACTCAGCTCTCTGGCCCTAAGAGAGATACTTTAAAAGATTCATTTCCCCTTAAGGAAATTATAGTGTTTCTATTAGAGCTCTGAATGATGCAAGGAGCTTTTCCATTTCATTATCTAGCTATTAGACTTCGATTAGAGTGGCATAGGTTATATGCACATCCAGAGCCAAAATGGGTGGTCAGAATAGTAAGTACTAAGATTGGCTAGATTTCCATCACCCCCTTGCCCCTGTGGTCAGGAAGTTTGAGTATTGTGATTGGCAGCTACACAAGAATGGCATATAGTGAAGGAAAGGCGATTCTGCAAATGAGGGGGGGGTATCATTTTTAGAAGTAATTCGGACAACAAATGCCCAACATAGTGCCTAATGATGAAAATAGCTAATTACTCATATAAAATTTGCCCTTACCTTAAGATTCAAGTTGGAGATTTGGGTGGAAACATGTAGGTTTGGCTTACTTTTGCTTCCTCCTGGATATCTCAAAGCTTGGGTATTGAGTGACGATGCTTTTCAAAGCACTGTGCTAGGAAGTACAATGGTGAACAAAACAGACAGTGGAGATTGTAGGGCCTCATGCAACAGCACAAATAATTTAAAAGATAACTGCAGTACAAAGTGGTAAGTGTTATGTTAATGAAAGTATTGGCTGCTCTGGAAAAACATAAACCAGGCAATACCAATTTTGAAGTCTAATAAAGGCTTCCTTAGGAAGAGACATTGTTCTGAATTTGCAGTCAAAAAAGAACTAGGTTCAAATTCCTGCTTAAACTAGCCAGGCGGGTTTGGCAAGTATGATCCATAGCCTGGTACAGTAGACACTTAATACATTTTTTGTAATTATTTTTATTTAATTTTTTCTAGGTGAATATGGAGGAGCAACTCATGCTTAAGTGAAAAGGATACACATGAATCTTTGCAAAAATAACATGTAAACTTTCAGAAACTGAATGAGTGAGCTAGAGAGAGGTTGAAGAAGTAGGAAGCCAAGTTAAAAATCTGGACTTTAGCCTAAGACACAAAAAATAATAGTATAACTTTAAGGAGGTAAATAACATGATCAGGATTGTGTTTAGGTAGATCACTTTGGTCCCACCTGGTCACTGGACCAGAGGATGACAGTTATTATGCTGATCCACAAACCTGAATAAGCAGTGGGATTTGTTGGTCAGATGAATTAGTCGTATGGGACAAGAAAGCTGATGAATATGAAGGATATCTGGAAGGTTCAATGGACAGAGTTTAGTGATTTTATTGAATGCAGGAGAATAGTGAGGTGAAGGAATAGTCAAGGTTTTCGGACTTGAGAAGGCATTTCTTAACAGAGAAAAATCTGAGCAAACTGTGGGGGGAAAGGAGGCCTATAAAGAAAGAGTTGAATACATTGAGTGTGGAGCTGTGGATATGCCCTGCTGATGTTGGATGTTTCTGATGCTCTAGAGACACATCAGATCTGGGCAGATAGATGAGGGTCATCAGTAGCTGAATCATAAGTGGTGAGAATTCAAGCAATCATTCTGGGAAGAATTCGAAGAATAAAGAGAAAACAGTGCACAGAATTGAATCCTAAAAAGCAACAACATTTAGGTGATGGGACAAAAAGGACTCTGAAAATATGATTGAAGAAGATCCTAAATTAGAGAAAGATAATCAGCAGAATATGCTGATATGGAAGCCAAGTCAGAGAGTGATCAACAATGTTAAACCTGCTGAGGAATTCCAAAAGTTATATATTTAAAATGAATTGGGAGATTGATTTCTTGGAGGAAGGAATTACAATATATTGAGGACTAGACTGAAGAGTAAGTGGAAGAGACATATGTGGAAACAGAAAATATAGAGCTTTTCTAATTTTTTTGTAATTTTTTTTAAGATTTTATTTATTCATTTGACAGAGAGAGAGAGAGAGCACAAGCAGGGGGAGTGGCAGACAGAGAGAGAGGGAGAAGCAGGCTCCCTGCTGAGCAAGGAGCCAGATGCGGGGGCTTGAGCCAGATGTGGGGCTTGAGCCTAGGACCCTGGGATCATGACCTGAGCTGAAGGCAAACGCTTAACTGATGAGCCACCCAGGTGCCTCAGTAATGGTTCATTTTTTATTTGGAAAAATAGAGTAGGAGTTTTTTGAGGTTTTTTTTTTTTTTTAAGTTTTTGTTGTTGTTGTTTTGTTTTATTTTTTTGACCATGGGAAATATTTAAGTATAGCTAAGAGGTGATTTGAGAGTCAGTGGATATGGTCATGTTGAAAATACATAAGACTGAGGGGGTAAAACACAGAGAAAGATCCCAGAGAAAAGCTGAAGACATGAGAATTGGAGAACTAGAACAAGTAACTTTTAAGGATAATGCAGTCCTTTCTCCTATAATGGGAGAGAAAAAGGGAAGGTTGCATTGGGTCTAGGAATCATTACCAATACATAATACCAATGCCATAAAATACATTATACAATGGAGCATTGGAAGCCATAAAATTTTTGTTCAGTACTATATGTTTTGTGCATTCAAATTTCTGTTATTTAAATGTGAGTCAAGGGTAAAGTAATTATTTTTTAAAAAAAGAAACTGCATTTTATTGACAACTTTTTGATAACACCTCTAGTTTCATTATGTAAAATATTAGATTTTTTTATATTCCCCAAATCAATTATATCTCTGCTACCACTGCTGCTTTAAATGATTTTAACTTGAGCCTTGAGGCATTTCAAGATGATGTAAACCACCATCAGTTTTCAAAAATTTTAATGTAGTACTGATCACAGTTGTCTTTTTTATTTATGTTGGGGGTTGTGTAGTGATAGAGGGGAAGGCCATTCATTTATCAGTATAATAATTTCAAATAATGAACTCTGAATATTATCTGTACACTATGAGAAAGGACAATAGCTTTCTGTTAAACTTGGAAATGAAATCTGAAAAGCTTATCATTGTTTAAATGCAATTGCCTTAAGTTTAGTAGGATAGTATTGGCATCAGTGTTATGTTAATATTACATGAAAGAAACTAAATTTTTAGCCACGGGCTACTAGGGGAAAAAAGGAGTTGATTTTCACATTGAGTGTACAGTACCTTACTTCCAATGAGAACAGAAACTTAGATTTGAATTGAAATGACATTGACATGAATATACCCCTATCAACGTGGGGTTATATCGGCACTCCCATACTCTTTACAATTTGCGAAGGGGCTGTTATTGCAAATGTTATTTTTTCCAATAAAGAGACAGCTCATTAGATCTCATTACTAGTCAGCAGTTGTCGCAGAATATAGATTTCCAACTTGGAGCAATACATCTTTTCACAAATGCTTTCCCTGAAAATGTGGAAAAGATCTATTTCATCGTTAACCTACAGCGACATTATACACGGCTGCTCTTACACCTTTGGCTTTTCTGCAGAGCAGTTCATAGTTTAGTAACTTTAAGTTGAATGATTCAAGTTTCTTCTAAATGTAATGCCTGATGCTTACCAATTCTAAGGGGATATTTAATGTTATTTTCCCACCCCAACTAGTAGTATGTTATTCTGAAATCTGGATACTGTCAATAAATTAATAAATGTGCTTTCAATACATATATATATATATCTTTGGACAAGCATGTAGAGGATAGAACAAGTAAAGTATAATTTAATTTTCCCTCTGTTCAAAGAGTTTGCACTTTACTTGGGGAAATTAAACACAGACAGTAAAACTGGATATAGTTTTACTATACATAGATACAGTTAAATAATGATTAAAAGCAAGTGTTCAAGAAGGATAATAAAATAATACATGATTCCTTGTTAAATGCATTGCATAATGAATAAATTATCAGAGAAGAAATAAATCAATGTGTACATAAAATGTCTGGTAAGTTTTCCTAAGAGAAAATAGCTAATTCTTTTGGACATTTTGAGAGTTATTAAGTGTGTGTGTGTGTGTGTGTGTGAGAGAGAGAGAGAGAAAAGAGAGAGAGAGATGTGTGCCGAAGGAGGTTGGCAAAATGGGAAGGACACTAAGGTCAGAAGAACAATGCTATAAGCAAATAAGGAGGTATTTTAAAAGGTGTGCTTGATAACACACACACCCTATAGTTAGACCCTGGAAAAAGATCTCATTAATGTGAGAATTAGGGATTGAAGTTGGAAACATAACATGAGGTCAGGCCATAAGTTACTTTAAATGCCAAGCGAGTGTAGGATCTTTATCTGTGAAGAATGGAGACTGGCTTACTCAAAGGACGCACTGATTTTAGAGAAAGGTAGATGGGAAACGAAAATTTCAGCAATGGCTTCGCTGAGGGAACAGAAAAAAATCAGTTTTGAAATTAGAAGACAATGGATATGTGAAAGTCACAATCATATACTTAAATGGCTAAGGCATAAGACATTTTATATACCACAAAAAGCATGAGAAAATTATGATATGAAATGTGATGAGAAATTTAAGATAAATAATGCCAGAGATACTTTCCAATATTATAGGAAGTACATGTCTATAAAATATCAAGTGTTGCACCCAATATTCTTCATCAAACACTCTAAGCTGCAAGCCATTATATTTACTATAACATTTTATGTGTGTAAATCCAATATTTTCTGCATTTGACTTTTTTTACTTGATACTTTAAAGGACTATCCAATTGTAGATTAATGACAGAATTTTCATCATTCATTCAAAAGTAGTTATTTAATATCATTTTCAGATTACTGTCCTATTTTTCATTCCTTCTCTTTCTAATACTTGGTATTTTGATTCATTAAAAATTAATGTAATGAAAATCTATTTTTCGTTAAAGAATTAAGCAGTTATCATGGTAGCTTTTTAAGAAGATAGACATGAAAAAGATTAAAACTTGTTCCCCATAGCTGAGATTGACTATCCTATCACATTTCGGCAGGAAAAAAATAATAGCTATCAAATAGGGTTAGGTTGAGAAGAATCCATCCAGACTTTGTTCATTACTCTCATGGCTTTCCTTTTGAAATACAGACTTTAATAAAGAGAGAAGAAAAGAAAAGAAAGGAAATTAAAGAAAAGAAGAGAAAAAGGAAAGGAAAGGAAAGGAAAGGAAAGGAAAGGGAAGGGAAGGGAAGGGAAGGGAAGGGAAGGGAAGGGAAGGGAAGGGAAGGGAAGGGAAGGGAAGGAAAGGAAAGGAAAGGAAAGTTTACTTACCAACTTTCCTCATGTCAATTAATTCTCCTTTCACCTTAGGCTTTTGTCTCTTGATCACAATTATAAATTCTTTTTGTTTCCATGTAGTCTTTGATCATATTCTACTGAAAGTACAAAGTAGGTACTTTAACAAATATACTGCACTCGATAGCAGACCATTAAAAAAATAAGCACATATTTACTCTTAAGAATAATTTCTGCTTTTTATCTAGCAAAATATTTTTACAGTTCCTACACTATATCTTTTTCTTTTTTTCCAGTTTACTAATATTTTCATGTTTGCATGGAGTTCTCTTTGTCCTCATATTTATCCCAAAACAGGGTGTGGAGATCATTTCCAGATACTTTGTTGTCTAGAATATTGTTATAATTTGACTTTCCCCTGTTACCCATGAGGACATGTGATGTAGTTTGTTTCCTGTTATGTGACTCAGCCAAGGTCACCTCTGCTCAGTTTACACAGTATCTAGCTGCTTCTCAATCAGAGCAGCTCTTTTCCAGGCCTCACTGGTTTTCGTCAATCTGCTCACATCTGGTACAGATCTAGAAAAAAGACTTCAACTTCTTAGCATGTGAATATCACTCTCACTTAGTTTCTAATAGTGGAGCAGGATCAGACTTGGGGAAATTGGACAAAACAACCAGGCTGTCTTCTTACCTAGACCTAGACATCCTTTCCATTCTGTTTACTCCAATTTTATTTCTAAACTTTTAATTCCATTGAAACACTTTTCCAATCTGACAAACATGTAAGTATGAATAATGCATAGCAAAGATCAATGCTGTTAACCATAAGAATTTCACAGCAAACAGTCACAGCCTATCATGACTTCTCCTACTAGGTCGATTTTGGAATAAAACAATTCAAATATAAACTGTAGTCAACTTAATCATTATCATAGCTTTTACACAACTTTATTATGAAAACAGTACAGCAGCAATCTTTCTACTTCCTACTATAATCTATAGATTATAGAGTTGCTGATCTAATTTATTCAAGTAGACCCAGGTTCATAATAATGAACTACGTTTTAACATCTGAGTCATTCATTTATTAATGTAGATATGGCAAACATATTTATAGAGTAAGCAAATATCTATCTATTTTGAGAGCTTTAGTATGATGTATTTGGTAAATCTTGGGGATTCACTAGTACCTAATTCTGCTTAATGGAGTTGAGACTCCTAAGTGTATTTCAATATATCTTTCATTTGGACTGTTTTTAATTGTGAAGTTTTCAAAACAAAAGTGTTGAGTTCACATTGTTATAATTTTGCAAATTAATGTAGCTTCCTAGGGATATATTTTGTCTATATGATGGATACCATTTGATATATAAAAATCATTACATTTGTTAACACCAAAAATGACAAATAATAAAACAAATAAGAATATTAAAAAATAGTACCAATATTTAAAATTTATCTAAGTCCAGAAAATTAAGAACTGGTGACTATAACTAGCCTTTTATTTTTTTTAATAGTTCATTTATTTATTTTCAAGGGGGAAGCAGAGGGAGAGGAGAGAGGGAATCTCCAGCAGGGCTCGATCCCAGAACCTTGAAATCATGACTTGAGCCAAAGTCAAGAGTCCAATGCTTAACCTACTGAGCCACCCAGGTGCCCCTATAACTAGCATTTTAAAAGCTGCAGTTGGGGGCGCCTGGGTGGTTAAGTGCCCAGCTCTTGATTTTGGCTCAGGGCATGATCTCAGGGACATGAAGTCAAGCCCTGCATCCCTGCATCATGCTCTGCACTCAGTGAGGAGTCCGCTTGAGATTCTCTCTCTCCCTCTCCCTTTGCCCCTCCCCACAGCCCTCTCTTTCTTTCTTTATCTAAATATTTATATAAATATCTAAAATAGATAAATGAAAATCATAAAAAAAATAAAAGCTGCGGCTGTATTCACAAAGAAAAGAGGTCAACATTGTTGTCAGTTGGTCTTTGCTTTGAGAAACATCTATTAGCCTACTTAGTAACCTTATTTTTTTTCTACCAGTATCTTCCATAAATGAATGAGATCAATAAGATAATTATAAGCACATTTGTTACATTTAATTTATTATTATTGTTAAAATTTAATTTTTTAAATTTAAGTTTGCCATTTCTGAAATACTGTTTTAGTTTACTAAATCATCCACATCAGTATAATTAGAAACAGGTAGAGCAACATGGTATACAACAACCTGCACTCTTGGTATGTTACTTGAAACAAAGCTAGTCATTTATTTTCATTTGAAGAACTTTGTTGGGTCTTGCCCAATGAATAATGTATATTTTATTCCTAAGGCAACGTTATTCATGCTGGAAATCACATAAATGCCAGCCCCTTCTTATTCACAGCCTGATTGGAAATTAGTTAATGACTTTTTACTAGTGTTTAGCCAAACTGAGAAAATTGTATCTAATCTGCTATTCCCTGTTGTTTTTAGGTGTTTTGTACAACAGGAAAACACTACTACTAAGAAAAACATATTTAAGTATTCATGATTTCCACTATCCATTTCCTGCCAAGCTGCAAAACTAGTTTAAAGAAGATGGCCATAGTATTGTTTTTTTCTTTCCTTTTCCTTTCCTTCCCCACCCCTCCCTTCCCTTCCTTTCCCTTTCCTCAAAACTTAGGGCACACTAGCATTAGTGTATGGGTATTTTTATTGGAGTTAAGACAAATTATAGCACCAAATATTAATCTTAATATGTCTATATCTATATCCAGAAGTGTATATAACTGTACTGTCCATTTGACCAGACATTTCTTCTCATTTGTCAAGTCATTGTAACATGTTAATAAAGCCATAGATTCTAAAGAGTATGCTCCAAGTTGAATCAAGTATGCAATTCATGAATTGATGACCTCCAGTGTGCTTCAGTCTTTATATTTGCCATGTAACTGATTTCCTAAATAAATCCTTACAGCTCTTGCTTTTTAAATCAGTTTCCTTTTTCCCAAGGCATTTTAGAAATAGGGTTGAAGGGAAGGTATATAGATCTTCAGGTGCTGTTTAGACCACATTTATCTCAACCATATTTGAGGAGTTGATAACTCTAATTCTCTTTAGCTCTTATTTTTTCAAAATATCTTCTGATCCAGTTTTATTCATAATTATACACAGTGCACAGACTGTTAATAACAATCAATTAAGAGTCCCTTGGCTTTCTAAGGTCCACATCCTAATCAAATGCGGCCAAAATAGTGCTGGCCATGAGCTCTGCCAAATAGACCATTAGCCACTGATAATTTGTTTCAGTTAAAACCTCTACTTAAAATAAATAAATGACTGGTTCCAACAAGACACAGTAAAAATATGTTATTTAGGTGCTTTGGGACTTGTGCTTATGCAAACTGATTATTATACTTCAAATATTTCACTTCTTACATAGATACTCACTAAAACTTCAAGGTCAAATGGCAAGAGATCATATAATAAACAACAACCAAATTATTCAAAGTAGGAAATCTTTGACAGTGATTTATAGGGGAAAAATAATAAAAGTCACAAATAGTCATTTTATCACTTAACATAAAGGAAAACTACCACAAAAAAATTTCTCTTGCCAGATACATCCTCAAGAGAACCTCTCTTATATAAACTAGATACAAGCATAGAATAAAATGCCAGAAATTATGTTGACAGATAAAAAGAGCCTTGTGAATAAAACCAACATCTTGTGAATTAAAAGTATGCATAAGCTAGGTAGGCTCCCAAGACTATTCATTTTATTTTTTTTTATTTTTAATGCAATGTGACTTCAATGCCTTCCCATAGAACTTGATCACGGTTAAGCATGCCTCTCTCGCTCATTAGACTGTGATCTTCTAGAGGGCAGGGACTCTGCGAGATGTTTTATAGCACTCATTGTTTAAAGGCAGCATGGTATGCAACTTACCCTCTAAAGAGCACAAATCACCATGTTGCCTATATTTTATGTCTATAAGTACGATTTGGGAAGAACAGGTGAAGCGGATCCATGTTGTGCTCCACGGGGCTCACTTTCTGAAATTTGACTTGTTTCCCTAAATCATTTTTTTCAAGAAAATTTGGAGTTTACTCCCTCTTAACATTAAAAATAATTTAACAATTACAGCTGGTATGATTATGAATAATTATTCTGAACTGAAATCTTAAATTTTATTTGTAAATATAAAATTACTTATTTCTTACAGGCAAAGTGAAGCAATGCTACTGTTCTGTTGAAGAGTGCTTAAAATGTAATAACTACAATAATAATATTTCAATTTATGTTTATATGTGATACTTTCAAAAATTTGCCCTTGCATGTGATTTTCTCTTTTAAAAATGATTTGAATGTTGATCATTTGAAATATGGCCTCAACCACTAAATACTACAATACTCAACAATAGTATTGTTGAGTAATACCTTTGAGCAAATGGCTCTGCAAACAACTGTCATCTCTGAGGTCTTCACTTTGTACCATGTCCTACATTCAAAGATCTATTAAACATTTCATCCTGAATGCCTCATGGTTACTTCAACTTCAACATCTTAGTTTCATCATTTCCCCAACAAATATAATGTACTGTACATACATCTGTCAGCAGCATTATTATTCTCTTAGGCATCCAAGGCCCAAATCTTGAACTTTCCTTTATCTTCAGTAATTCTACCTCTAAACACATGACAAACTCTCCCTTTGCCTTGCAATCTCTCTGCAATGTACTTATACTTAAAGAGCAGATCAAATTCTATCTACTTTGACACATTTTTCCATAGTCACAACCAATTTGGCTTTATTTTCTACTGTAATTTCTTAGAATTCTAAAAAGTATGCCAAAAAAAAAATAAAAGTTATTTTAGGTTTTCCTCCAGAAACCAGATATATGAAAAAAAAACAACAAAATATTGTGTATTAATAGTTAAGTTAGAGAATAAAAGGTGCCCTACATTGTAAAATTATATCTTTAACAATTAGTATTTTTTAATTCTAAAAAATGAAAAGAATTTTCTGTAATATATACATCTCTTCTATCTTTAAGGATTTCTGCTTCCCAGAATGTACAACACTTTCATGATTTTAAAGAATTAGCACTGTTATCAGTGGTGCTTGACCTGAATTTTCAAAACAATCTCCCTTGAGGAAGTTCAGATTTCTATCTTTCTCTTTCAAGATTAAAAAGCTTTTAAAAATTATAGCCTGTATGATTAAAAATAAATAATTTAGGATTGGTGTTTAAATTTGATTTATAATTATGAAAAACATACGCTTTCAAATTTCATTACTGACAACTTCCAAAAATCTCAACTAACTTTTATCATTTTATGACTGTAGGGCATTTATATTACTCCTTCCTCTTGAATAAAATAATTAAATAATTTATAGGTGTCATTTAAAGAGTAAGTGGGAAAAATTTGAGATTAAAACTGAAGTTATTAAAACTAGAACACCTTAAGTCTACAGCTTGAAAATAATTATCAGGAAGATTCTTTGATCAAATATTATGATACATGAGCTCTTATTTGGAAACTAAACTAGTTTAGGATATCATTAAAATCCTTAAAAATATTTTTGTCATGTCATGGGCCTCCCAGAGCCATCCAACTTGTATACTAATTATTTTTTCTTGGCTACATGCTGTTTTAATTACATTCATTATTTCTGTCATTCTGCAAAATCTTATGCATGGAAGTGCTGGTGGCCTGGTGCATAACCATTGCTTTTTCCTGCTGTGCTAATGGCTTAAGTCCAAGCTGAGGTGCAAATGAAATGAGTTTAGAAGGCTAAATTTGGCCCCCAGTTAATTTGCTTCACAAACCTGCTACCGATTTTTTTTTTTTGTCATAAGCTGGCTCATTTAAAAATCCATGTTCATAAAGCACTCAAAAGTTAGACTGGATTTTGTAAACCTTTATCCTTAATGATTATCAATGATGTTGTCAGCAGGAAGCCCAAGGAAGGGAGGTTTTAGGGGTGCTGAGAAGAAAGGAAATCCTATGTATAGTGATTCTTAGTAGAAATTAAAAGCATTTTAGCAAGGACAAATAACAGATTAGAAGGAAGAAATTCAGTAAAATTAAAAAAAGAAAAGTTGTGTCTGAAGTATTTTTGATAGCGTGTCATATGAGGAATTTCAGTCATCTTTGGTTAGAAGTATTCATCCTGACAGTTCCTTACTTTTTAAAATTTTAGACACAAAGAATGATAAATATTTCCCATCTACATCAGTTTTCTTGCTCCTTGTATGTGATCTTTCCTGTACACCATGATCCCTTCTCTTCCTATGTCCTGAATCTAATGGCAACACAACCTGAAAATTCCTTGAAACTGCCAATGGTTCATAATCATAAACTCTCTCAATGATAGAAAACATCTCAATAAAAACTAATAAATGTAAACATAAATATTTTAAACAAGTGATTGTTAAAGGTGTTCACCCATATATATTCTACATCACTTATACACTCTGTAGGAATTCATGGTATACATTTATATGTATCTATTAAATTTTAAATGTTAGTTCTTTTAGCATTAAGACAGTAATTGGTATATACAGAAGTTGTCAAGTGATTAAAAACAAGCCCCCAAAGTCTCTCTTACTGTATCTTTAAAGCATATTTTATTCAATCCATGATATCTGAGAGCTTTTGGTTTTTGTTTCATTTGTTTTTCAAATAAAGACTTCAGCGCACATTGTTTATTTTTTTGGAAGAAAAATGCAAATTATTACCTCTGCTCTCTAGAAATTAGTTTTCAAGTGTGTAAGACAAATAAGCACACATATATAAGGCATACAAGATTCTTGCTTTTATGTTATAGTTATTGTACTTTTTGTTTGCTGTAGCTATTTAGAGCCAAGAAATTTTTTTTGTATAAAAACAACAAAACAAAATTGGAAACACTTTACAGAATCGTTAAATAGGTTCTAAGAAACTATTTTAAATCAATTTCAGATATTGTTAATCTGCCTAATGAAATGGACAACAAGATGACAAAAGAAAAGGTAAATAAAAACCCAATAAACTAAAGATAATCTTCAGAGAAGACTTCAGAATTCTATTATTAGAATTACAAGAGTATGTGTCCACTCTTTTTAAAAATCTAAGTGATTACCCGTGTCTTGGTAAAGTTGTCCATTGCACCCATCTTCCTATTTATGTGACTAGAATGGTTACTGCATTTCAGGCAGGGAAGCTGATAGACAGGGTTTACCTAGCTATTCATCCTTAGAATAAATCTCAAATAATTTCCCTAGGTATGGTTAATCAAATATCAAAGCACGATTTTCATATCTCCATGCTTACTCAATAAAAGGTGAACTCCTTAAGAAAACTGAAACCATAGTAAGTAAGTACACCATACTTAAATTCTACAGAATTGGGTTTTACACCATATACACATACCTACATATTATTGTGTTTCCATTTCATTATCTTTAATTGCTGTCATTTATTGCTTAACTTAACCATGATTTTCTTCCAGGCTATGGTAGATTGAACTTGCCCTCATTTTCATTAAGTGAGCCTCTATCATGAATCCAGTATGCTTTGGTGTATCGAATGAACTTCATCTTTTTTATTTTTACATTTACTTATTTATTTTTATTTAAATTCAATTAATTAACATAATGTATTATTGGTTTCAGAGATAGAGGTCAGTGATTCATCAATCTTATATAATACCCAGTGCTCATTACATCATGTGCCCTCCTTAATGTACCTCACCCAGTTACCCCATCCCCCCACCCCCCTCCCCTCCAGCAACCCTCTGTTTCCTATGATTATGAGTCTCTTATGATTTGTCTCCCTCTCTGATTTCCTCTTGTCTTAAAAGTCCTTGCCATAGGCTTCATTTCAACCTTTCATCTTGATCTAGAAAAAGAAACCATTAAGTGTTTACAATCTCTTTGGCAAAGATCACATTTGTCCTTTGAATTTCTCTGCTTTTCGTTAGCTTCTCCTATCTAACTACGTAGAAAAAGAAAAAAAAATAGAAATGAAAATCAGAAGCAAGTGTGGCATTGTTGTTTGAAAGTCTGATGCTTGTCTTCTACCAATCAGTGTTTCCCAAGAATTGATCTTTTAAGGTTTTTCCTGAGTTTTCTGTTTTAGAAGCTTTTCATGAGATCTTCCCGTTTCGTCTTCTTTCCCTATCTGTAGAGAATAACTATCGAAAGGTCTTCTCCACCAAAAGTCTGTCCCTCTATTTAAAAAAAAAAAAAAAAAAATTTCTGTCCCTCCATAAGTCACAGAAGATCCTCTAGAGTTTCCAGCCTGGCCTCTGACATAGATCATTTGCTACTCTAAAGATTTAAGTTATGAAAATCTCACTTTAAACTAGAATATATATTTTAAAAAATCATATTGACTAGGTATTAAGTAAGCATTTTTATAACAAATAGAAAATGGTTTCGTTATACTCTCAAATCAACATTTTTTTTCTTTTGATAGCAAATTGATTTATGAATGTAATTAGCCACGCAAAAAAATCTCCTTAAAAGCTTATATACACGTATTTCCTATTTGGGTTCCTTAGACTAGATTATCATGCTTTATTACAAACTTCCCACATATTTTCAAGTCTGTTATCTAATTGTATTTAAGCACTCCTGATAGGTAGGTAGAGAAAGGCCATTTAATCCCCATTTTATAAATGAAGAAAGGAGAGTACAGAGAAGCTAAATGACTTGCCCAAGGCCATGTACATCTCTGCGGTAATTCTGTACCAGAATGACTTTGGAAGAACCAGGCACCAGTGCAGACAATGGTTAATCTAATCCCCCAGCAGGGGGATGGGCAGTTAAGACGATATCAAATTAAAAATAAGCCCAAAACTACATATTTCATAGAGAACCAACCCTGTAAGTATCATAATTTAATAAAGCTGACTAGAGAAAATAAACACCTCTCTATAGTACTGCCTGTCATTTGCAAATAAATGACTTCAGAAGAAACAACAGAAAACTGTGGTGATAACAGGTACACAAAAGGCACAAAAAGATGACCAACAATGCAAAAATAGTGTTTGGAAATCTCAGTTACATGAAACCACATAATTGTACTCTGAATATGTATTATTAAAGCGACATAAGACATTCTTAGGATATAATTTTAGCAAATTGGACTTTGTTTTCAACTACCAGCATATCAAACATTTGAAATAGATTGGCCTTCTAGTATTTTTTCTCTATTTCAATGTAAAGACTGACTACAAAACAATACCTATCTCTTTTATTTTCCTATGGGTATATTTTATTTCAAAGACAAATTTTATAACAATTTTGTTGCAGATAAGAGATATTAGATACTGGCTTTCTGTGTGTATCCAGATGCTGGGAAAGAATAGCTCCAGTGCTGGGTAAGGAGGTAACTTACCAATAGCTGGTTTTGAAACAGGAAGTGAAATAAACAAATATTCAATAATGTGAGAAAAAGAAATCAGTAGTTACATAATATCTTAAAATGGGATGTTTTAAAATTCTTATTACATTGAGAAAGCATAAAACATGAATCAAGTAATCTTATGCTTTTGTAATGTGAAAAGCAAAGAGAATATGTGATAAAGGAAGAATAAAGCTCTGCATTATTTTTATGATGTCAGAATGTTCCTTCTTATTACTCGGCCCTCTTTCGAAGCTCTAAGGAAACTACAGATAACAAAATTCAAAGAAGTTTAGGTGGGAAAAAATTCTTGAAGCTCAAAAAAAGCTATCATGATCTGAACACTCTGAATTTATTAATACCCTTAAGTTAAATAAGAATCCTAGAAGATTTAAATTTATTCATTCAGTAAATATTTTGGTGTCATAAACTATCAGATGTTAATACTACCCTTTCAAAATTGAATAGAAGCCTACCCTCATGGAGCTTAAAGACTTTGGATTGACAGAATGAAAGAAATGGTCATGAAGGTAATTAAATATTAAAAATTGTGATAAGACTTTAAAGAGAATGTTCAAGTTATAGAAAAACATAAGTCTCAGAAACTAATCTTGACTGAAGAGACAGTAGTTAATAGTAGGCAAAAGGAATAGGGATGAGGAAAATCAGAGGGATCAAAAAATACTTTTCAGTAAAGGAAAAACTTATGCACGGTCTCTGCATTTATAAGGAGCTTTGTGTTTGGAACACTGGGAGCATTTTAGGAGATCAGTGTGGAAAGGGTTACAAGCAGGTTGAGTGGCAGAATCAGAATCCATGTTTAAAGATCACTGACATCCTTGTTGACAATGAGGGCACGAGCTAGGAGCTTTTGGCAATAGTATACATGAGACAGGACTTTGAACTAGGGGCCAGGGGTAGTCAAGATGGATTTAAAAAATTGATTTGAAATCTATATAATATATCTTTTGACAAAACTGGCCCACCCCAAAACACAAAAACAAAAACTAGTCCCTGGAGAAAGAGGAAATGTTTCTTCCTGGAATAGATGCAAAATGACTAAAAGAAAAAAAAATGTAGCAATTTTAATTCTGTAAAATTAGTAAAAAGTGAAATATACATACTATAAATTTTGAAAACTATAGATATTCTAAGTGTGGAAAATATATATATATTTTTAAATCATGGATGGCCTACTTCAAATTTTTGTTCATGAACACTCTTCACTTAGTTCTTTTCTGTACTAATTTTTTTTCTGGGTTGAAGGCAAAAACTGATGTTGGATCAGAAGACAGTGCACTTGAAGCTTCTTTTAAAAAAATATTAGTTACCAAAATTTGGGGCACTTAATCCCAAGCAGGACATCTGAAGGTGCAAGAACTTTGTGTTACTTTTTTTCTTGCACTGATGGTGCCTCCTCCATCTGCAAGATACCAGTCATCTTTTTTTTTTTTTTAAGATTTATTTATTTATTTATTTATTTATTTATTTATTTATTTATTTCGAGAGAAAGAGAGAGAGCATGCGAGCACAAGGGGGAGGGGCAGAGGGAGAGGGAGAGATAGTCTTAAGCAGACTCTGCAATGAGCACAGAGCCTGACCACGGGGTTTAATCTCATAACCCTGAGTTCACAACCTGAGCCAAAACCAAGAGTCAGACACTTAACTGACTGTACCACCCAAGCGCCCCAAGATGCCAACCATCCTTCCTGGATATTAGGACTTTCTCCAAAGTAGGGAAAATTTTCACCTCTTTTCCCCTCCCCCCATTGCATCAGGACTCTATATACAGACCTTACATACAGATGACGACAACACCACATCATGGGAGTGGAGTTGTGATAAGATTGAACAGAGAATCTTCCCAATAAGGGAGGTTTTTGCATGACAGTTTCAATAAACACAGGGAAGAATGGTGCAGAAATGAAATTCTTCTGTTGGGATTGTCCACATACCAGCTACTTCTCCAGATCCCTAGGGTTAATGAATCACAGAGCTGATAATAAACAACTGTACATCAACCAACCATTCAGATTAATAACAGAATATTAATAATTCACATTTATTGACTACTTTGTACCTGGTACTGTTTGAAGGGCCTTATGTGCGTTTTTCCTTATGGTAATGCTTTGAGAAAATTAGTATTATTAAACTTATTTAATGTAATTAGTATTGTTATTCTCTTAACTGAGGCAGATAACAATGAAGTAAATTTCTACAGGTGCATAGGTAGTAAATGGTGGAGCAAGGCTTTGAGTCCAGTGGTCTAACCTGAGCCCACACTCTCCATCAGCATCAGGAAATGCCTCTCCAAGGAAGGTTCAAAGGGCATCCCAGAGAAAGTAAAGAAACAGACTGTGGAGGTGAAGAGGGATAGACAAGTAGATTTTAAAAGTATTTTGCAGTAGAATGAGAGAAGAATGAATGAAAACTCAAACTCAAGAAGTAAGAATGTGTTGATGAAATAAGAATATTATAAAGATATAGATATATAGATATAATGACATATAAATATGTTAATAGCTTTAAATTTTCAGGAAATAAAAGTTCACATAAGCAGTTAGGCAGGAAGAAAAGGAGCAGATTACTTAACTAGGAAGAAAAATAAAATTATAAAAATAAGTTTAAATGTTCGTGTTCTGTAGAACCACTTTTTAAAGAACTACTTTAGAAATCAGAAAGATTAAGCCTTTATCCAAGAGACATGTCATCAGAGAAATGTGCCTGGCTTTATCCAGAAAAATTTGGGGAAGGACAATGCATGACATCTCATAAATCTGAGCAGAAGAAATAAATTCTTTAAGTCTGTATGAGAAGATTTTTTTGAGCCAACAGTTTAGTTAGATTATCTTCTTATTTAGGGGACGTGCAATTCAGGCCAAATTCTGACATTCAACACTTACAGAAAGTTTCCATGGGAGATAAGAAGGTGCTTTTATTTGTAACTGGAGCAGAATTTGGCAGGACTGCTTTGTGAATAAGTCTGTAAATGCAACGTATGAAGAGAGAAAGTAAAGGGCTGTACTCACAAAACATGGAGTTGCCTATCTGCCTGTCTGTACATCAGGCAGATCTTATTCCCATTCTATTAAAATCAGTATTACCTCGTAAAATTGCTTACTTTATAAAATGTTTACAAATGCTCAATACATAATAACTTACCCAAAGAAAACACTCTAAGCAAATGTTATATGAATCAACATGTGTTTAAATCTATGAAGAAAACAGGAAAAGGCAGCAAGTAGTGGAATGCACATTCTGCTCCATCTACTTGAGCTGTGATTTTGATTCCACTGTTGGCTTTTCTGTAATTTTTTTTTTCCCATCCCAAACTCATGTGGGTATTCTTTAAGCTTCTGTGGTTGTTCCTTCCCTGCTCTTTATAATTTTTTTTGTGTGCATATCTTTATGGCTCCCACCATTGCCATTATAGACACACACACACACACACACACGCACACGCACGCTCACACACACACACACACACACACTCCACATGCTCCCTCGGATCTCCTTTGGAGTCTTTTACCATCAAAATAAACTCTACATTGCCACAACTTAATTTTGTTTGTTTGTTTTCCCTATCTTCCTCTGCCCATAATCACCTACCTGCCATACATATACTATTAGAAACACGTCTATTTCAATGTTTTTAAAAGGATTATACTCAAAACAAATTTGAAACATTTTCTTATCCTCCTTTACTAAGAGGAGTCAAATTAAATAAAGTCATGGTTTAACTTGATTTTTTCTTTAGTCTTCTGTCTCTTCCCACTCTTTTGCATTAACCCACCTTGAGCTCCCTTTTGTTATGAAAATAATTTTATAGCTTTCAGTCTCTAGGCATTCCAATGGCTCCTCAAAGGATGGACACACATTCTAAAGCACCATGTTCATTTCTCTGCACCTGAGGCTTAGTAGAGTCTATCCCAAGCCTGAGGTCTAAATCCCCCACCTGGCCTTCATCTGCTGACCCATTTTACCTCTCCAATCCAAATCCTCTCACTATTCCTTAGCAAGTAGACTCTTCTTTGTCCCCTAAGTTTTTATGACATTAATGTTGTGAGAGTTCTATGACATGAAAGATGCAAGCTGCTTAGCAATGGGCTTATCACATAGGAGGCATTTAATTAAGTCTTGTCTTTATTTCTCCTTAGTGAAAAAAGGATTTCAGGTATTGTTGGCTTGTTTTTCCACTGATTTGTTGCCTGAGATCATGTATTTTATTTTACCACCACATTGCTTTACTGAGCAAATAATAGAAATTTGTTTTCAATGTCTTACCTTTATAAAGGTTTCTAACTAGCTGGATTTAAATATGATTAACTTTTGAATCCTCTAGAATCTGAAAAATTAAAGACTGAAGGGAGGTGACTTTCATTCTCCCAAGGAAATAAACTTAAGTATTGCTATATATGTACATACTACATATGTATATCCACATATACATACACATATATACATATATACACTTACATATTATACATCAATATTTAATTATACAAGCCCACTTAGTATTTTTTCCTTTTTCAATTCACTTTTTATTATCTTCTTTTAAAGAAAAATGAATATATCTCATGCAAATATTCAATACAAGGGTGGCTGGATGGCTCAGCCGGTTGTGTCTGACTCTTGATTTCAGATCAGGTCATGATCTCAGGGTTGTGAGATTGAGGCCCACGTCAGGCTCCATGCTCAGCAGGGATTCTGCTTGAGACTCACCCCATCTCCCTCTGATCCTTTCCCTGCCACATGCATGCTCTCTCTCTCTCTCTAAAATAAATAAATCTTTAAAAAAATTCAATACACATTTTCACTGAAATACAGTAAAAAAATGGGATTTATCTTCTCCAGAGATTGTAAATCATGCTCATCTCCACACTAGAATATTTTGATTTATAACTGAATTCAAAGGAAAAGATTATAAATATACAGTAAATAATGAGGAAGAATCTAAGCAGATATCATAAAACTCTAAACCCCTAAAAAGACTAATGACTGTCCAAGGCATTTCAGAATAGATAAATGTAATAATACAATTACATTGATGAGGCTTTAAAGGATAGCTCTTTGTGGACCATAAACTTTGAAAATGAAAGAAAAATCTAGCAAAAATACTACATCAATAATGAATGATGAGAACCAGAAGACACCAGAGGATTGCATTCATAGTGTCATTAGTATGCAAGTCAGCTTCCCAAACCAAGAATAGAATAAAACAGGAACCATAGGCAAAATTTTTGTGAGTGCTACAAAATATAAATGATTTTCTGTGTTTATTTCATTTGAGGTATGTAAGTAATTTTATTTCTTTGACTAAAGTTATGAAATAAGGCCATCAGCAAGTTACAAGCAATATATATGTATATAGTATTTTATCAAGCTATTGTTGTCATCACTTTCTATATATTTTCTGTATATTGAGTTGGTATCATACCATTATTAAATAAAACAGCAGCAAAATGAATGGATTTCGTATGTGCATAGATTTCAGTTTAAAAATGTAGTTTTATGCAATGATGGCTAGCTATAGCTGAGGAAAAATCATAACCAAATGACCTCTTAGTGACATGTTGCATCTTCCATACCTGTTTTGGTTTTGAGGCAGCCTAGTAGAGTGCAAGAAAGATGCAGGTGGATTCAAAAGAGAATTATGTCCTAATTTCATCTTTGCTCTTTACTGTGTGATCTTGGGATAGTCACTTTCCCTCCTTGGGATTCAGTTTCTTCAGTCATAAGATGGATCCATTGGAATCCATTAGAATCCATTCATTCTCTGCTATATAGACTGACTCATTTTGATGTGGATAGTATGTGATAGAAGTTTTTAATAATAGAATGTTCTTTATGAAGGATGATTATGATTTCAAAAGCTCGGGTGCTTAAGGCAGACCTACGGAGCCTTTTGTTGTTGTTGTTTTGTACATGTGATTTTTTAAAAATGAACTACATGATAGCACTTTAAAATCAGAACACTTTACGTTAAAGAAATGCGGATTTGAAAAACTATAATGCCAAGCACATAGTCCATCACTACAACTCTCAGCTTTAGGTGATGGAAGAGAGATTTTCCTTATAAAATGGAGGCAATAATATCTACTTAGCAAGGTCACCGTACAAAAGAAATACGCATGTAAATTACTTAGCACTGTATCTAGCACATATGGGCAACAAATAACGACTTCTTCTTCCCGTTATGTCCATGAATTAATAATAAGAAAGAGTGTGGGGCGCCTGGGTGGTTCAGTTGTTAGGTGTCTGCCTTCGGCTCAGGTCATGGTCCCAGGGTCCTGGGATCCAGCCCCGCATCAGGCTCCCTGCTCAGTGGGGAGCCTGCTTCTCCCTCTCCCACTCCCCGTGCTTATGTTCCTTCTCTTGCTTTGTCTCTCTCTGTCAAATAAATAAATAAAATCTTTAAAAAAATAATAAGAAGAAAGAGTGAAAACATTTGGAGTTTAGTCTTCCATTTCTTTATAACTACTATAGTTTTGGTTATAGAAGCAATCATGTTTACAGAACGCAAATGTGATTTGCTGAAGATTTATGTTTTATTTTGATTAATCAGTAATATTGAAATAGAAATCCAATCATCAGGATTAGACTGATAACTGAACAAGCACTATATACATCCCAACCTTTGTAAAGTTTTAGAGGAAAATGTGATACTCTGATATATTTTATGAAAGGAAGATAACTTTTCAGTGAAAGATGGCAGGATATGATCTCTTTTTGGGCAATTATTTCACTGGGGAATCTGTCCCAGTGCCTCGAAGATGTCTTTCTGGTTTTTGATGTATGGTATTTTTCATATGATCCAATTAAAAACACAGGAGGAGGAAGCCTCTAGAATTTAAATATGGGAGAACAATTCAAAGCTACTCAACCCCTCCAAAAGAACACAATCCAGGAAACACCTTTTATACTTCATAAAGTGAAAATTTGAAATGGTAAAGGGTGATGGGTCAAAAGAACGTTTGAAGAGTTTCTGATGCCTGAAGACTTTTATTTCTTCCAGATATCTTTTCTGGCTCTTGCTCTTCTTTGTCTAATTTCCATTTTGTGGTAAAGTTTCCATGCAGTTAGCTGTTGCTCCCATCCTTCATCATCTAAGTACCTGTACCCTTTGGAACACTTCTTTCCTTCAATGCCCTTCTTTGCCTTGGACCCCCTCCATTGAACCAAATTATGATAAGCTGAAAGAATTTAGGTGCTCCTGTTACACTGGCCAAATGAATAGCTTAAAGGAAACCACACGCCACTAATTGCCATATGCTGTGTTTTAGTTCACTAAGTTATGGCCTAACAGTTCATACCACGAAATCTCTTGAGTCTCAATTGCCTGAGGTTGCTTGTCATGAACAAAAAGGAAATGAAAGCTTAAAATACCCTCTGAAAAACTCTCAATCCAACATTTTTCTAATAACCCCATACCCTTATACTTAGTCACACAATTAAATATTTATTTTCATCTATTCTAGCATTTAATTGTCAGCTGCTTCTTTTTATTCTTTTTTTTTCCCATTTGGTTTTCTGAAAATATGGTAATTTATTAGAAAATAATGGAATACATAATGCAACTTCTCACACATGGAGCACTTTGAGAAACAGAGGCACACATTAGTTTGATTTGACCTTCAAAAGTCCTTTGTAACTAAGAAAAGGATCACATGGTATCATTATATTAGTTTAGAAAGGATTTCCTCTACTACATATTAATGATACCTGTCAAATGTCAAAAGATTTTTTAAATCTGTTTTAAAATTCAAATGTGCTATTTTGAAAAAACTTCTATTTAGTGTTATCCCTAAAATGTAAATTTCACAAGAGCAGAAACCTTATATGTTTGTGTATTTACTACTATGTCCCTTTAAGAATGCTTTACTACATTCTCAAATATTATTGAATGAATAGTGAATATATAAATCTTTCCAGCCTTGATGCTCCATAACATGTTAAATACTGTCTTTAGTAATGACAATGAAAGACTGATTTTGTTCTGTTTTTGCATTCACTAGTCAATGTAGCAGTGAGTAAAGATACTATTCTGGTAACCTTTGGTAAATCAACTTACAGAAAGAAATTTAACCACCTGTATTAGTTTCCTGTGGCTGCTATCACAAACTGGATGTCTAACAGCAGAAATTTATGCTCTCACAGTTCTGGAGCCCAGAAGTCGGAAATTAAGGAGTCGATAGGACTGTACTCCTATCTCTAAAAGCTCCAGGGAGAATCCTCTCTTGCCTCGTCTAGCTTCTGTTGAATCCAGACATTCCTTGGCTTGTAGCTGCTTATCTCCAGTCTCTACCTCCATCTTCACATGGCCTTCTCTTCTCTCTATATGTTTTTCCTCTGTGTGTCTCTGATAAGGATACTTATTATTAGATTTACATTTCACTTGGATAATTCTGAAAGATCTCATCTCTGAGATCCTTAACTTAATTACTTCTGCAAAGATGCTTTTTCCAAATAAGGTCACATTCATGAATCCCATGGGTTAAGGTGTGGACATTTTTGGGGAGTGGGGGGAGTGTGCCATTCAACACATTATACTACCCTAATATCAGGAATAGTAAGGCTGTGCTTCAGCTGAAGAAGCAGTAAGCTTAAAACAGCTTATGGGGTTCTAGGACTCTGAGGGAGTGACTTTGTGGAGATTGTCCTAGGGCCAACCTGGGATTGGAGAGAGGAGAAAGAGCCTCATAGCTGAGTCTCTGGGATCTCACCTATCTCCACGAGCACATTAAATACATCTCATCTGTCAGCTTTTCATACTTTGGGCTTCCATTTCAAATCTTGTTTCAAATATTTTGAAAACTAACTAGCAAAAATAACCTTATGGGGACAGAGTTGATATCACTCCTTTTTTTGTCCAGGACCATGCCCATGACAGATGACTTGTCAACTCAGATATATTCAGGGGCTTCTTTGCTTTCCTTGAAGTAAAATAGATAAGGATGTTTAAGTACATTGGCATACCCTAAGATTGATCAAGACCCCTTGGGATTTGTAGATTTGTACCTCTAGGGAGGCTGGAAATAGTTTTTTCAGCTCTATTTCCCTTAGAGTCTTCAGTGCTATAAAAGAAACCTATGAAAAAACATACAGTGATGAAGGTTTTAGCCTCCAATTTTAAAGCATTATGAAGGAGATAGGACTTCTAAATTGCTCTTCATCATCATTTCCTGGCAGCAAAGGTGTCAGTTTCCTATATGAAACATGTCACTCATTAAAAATGCTCAAAGCAGCCAAGAAAGTTATCATAAGGTTTTGGCAAAATTCAGGAGGGTCTTCATTAATGATTTCACTCTTTTTTTTTTTTTTTACAACTAAAAAAAATAACATACTTGACCCCAAGTTCTCTAGACTTTGAATGGAATTTCTTAAACCAAACTCATCTCATTAAATGACCAGGGTACACACACACACACACACACACACACACACACACACAAGTATCCATAAAGACATCCCTGAGTTACAATTATCGGGGGGTTTCTCTCTAAAGAATTCTAGAACATTGGTTTGCTCTCTTCACTAGAATATGTTTTCATGGGTGGCAAGAGTTACTCTTCTCTTTGCTGGCACAGACTATACATGAAAAGTCCTTGAGGTTTCTGTCCTTTGTGTCAAACAAATAATCCCCTTTTTTCAGCTCCTTATATTCATTTCCTATTTGAAAAATTAACAACCTGAAAGTCTTATATTTTGACTAATATTCTTTCTAAAGGGACAACATACAGCATATGATCAAAGTTGGGTTGTTAACATATTATATACTTTCAGTAGAGATATAGAATGTGTACACTATCCCTGTTCTTCTGAAAGCTCTGGACCAGGAAAAACTGTAACATGTATATGTAAGTGAATGAAAATAGGCTAAAGATAAATATAATGTGCTACATGCAGGTTAAGAAGACCTCAAGCTTGGAGGAAGAACAAAGGCATTTGATTCTTACAATTAGAAAACTTTTTCCTCTTTCCTGATACCAAGAAACAATAAAAGAATGAAACAAGGACAGACAACTTCATCTCCAGAATTGCTGGAAAACTGCTCACTGACTAAACCACAAACTGGGAAGCAAAGCTGCCTTAGCTCGTAAAATTTGGACCAGATTAAGAGATGATTCAGAGACCATATATTTATACTGAGTGAAGATTTTCCAAAACCAAGGATGCTAAAGACAATAAATTATTGTCACAGTATAAATAAATAAGCAAATACATGAATAAGCAAGTAAGTCAGAAAAAAATGAATAAACAGTAACTGCATTTTTTGTGTGTGGGAAGCAAAGTAAGAACATAGATTCCAAGGATTTCAGGGGAAAGGCCAGGGCAATGTCAACCTGACATGGTAGGGCAGTAGAAAATGGTCTCATCAATTGGAGAAGCTTAATGGAGAGAATGGAATTTCACAAGCTATTTAAATAATGTGAGAGAGATTTGAAGATTCTTTCCCCACCAAACCATGCACGAACACACACTACAAACACATTCATGATATCTTAGTTACCAAAAAGATATTTAATCCAAATTAATGTATAAATGCCTATAAAATTATATTTTTATGAGAAGTTTTTAAAGCTGTCTTTCAGATAAAAGAATAGTGTGCTTGGATTACTGAGGATTCTCTTCTTTTCTCTTCCTGAAATCCAATACAGGGAACAAAAATGACTGAACTTGACTAATGCTGGCCATAGAGGATTTTCCATGCTAAACAAGCTTTTGACAAATAGCATGTCTTTCAAGGTAGATAAATCTAGACCCAGTGTTAGCGGGTACTAAAAACAACAGCCCATCTTTATCTTTGATGGTTCCTATATTCAGCAGGAAAATGTTCGTTTTTCAGTTGAATGCATTTAAATGATAAATAAATAGCTGTGAACTGAATCCTAGAAGAAAAGAGAAAAACAAAAAACAATCACTCTTGATTTTTCAATGTGACATACTAAAGATTTTCTTGAGCTTCAAAACAATATATGGCATATGCTTTATAAGATATAACTGTGGAGACCAAGTTCTTAGTAAATAAAAGTGAAAAATAAAATAATGGGAATAAGATGATTTCTAAGCAGTGAATTTTCTAATTGGAGTAATTCAGGATTGAAAGGTATGTTAAAGGTTCTCCAACTGCCTGATGCTGAATTTCTCTCTTGAAAATCCTAAGCGCAAATTGCCTTTTGTCATTAAATACCTAGTGAGCATCTATAATCTGGACCCTACATGTAATATGATAGAAACATGCATGAATAACCTGTGTTTTATAGACTACATGTGTTACTGGATCCCATCAAATATAGAAATTCTGAAAACATTAATAAAGTTGAGGAATTAGAATTTGTCATTTACTTGTTTGTTGATTTTTTAAATGTACTCAGCCCCCATCAATGTATTTATTTATACATTTCAATTTTATAAGAACGTACTACAGTTCTAGCAAATAGAGTTCCTGTCATGGGTGATAACAGGTCTATGGTGTCATTTGTGCAGCTATGCAAGTGAAATTGGAAAAAAAGAAGATGGAGATACATTCAGTAAAAAAGAGAACACCCAAGGTGCCTGGTAGGTAGTAGTGGACAATGGAAGGGGGAAAAAAAGAGAAAATAGTGAAATAATTACATAATTTTGTCAACGACTAATTTTGGAGCTAATGACAGTTGCCTTCCCAATATCATTTTCTAATCTCTCTGGTCTCAGTTTTCTTATTTTTTTTAAAGATTTTATTTATTTATTTGAGAGAGAGAGAATGAGAGACAGAGAGCAGGAGAGGGAGGAGGGTCAGAGGGAGAAGCAGACTCCCTGCTGAGCAGGGAGCCTGATGTGGGACTCGATCCCGGGACTCCAGGATCATGACCTGAGCCGAAGGCAGTCGCTCAACCAACTGAGCCACCCAGGCGCCCAGTTTTCTTATTTTTTTTTTGTTTTTATTTTTTTAGTTTTCTTATTTATAAAATGAGGATATGGTTTTTGTTGTTGTTCTTATTAATAATTCAATTACATAGTCCCCCAAAATATTTTGTGTCTTACTGACATCGAGCACTTGATAAAAATAATTATTATCATGATTATCACCATCATTACTACTAAGTAAGAATCTCTGAATCTTCTCTCCTCAATTAAATATATATATATTCCTCCAATGAAATCTTCTAAAAATAAAATCTGCTTTTCTACTTATTTGCTTCTCCCTTTCATTGATTCTGATCAAAATGAATATACCGTTTTGTTCTTTTTCAAGAATCTATTAAAATGCTCGGCACTTCATAAGTTTGTGAAAATATATTAACTGATGAGAGAGAGTGCCTTTTACATTTTCCCATAAAAATGCAAAGGAAAAAGTTGATCCTTTCTACAGGCCAGTGGATCTGACCTTGCTTATTTTATAGGAAGTGCAAGAGCCCCATATCCTTCACCTAGTCTTTCACAACACTCCCAAGAGACAAGCAGCAATTATTGAAATCATGTGCTGGTGCATTTCACCCATTAAAAGAAGAAGAAAAAAAAAGACCTGTGTTTATTTTTTCAGCCCCCTTCTCCAAGCTATTTAATCATAAGTTCATAGTTTTCTGACAAAAGTTCAAAGTCTTTGCTTTAAAATGACGAAATAGTAGACCTGGCCAAGCGTGTATAGCATTTTGAGTCTTCTTCCAGGTAACCCCTGGTAACCTCTGCCTGAGGTCCTGGCTCAGAGTCCCAGACAGGGTTTTCAATAGCAAAATGAGTCGGTATGGCTTTCCTTCTCCCACCTTAACCTGTCAGGAACAATTAGACAAGAACTAAAATGTACACTCATGTAGAAGAGCCCCTCAAATGGACTGCCTTTAGACCTAGTCTCTTCCATTGGAAGCTTGTTCCAGGGAGCTGCAGTAGGGGGCAGTTCTGCTGGTATTTTTCCAGAGAAATATTCTGGCAGTTTTCTCTGAACTCTCCCTTTTAAAAGTTCTTTCAAAGCTTTGGATTACAAAAAGGGAGACAATTCAATTAGATAATAATAATCTTCAATACCCAAGAATCCAGATTTTTATGAAAGTAGTGTCTACCCAGGTTCAAGGGTAAACTTCATTATTTCATTTTTCAAGCTTTGGAACCTCTTGACAGGGAAACAAAGCAATTAATACACTAAAACATTGACTGGATTCAGACTTTCATTTTTTTCACTTACTGAAGAGCCTGTCTTGAATTATCATCTCCATCTGTCTTTCTTCATTTCCTGGGGGTCAATCTTTGATCTTCTGTTTGAGGTTAGGAAGTGATGAAGGAGGAAGGGTGTTCTTGGCTTTTTGACCTACCCAAAACCAGAATGGGCTTCTTTGTGCAGCTAATATGAATTAGTGTTTTGACATTCTAACCACAGAAACAATCTTTTTTTTCCAGAGTTTCTATAAATAATCTGAAATAACTTAAAATTTCTCAGAAAGACAAAAGCATGAAGTAAAATTATTTAGTTTGGAAAAGTTTTTGTTCATTTATTTGGGTAACTGTGAACCACATTTTTCCTTCATAGTCATAAACTTCTGACAAATGCCCTCTACATATTTGATATACAGAAAATGATAGCTGGAGTTGAACCTCATCAAGTCATACTTTAGTTAAAAGACTTTAAATAGGAATTTACTAAAAATGAGGAGTAGAAAGGAAAAATGAGCTCAGAGAGCAGCACGTGGCTAGAAGTCCCAAATATACAGGCTTTTCAGTGCTTGTAAATGAGAACACTGCCACTGCTGTTGCGTGTTCATCTTTCTTGTATGAATACTAAGCTTATTATAATTCATTTTAATATCATTGGACTGTTGCATGGCTAAGGCCATATTTCCCTATGCAGCAAGTTATCAGGAGAAAAGAATGTGCTGAGGACAAAAAGCTTAGAAGCCAGTGCTTAGAGAAGCAGGAGAGAGAACTTCTGATTCTCTCTTTGTAGTATATGAAGAGAAGAAGACAGAGACAGAGATAAGAGATAAAGAGTAGGGAAAAAGAGAGAAGTTTTCCTGGACCCTTGCTACTCAGAATTGAGGTTCACCATGTAGTAATGTCTTCTTCTAAATGCAGAATCTCAGGCCCGGAACCCTCATCACTCTAAAGCTGCATAATAAAAGATCCACAAGTGATTCATATGAACATTAAAACTGAGGAGCATTGCAAGAGGAAAACAAATCAGTTATACTTTATTGTGAAATTAGTTGTATGTTGATCCATTCCCTGTTTTTTTTAATTTTTTGAGATTTTTTCTTACATCTGATTTATATTTTATAACATTATCTCAAATCTTTTACAGAGAATGAAGGAAAAGTTCCCTGTCCAAGGGGTGGGGGGTGGAATACAGCTCTCTAAGGTCATGTCAGTGAAGCAGCAGTAATAATGGGGGTGGTCCAATGGCCCTGTAGATCTCTGAGAATGAAAGAGGAGGTTCAAAGTTTTGGCTATGCTTCATATGGAGATTCTGTTTAATACTGAATATATATCTCAAAGCAAAGCATATTGAAGTCCAGGAGTATTGAGGCTTTTAGTAATCACACATGCATAAAATCAAGATTCCAGAATGCCAGTTTATTTGTTCTTTTACAATAGAGAAATAAAGCCATCATCTTCATGTAGTCAAGGTCAGTATAGTTAAATATAAAGCCAATTTATAATTTTGAAAAAGGTTTGTAAATACCAGATCCCCCTCAAAAGGGAAGGCAGACAACATTGTAAATAGGTAATTGAAGGAGAGTCCTTTCATTTGAATAGTTTTTGACAACGGGGCCAGACACACTAAAGACCATTTTTGTCTAATTCCTATACCTACTTTGGACCACTGCATCTCCCTAGGGCAGTCCTATGAGCACATCCATTTTTGTACCTTTTTCCCCTTTACCACCAGGCTATGCTACCTTTTGTTACTGTCTCATTTTACTTCTTCTGCAGACATGTTAATATAATTTTCTGGGCTGCAGATTTAGTCTAATAAATATAACTTAAATCTGCTTGGATCAGTGTTTCTCAGAGTGAAATCATAGATACCTACATCAAAATCACCAGAGGTGTTAAATAACTCGGCCCTTGGCCTCATCTGGACCCACTAAAGCAGAACCAACTTAGAAAGATCCCTGGAAATCTGCATTTTAAAAATTCCTCAGATGAAATTTATTTTTCCAGCTAAATTTTCTTTCTTTCTTTTTTTTTTTTTTATTCATGAGAGACAGAGCGAGAGAGAAAGGCAGAGGGAGAAGCAGGCTCCCAAGGAGCAGGGAGCCCGATGCGGGACTCGATCCCAGGATCCTGAGATCATGACCTGAGCCGAAGGCAGACGCTCAACCGTCTGAGCCACCCAGGCGCCCCAGCTAAATTTTCTTAATAATTGGCTCGGGCCTCTACTTTGGTTGCTTACTTAGGGGAAAAACAAAAAAAACAAAAAAACTATGCCTACCAATTTAAAAGTTGTTTGAATCTCGTGCTTTTAGCTAAGGCCTACTTTCCCAGCTAAAACTGACAGTTTAGTTTAACTGTCAGAGGACTAAGTTATTTGATGTTCTTAGAAGATTCTTCATTCAGAGGCCCTTAAATAGTAATGACAAGTATATGGTCATTTTATGTCATCAAAATTTCAAACCTGAATCTACTTCACCTTTCATTTTTTACAAATGTTCATATATTATACATATATGATAAAATTTAATCCACCTATACATTCATTTACCAACTGTTTTAAGTAACTGCTGTAGGTTATACCCTTTCAGATGTAATTTTTAAACGATTTTTGCTGAAGTTCATATATTCAGTTATTTTGTATTGCTTTTTATGAGTTTCATTAACCAAATCTTTTTGGGGGGTCTGTCATATGTCAGAAACTACCCTATCCACCAAAAATTCAGTGATGACTAAAACAGGGTGTTGGCAATACAAAGCTAGGGTGTGATCCAGTTGGCATTGACAGCATATTCAAATAGAGAAAAATTTCTCCAGAACACAGTTTTGTAAAAACTTTGGTTTCACCTAATTCTCGTCAGGAAATCTTGCAGTTAATAAAGTGAAGTTAAGTTGTAGCTGCTCTCCACATCTGTGTTTAGCAATATCTGAAGAGCTATTCCTAAAATAACTAAAAACTATTTTAAAAATTTGTTAGAAATGATAGGCCTATAAAAAGAAGTGCATTCAGTTTACTATGCACATTATAAAAAATAACCAGTAGATTATAAACACGTGATTCTAATAAAAAGAGATGACTCTAGCGATAACCCTTGGCCAGTGTAACCAGGGGTAGGTTTTGTTGTAGTCTGGGTTCTCATCTCTCTTTTCTCTTTTTCAACCCAAGAAATCCCTGCTGAATTGTTGCTTTTTGCAAGTGGTCAAGGTGAGGCTGGGAGAGACCTGTAAAACTGGATTGTGGTATGAAGAGTCATATCCTGCTTAGAATCCTGGTTAAAATGGATTTTTACTTTGAGGAAAGATTGTATGCCAGAGTATATCCTAATCAACCTTACTGAGACATTTTTCTCCACTCTCCCTCCAGCTTCTCTCTGGAAGGCATTTAAGACAAGCTCAGGTTAATTACATCAGGTCTAATATTCCCAGGGCAAGCCAATGTTATATAGAAGACATACAATAGAAATCCAATTACAGTTTAGCATTCCATTTGATTTACTTATTTTTAAATTCTGGCAGATGTTAAATAGGTTCAATAAACCCAACAATAACTTAAATTCTCTATATTATATTTAAAATAGTTCCGAGGAACTAAGTAAAATGTCAATTTCCCCTGATTTGTTACTACATTGCATATTGTTTTCTATGAGACTATTAATTTTCCTGCCTCACAGCCGCTGTCCTCATCAGTTCACATTTATGTCCCCTAATTCCTTCAGATGCAGCGCTGAATGGGCTGAAGCTCCCACTGACATGCCCAAAGGCATCAGGAGAGCCAGATCCTGACAGGAAGGCAGGAAGATGGACCAGCCATCCATTTGTTAATGTGTCACACTCGAATTACACATGGCTGGCTGCAAAATTAAATTGCTCTTTCAGGATATCAGCGGAGACATAGATACAGCATTATAGCTCTGTGTTCCTATTGTTTTCGGATCAGAAAATGCTTTACTTGTGTACCCTTGCTAAATTGTGTTCACTGAAAGTGCAGATTAAAAAGGGTATTGATTGCAGCTTTCCCCAGGCCTGGAGTGGTTCTGTGATTTCAGAATTGAACATTTAGGAGGAAAAAGTGTGTGTTTCCAGCCTTGGCACCTGGAAAATTTGGGAAACCTTTAAAGACAAGGACTGATAATGAGATGATATTGTTACACTTCCAGATAGTGATCTGGGCAGCTGGGTCCTTTCTCCCCTTCCTGATCTAAAGTACTGCATTTAGGCTTAATAATTTTTCCATCTATAATACTCATGACCTGCAAATACAGTTGCATCCATAATAATGGCTGCTCTATACACAGTGTGATCAAGGGACAGAAAGCAGTATCCTAACAGCCAGCCCACATCACTAGCCAACAGATAAACACTGATAACTTCAATGATTCAGACTTTCTCTGCATGAGGCACATACAGATGAAGATGCCATCACTTGCAAGTGATTTCAATTATGCTTGAATCAAGGTCAAAACAAATTATTTAAGAGTGTGGAAATAAATAAAGACCACCCAAATGAGAACAAACAGAAGCTGTTTATTCAAAGCTTACTATAGCAAGGGAGTCAGTCACCATGACTTGAGTTTGGCAGAGAATCCATGGCAGGCAGTGAGGTGGAAAAGCTTTAGAGTCAAGGGGGCAGGAACAGCTTCAGGTGTGCTCTGGTTGGAGGACAGGGGCACGGGGAAGCTGGAGGTGGGCTAACTAGATGCGGTGCATCTTATGTGATGGACTAGGAGAATATTTGGCTTTCTCTGCTTTCTCCTGGGTCAAAGCAGGGGCAAAAAAAAAAGTAGGGAAGTTGGTAGTCATTGAACAACTCGTGTGTTTTCGGCCAATTGCTGCAGAGGCTGTGGTTAGTTTTCTGCACTGGTTCCTGAAAGGTTCTGGGTCAGGGTTCTATTGTCATATATGACATCTGACCAATGTCCATTTGCATATTCAGCCTTTCAAGAGTGTTTTTTTTTTAAAGATTTTATTTATTTATTTGAGAGAGAGAGAATGAGAGACAGAGAGCATGAGAGGGAGGAAGGTCAAAGGGAGAAGCAGACTCCCCGCCGAGCAGGGAGCCCGATGCGGGACTCGATCCCGGGACTCCAGGATCATGACCTGAGCTGAAGGCAGTCGCTTAACCAACTGAGCCACCCAGGCGCCCCTCAAGAGTGTTTTTAAAAATAGTCATTTAGGAATTAAGTACAAGCAGGCAAATCACTGCAATGGAAGCAGCATTGATAATTCCGCTTATTGGAAGATGGTGGGTAAAAACACAACATCAAAAACTTCTTTCTCGGGTTTAGGATCACCGGCCTGAGAGGCTGATGGTATCAGTATATTGAAAATGAGCAAAGTGCTCATAGCCTCCTTGTTCTCTACCTAAAGAGGCAGGCAGTTAAAACAGCTTTGAAAATAAATGAAGTGAATTTGGATTGTGAGAAACTGCACCCACATGCTTCAGTGGCTGTAAGAGCCAGAAGATGTAGTAGGTCATGAAAGACCTATCTATTGTACAGAGGACTACTAGAGTTGAGAGAAGGAAGGGATCAGTGTGAACGAGCATTTCATGGAGAATGTGTGGGTGAAGCAAGGCTGTTTACAATGAGATTTGAGTGGGGAGAGAGCAGATGGGGAAGCAGCTTATGTAGTACAGATACAATTGGTAAAGATGTACACTAAAGATGAGATAGTACATTTGATTACAGATCCTGCTATGGTAGAGTGATGGCAGAAAAAGTAAAATGAAAGGGAAAGTAAGAAAGCGAGAAGAAAGAAAGAAAGGAAAGTGCAGAGGATATTATAAAGAGTACGGAATGCTGTGCTATTCACAGAAAACAAAAAAGGAAAGAAGTGAAGTTGGTTTAGAAGAATGTTGTATTCAGATCTGGGTGAGTTTCTTGGAGGTGACAGAGTAAGATATTGAAAAGGAATTACCTGTAGGCAGCTGGATGTCTTCTGCTATATTTTAAAATGGGAAATCATGGCAAGTATATATTTGAAATACTCCCCAGGAAATTGATATTTTGAAGTTGTAAATACATTCCCCTTAAGGGAAAGATTAGATAGAAAAAAAAAAAAAAGTACAGACCTCTTGAAACTTGAGTAATGGGCACACACAATGAAAGGGGAAATAGAGGGTTCAGAGAGGTAAGATTAGAAATCCACATATCATAGTGTCAAAGAATCTTGGGAAAGTCCATAGAGATGGTGGGAGTGGGGGACATGTCAAATGATATTAAGTCATCAGGGAGAAGAAACACTATGGAAGGCACTGTGTGATATGCCCTGATGTAATATTTTGAAATCCTTCCTTAGCTGATGAACTAAAAATACTACATTTTAAATACAAAATTAATTTTAAGAGTATCAGTGCTAAGTTTACAGCTTTGGCTAATATGAAAATTGAATACACAGAAAAGGAGGACCAACTGTGTCTATTTGGAAGCCTGCAAGCTAAATTATTTATACATAATTAAAATGAACAAATCAACTGAAGAAGTCACCATTCACACATCCCTAATAAATAACTGGTTATATGGGAATATAGGAAAATGTAAATATAAATGGTTTCCAACCAGTAGCAATTGACTACAATCTTTTTTAATGCATAATTACTGATATCAGAGGCAGTTTGTGTAAATTTTACTGAAACACACTGAGTTGGGAAGAATTATGAAATGTGTAACACAGAATAAGTAGAATATATACTTGAAAGAATTGGTGACACAATTTTTCAAAGAATGAATCTTCTCACACCTTTTGGAAAAGGGACCCTCCTAAGCATTGAAACTTAGGCAATTATTTTGTTAGGGCCAAATTGTTTTTTTATTTTCTCTCTGTCACCAAAGTATATGTAATGAGAGAGTAGGAAGGAGTTTAAAATAAGTTCTCCTTCCCACCCATCCCGGGGGCTGGGTGAAGACTCTTTTCTTAGAGTCTTCATCTTTTTTTTTTCCCCCACTGGTAAGTACATAGATTGCACTCAAAATACTAAATATGATGACTCCATGAAAAAGGATACATTCCAATCCCTTTCGCGGGTATGCAAACTGGTGGACAATAAGCAAAAAGCATCACAATTTAAATATGCATATGCATGCATATTTGTTAAGAATTTGTGCAAAATGGTTAATGTGAATTGTTTATGCAAAGTGAATATTGAAGACAACCTAAGCATCTAAGAAAAGACTAATCAAATAAATGATGGCATATCTATGTTATGCAGTTCTCAGCTATTTAAACGAGTAAGCCATTAAAAAAAGTAAAAGTAGGATCCCAGGACCGCCCTGCCAACGCCCACTGAACGCCTGACATCTCGAGATTTCGCGAGATCAGGCGTCCTCTAGGAAGAGCGGTTTCTCCCAAGACCCAGAAGATCTGGCTTTCTCGCTGCAGAGTGGTGTACCCAGCGGCACCTGCGCCTCGCTGCTGATTTCGGCTCCCCTCGAAGCAGCCCCTGATGCGCAGCACATCCCTGCCCAACGTCTTCCTCAGGTAAAAGATATGAGCTGAAAAAGTATGTGGAGTCTGATGCCATTTCAGTAAATTATTTTTATGCGTTTGAATAGAAAGTTGAAAAAAAAGGTCTTGGAAAGATGCATATCTGTTAATAATAGCTTCTTTAGCAGTTATTTAAGGATGGTGGAGATAATGTTTAGGCACGTTTCAGTCATTCACAAGTATGTATTAACTTGATTATTTACATTTTTATATTCTTAGAATTTTTATTCCTTCTATTTATAATTCTCTTTTGAGATAAATCTATATAAATTATTGAAGACTGTTGGAAAGGGAGCGTTCTCTCTCTATCCTCAAGTTCTTCCAGCTGGACTAAGAATTCAATTTACCTGAGGCAGATTGACAAGAGAAAAAACGAAGTTTTATTATGTGCACACAAAGATTCAATAATGAAATTGAGACCCCAAAGAAATGACTAAGGCAGGCAGTTTCTATATATTTTAGAGATGATAGATTTATGAGGAATTTATAGGACAAGAAAAACATGTGTTTGGGAGCTTTAATTAGTAAATAATTCTAAGTGGAATTTGGGCTGAGGCAGTAGATTAGTAAAAAGGTAGCAAGGTTTATTCCTATAGCCTTCTCAACTTGAAAGTTCTTATATCTGGTGATAAGGATGCCTTTTTGTTTCTTAGGAAGGGAGAGTATTTCTCATATGAGAGATTTGTTTCCTGCTTTCAGGGGGACAAACGAGGGTCTGAGTTTCTTTGTACCAGTCATTTCCCAAGGTGCTTCAATTCAAAATAATCAGTATGCTATTGTGGTACATTTAGGGGTGGCCTGCCCTGGGCCCTACAGTACAGAAATCTTCAGTGTTGAGTTATATGAGTTTTTGACAAATATATACACCCAGGTGAGCCATACCTTTATCAAGATAAGGAGCATTTCCTCACCTCTCCCTTACCCCTTCTCAAATAATTTTCACCCGGGTGTCTGAGGTAGCCACTGTTCTGTTTGCACTAAAATTTAGTTTTGCCTGTTCTAGAAATTTCTATAAAGAGAATCAGACAGTAAGTACCAATTTGTGTTTGAAAGGAATCTATTCAAAGCCCCACCCAAGCTTATAGACAAAACTCACAGGTGTCTGCCCTTGGCCCTAACTCTGTTTTTCTAAGTCACGGGGCCCTACGTTCTCAGAAAAGAGACCCCAACTACGAAGCATATTCTTCTCTAGTCTGACTTCAACCCACAACCCAGGTGAGCCCTGGACAGAACCCCTCGAGAAATCTGCTACCACTTGCACTACCTGGCCAAGAATCAACCCCCTCCCGCACCTTCCGTGGACATAGCTGCAACCTCCCTCACATCCTTTAAACAACAACGAAACCAAAACAAACAAACAAAAACCCTTGCAAGACCCAGCCCAACAGAAGCTGATGGCTGACATCTCTCTTGATGTGGAGTGAATAAACTCTGTCCTGCTTGTTGTTTCATTCATGGGCCACCCTAACAGCGTTCAGTTTCTTGAGCTCAGCATAGTGTCTTTGAGATTCCTCCATCTTGTTGCATATATCGGCAGTTAATTCCTTTTTATTGCTAAGTGGTGTAGTATCATGTGAATACAGGTTTCTCCCATTATCCAAAAGGAAACTGTTTCTGTGAAACCTTTCATAAGCTGAAATGGTGTAAGGCGAAGAAACAATAACCATTAATTCATATGGAAAAATTTTTCAGCATTCCCAGACCCCAAAGATAACCTCTCTTAGGCTCTTCTGATTCCTTAGGACACATCTTGCTAATAGATGCACAAAACCAAGATAAAGTACTAATGCTCACACATTTTAGAGTTATGGAGGCTTAATAACTGAGAAGCTGAGGGTAGATTCGGAATGAAGAATTTGGCCTTGCCACTCTCACTGCTGGGAGTGCATACTGCCTCTACAATGGCTCTTTGAAAAACAAATGGTGAACGCTATTTTTGCTTTTCATTGTTTTTCATAAAAGCAGAAATCCTCTTTCGGTTCCATCCAGTTAGCAAAAGCAGATACTCATGTAGGTCTTTCGTTAAAGTGGCATAAGGCAAACTTCCGAAAAGCAGGGGATACCCGTATACCTGGATTTATTACCCTGCTGATAGGCATTCAGGTTGTTTCCAGTTTTTGACTACTGAATAAAGCTGCTTTTGATAGTCTTACATAAGTCATTTTTGGACATATATTTTTATTTCTCCTAGGCAAATACTTCAGGCATATTTCTCTTTAGGAATTTTTTTTTTCCCCTTAGAACTCCTGGGTCATAGAGGAGCTGTATGTTTAATATTAGAAATAATTGATACACAGTTCTCCAGACTGGTTTTAAGATTTTGTACTTCAAACTTCAATGTTCTAGAGGGTTGCAGTTGTTCATATATTTATGAATATCTGGTATGAACAATTTTTTCGCATTAGCCATTCCAGTGGTCTTAATTTGCATTTTCTTTATGATTAGTAGATGCTTTGTACTTTTTCATGTGCTTATAGGCCACCCTGAAGTCTTCCTTGTGAAGTGTGTGTTTAACAGTTTCAGGAATTATTTTTGTTTTGGATGCAAGTCTTTTGTTACATATATGTTTGCAAATATCTTCTCACAATATGTGACTTACCTATTTATACTTCCTAGCAGTGTCTTTTAATAAAAAAAAAGTTTGCTTTTCATGAAATCTACTTTCACTTTTTTTCTTTTAAATTTAGTGTTTCTTGTGAACTAAGAAATATTTGTCTATTACCGTGCCACAAATGTCTTTCCACTGTTTTCTTCTAGAAACTTTATAGTTTAAGCTTTTATTTTAGGGCCTGATTCATGTAAGTTAATTTTTCTTTGTGGTGTGAGGTAAATATCGAGGTTCTTTTTTAAATATATTGATATCCAGCATAATCTGTTGAAAATATTCTCCATTTCCTGTTGAGTAGGAGAATTGACACTCTGTTTCTTGATATATTTGTTTATCCTTAATGTCAGTCTCATACTGTCTTTTTGGCTTTATAGCAAACCTTAAATTCTGGTACTATTTATCTTCCAATTTATTATTTCTTCTTCAAAACTATTTTGTCTATTAGAGGATTTTTGCAATTCCATTTATATTTTAGGAATAGCTTGTAGGGTGCCTGGGTGGCTCAGTTGGTTAAGCGACTGCCTTCGGCTCAGGTCATGATCCTGGAGTCCCTGGATCGAGTCCCGCATTGGGCTTCCTGCTTGGCAGGGAGTCTGCTTTGTCCTCGGACCCTATCCCCTCTCAGGTGTTCTCTCTCTCTCATTCTCTCTCTCTCAAATAAATAAAATCTTTAAAAAAAAAAAAAAAGGAATAGCTTGTAAATTTCTCTTAAAATATATGGAATTACATTGAATCTACAGCTTTATTTGGATAGTTGTCAATTTAAGAGTATTGGGTCTTCTACCTTATGAACTTGGGTATCTTTCATTTTATCTAATCTTTATTAATTTATCTTAGCAAAGTGTCATTGTTTTCAGTGCAGAGATATTAAATAGGCTTGGTTAGAATTATTCTTAAATGTTTTCAGGTTTTTGCCTCTACTATAAATATAAAAGTTTTTTTTTACCTGAATTTTACATTCCATTTGTTTCCTAATAATATATGGAAATATAATTAGCTTTTGTTTATTGACTTTATATTCCTTATTCAAATACCCAGTGCTGTATTCCAAGCACATGGCCAGCATTCTATACCTCTTGGATTTGTGTTATTTATAGCACTAGGGATTTCACATTTATATTGTATAACTTATGATGCATTTTCTCTTGTGGTTCTGATTAAAAAGTTAATTGAGATGCTTTTTTAATAATTGTGATTAATTACATTGCAATTCTAGGTTAGGCAATATGTATATACACACATACATATACGTGTATATGGGTACATATATGCATTTATATGTATATATCACCTATATAAATATGTACATGTATTCATATATACATATTCATGTATATGCTCATATAATGTTATATATACAGTCTAGTATATATGTGTATATATTCTTTTACATATGGATACATACACATAAATAATAACCACCAATTAATTGATGACTGTGCTTATGGCTTATTGGGTTTCCCTAGGAAAACTGCTTAACTTTTCTGTATTTCACTTACATGCAAATAAAAATAACTCTAATCTGTACTGAGAAGGTTACTGAGGTTAACAAAGATAATTAAATTTGTTAGGGAGAATTTGATTTAAGTTTTTATCTTTATATCATACCAGTTCATGTCTAAATAAAATTTCTTGCTATTTACTCAGAGTGTGGCATGTTTTTACTTTTTGTTTTTTTTCTAAAATAGGGCAGTGGAAAGTGTTTTGAGAGCCATGTGCCTGACCTTTATTAAGACTTATTTTTAAGGCCAGGAAGATTAGAATTGCATATTGTTTGGGCCTGAAATACAGCTTTAGTATTTTATATTGTTATTATTTTATGTAAATACCTTTGATGGTAGGGAGTCTTAGAAGATTTTGATATGATTAGCTCCAAGGTTGTTTTCATGGGGTGAAACAGAAATGTAAAGTCAAGGGCTAAAATCCTGGGCATAACATTTTTCTGCTTTTGTTTTCATTTTTTTATTTTATTAAGAGGATTTTTGCTTTCCCAAATACTCTTGATGCCTAAGTCTGTCAATTCCCTTTCATAAGATTCTGAGACCACGTAATTATAAATGGGAAACATTCTTATCTGAACAGCTTTCTGATCATCAGCTTGTTTACATATGGGTAACCATTCTGAATATGTAATGAATACAATATTTCCTACTCCACTCCTTTCTTTCAAGCTGTGATGATCCCCAAAGAAAGTAAAAATGCTCCGATGTAATTACAGGTTCAGGGTAATATCTATAGGAGTTTAATGCAGTTTCTTATGCTTCTAAGGGTATAAGCCTCTCAGCTAATCACAGTTTGAATTATCCAACTGGTTATTTTAATTTCTCCCTATGCATTGAAGGTTTTTTTCCTCCTTTGTTAGTTTTAAAAATAGAAAATATGCTCAGTGGACATCTTACCTCTTAACTCTAAAGGTATATCCCATTCTTACGCTGGTATAAAATTTTGGTCTATTTTTGTGAAAAATGAGTTAGCTCTTTTTAATATATGGCTCAGTAATCAGTACTAAAACAGAGACCTAGATCTTTGTGAACTTTATAAGTCATGACTCAGTTTTTTAAAATTAATGCCAGGATTACTATTAAACACTTTGAAACCAAAGTAATGTTGTCTCTCTGTCATTCCTTACACATTGAACCTAGCACGATAATGAGAAGGTAGTAAATGCAGACTGGAAAGTGACAATGTAATATCACATTCAGTCTGCCCTTTAATATGATTGGCCTTTCTGGGTCTGTTCTGTTTTGGTTTATGTACGTTTGCTCTGTATCTCATCTGGAATGTTTGTAACTAGGTATGATTTTGCTTACTGTTTATATAGAGGCCAAATCTACTTTCCCTGGCAGTTGTTAGTTCCTTCCCTTCATACCACCATGTTGTTTTTTGCTTTGAACAGTCAACTATTTTTTAAAGATTAAAAATGAGAAAATAAGTCTTTTTCATTCATGAAAATACTAGCCATTTATATGGCTGTTCGTTTTTGTGAGGAGATCTATCTTTCCATTCTGGTTTCATCTTATTTCTGCCTGAAGAACTAATTTAAATATGTCTAGGAGTACAGGTCTGGTGGCAAATAAATTCTCTCAGCTACTGATTTTCAGAGTTTTTATTTTGCCTTTAATCTTAAAAAGGTATGTGTGCTGGGTATAGTAGTTTATGGTGGCAATTCTTTTGTTTGGGTTTGGTTTTTACAGTAATTTAACATATTGCTATAGTTTTTTTTTTTTTTTTTTCCCTAATCTCACAAAGTTTCTGATAGGTTGGCTGTACTTTTCATTTTTGTTTCTCTGTACATAATTTGTCTTTTTTCCCTCTGGCTGTGTTAATGATGTTTCTTCTGTACCATTTTGTTCTGTCAATTTGATTAGAGTGCACCTTACTGTCTTTATTTGGGGTGTTTACTTGAGCTGCTTTGTTTTGTGGATTTGTAGCTTTTGTAACATTTACAAATGTTTTGACTATTGTTTCTCCAAATGTTGTTTTCTGTTTCTTTTCTTCCTGGACTCCAAAATATTAGATTTTTTTATATCGTTTCACTGATACTCTGTTTACTTATTTCAGTCTTTTATTTACTCTGTGGGTTTTATTTTAGATCATTTATATTAATGTATTTTCAACTTCACTGATCTTTTCTTCTCTGGTTAATCTAATTTGTTGTTATGCCATCTACTATCTTTTTCATTTCACATATTTTTTTTTCATAGAATCTCATTTTGGTCCTCTATCATTTTCATATTTTTCTCCTTTTTCTTGAATAGATGCAGCATATTTATAATAGTTATTTTAAGGTAATTTCTATCATATGGGGTCTGTTTCTGTTTATTGTGTTTTATTCTGTTTTTCCCTCTTCTTGATAACTTTTTATTGGATTATAGGCATGGCAAATTTTATATGTTTTCTGGATTTTGTTGGATTCTTTTTACCTAGGGTTGAATTTGTCTGGCATACAGTTGAATTACTTAGACTCAGTTTGATCCTTTTGAGGCTCTTTTTTTTTTAAGATTTCATTTATTTATTTGACAGACACAGAGAGAGAGAGAGAGAGAGCACAAGCAGGGGGAGTGGGAGAGGGAGAAGCAGGCTTCCCGTGGAGAGGGAGCCCAATGCAGGGCTTGATCCCAGGATCCTGGAATCATGACCTGAGCTGAAGGCAGACGGTTAACGACTGAGCCACCCTTTCGAGGCTCTTGTTAAACTCTTTAAAGGAGAGACTAGAGTTTTTAGTCTAGGACTAATTTAATCTCACTTCTAAGGTATATCTTTCCAGGAACTCTTCCCAATGCTCTGTATGCTACAAGGTCTTTTATCTCGGGATGGTGAGAGCTTAAACTATTGCTAGTGCACTTGAACTACTATGTGTTTTGTGTTGGGACTGCTGCTTTCCAAAGTTCTTTGTCTAGCCTCACATAGTTCCTTTCATACAGGCACTGATTATTATTTAGCCAAAGATTGGAAGGAACCCTACTTCAGATCTGCAGAACTGTCTCCATTTCTGTAGCCCTCCCCTCTCTGATACTCTGCCTCCCAAACTTTAGTTGCCTTGGCTTTCCTGACTTTCAATTTCCTCAACTCAGCAAAACTGCTAGTGTCTGTTGGGATTGCCCTCTCTTCATTGTGGCCAGACAATTGTTTCAACACAATAAGCTGGAGAAGTTGTGGGCTTACCTCCTTTGTTTCCCTTCCTACTATCTAATGTTTGAAAACATTGTTTCATATATATTGTCTATCCACTCCATCATTTCTGAAGCAGACATTCTACAACAACATTTTAAAGTATGTAATCAGAGTCCAAACAGAGCTCTTATTTAAATTACATCTATGCTATTTTCATGAACTTCCATAAGCCTGGAAATTTGCTGGGCTGCTTTGTAACTTTTTACCTGAAGGTTTCCAGAGGTTTTAGTAAGTCCTATGTAGTTTTACTTACAGACAAAACTTATCTTACTTTGAGATTGTACTGCCTCAAATTGGCAAACTCTTTATTCATTCTGATGGTTAGCGCTTAACTGGGCTTTTCTGAGGGGTGCTTAAGTACAACAATTTTAAAGCAATGGAGCAAAAGATGCCAAGTATATTTAAACATTTTTGTCTCTTTAAATTTTCCTCTGAAAACTCAATCAAGAGCCGGAGCATGGGGACTCTGCAATCTATATACTGTTCTATTGGCTTCCCTGATTTCTGCAGGTTTTGCTATAATTACTTCGTGCTAGATGCCCACAACCAAACCCACCGTGAGCTTAATGCATTGCCTTTGTATTAGGAAAGGAGCTGTCTCTGTGAAGGTGTCCAGGAGTGCAGACAATGCCTTAGTGCCAAGAAAAGGATGTCCTCTTCCTCCCAAATAATGCTGCCTCTGCTCCAGAGAATATAACTAAGAGAGTGTGACCAGGTGCCTCTGCCAAATCCTTTACGTAATTGTATGTAGAAGCCTTGCCCTCAACTTTCAGCTTTGTTGATTCAGAAAATTTGTTGAGGGAGATTTCTTAAGGTGACCTCTTGAAAAACATTCTAACATTTTTTTAAAAAATTATAAAACGCTAAAAAATAAATTATAAAACATCATAAACCTATATTTTAGTACTCCATGGTTTACCAATGTTGAATGCCAGTTGTTTGGTTCCTTGGAGGAGATAGGTTCAGAATTGTCTATCCACAGCCTACAGAAAACTGTGTCTGGGCCTGGGTCTGCAGTAATCATTTTTGAAACTTTTGGTATCTCAGGAAACAATGTGTGAACTGTTGGCCCCTGAGTGCTTCAAAAACAATGAGTAGCACCAAAGTATACATAATACTTCGTGGTTGAAAAACAAAATTGTGATGGAAATAACATACAGTGGTTGAGGACAAGGGCCTTTCTAAACACTATAATTAATAGCTTGGCTCTACTGCAGCTTATATAATCCTTCACATCTCCAAGTCTTATTTACGGTGCCTTCGGAATCATATTGTTAGAGGAATTACATAAAGTAGTTGGTTCATGTTGTACTTCTTACGGTACCACTCACTCAGTTCAATGAGTGGAAGCCTTGTGAATAGAAATCATTATGGTTGTCATTGTCATTATCATGATCATTGTAAAATGCTAAATAGGTTAATTTAACACTATTTATTAAATGCTTACCAAGTTTACTACTGCACTAAGACAATAGATTAAGCTCTTTAAGTTAGGATCCAAATAATAAAATATGCAGTTTAAGATCTACAAATATATAAACATGCACGTACAGTTCAGCAAAACTATTTTTTTTTGAAATGGTAAAACAAGGTCATAGTAAGTAAGCAATTCTTACTAAAGATAACTTGTTTGAAAATTTCAGTAGGGGTCGTCATATGTCATGGTAATTCTTCAGCTGAAATTCAGTTTGAGGATTTTGTCTCTGGATATCATCTCCCTAAATAAAGATATTTTATTTAAACGTCCATAATGACAGGTTTTGAAACTCTAAAGAGAGGAACGTGCCCTGTCACTCCTTCTTCCTGAATGCTACATGGGGAGTAGAACACCCACGAAGGTGGCAAATCTGTTGAGAGGAGCAATGAGGCTGTGTGACTTGAATTTCTCTTCCTGCACCCAGAAAAACAAGTGATCATGTTAAGATTAATTTTGGCATCAGCTTTTTCTGTTAAGTGTTTGGTAGTTCACAATTACTTCTTCCCTAAGTATGGAGGAATACATTCTTTTTTTTTTTTTTTTTTAAAGATTTTATTTATTTATTTGACACAGAGAGAGACAGCTAGAGAGGGAACACAAGCAGTGGGAGCAGGAGAAGGAGAAGCAGGCTCCTGGCTGAACAGGGAGCCCCATGCGGGGCTCAATCCCAGGAACCCGGGATCATGACCTGAGCTGAAGACAGACGCTTAACGACTGAGCCACCCAGGCGCCCCTGGAGGAATACATTCTTTTGCTCAAACTGTCTTCCCCAATTCTCCTAAGGCTCCTATTCTGCTAATAGTTATCACTTATTACTTCAGTTAACACTTCTCTTGCTATTCTCTCTCCATGATACATAGCCTGTGAAACTTCAGATGAGTTCAACTTTATTCATTTGTGACAAAACTACTAACATTGCACTAATCATTATAAAATCTAATTTGATACCAGGATTAATTATACTCTTCTGCCTTCTAATTGATTACAGATCTTAAGGCCTTGTATGGTATCAAAAATATAATTTATTGTTTGTGTACCTGAAAATCTTCCAACACCATCCCTATTTTCTGTCCTGCAAAGTGACTGGTGAATCTTCTATAGACTCATTTTCTAAATGGGTAAAACTCTCTAGGACCTATGTGAGGGGATGTTCTTTTAGGGTTAGAAAAAGAGGTCCCTAAATATCCATGTACTTCCTTTAGTCACTCTCTTCCTTTTCTTTGTCGCTCAGAGCCCAGGACATGCTTGCCTCTTTTCTGTTACTTCCCGGTACTCTCCTTGTGGGCTCCCTATTCTATCCTTACTCCTTAAGGTGCACTATTATTGTTCAAAGCTGCTGATCATAAGAAAAGATGAGAGGATCTTCTTAGATGACCACCCTCCAAAACTGTATCTGCAGTAAAAACACTAATGCAAAATGCAAAATTGTCTATATAGTATTATCTTAATTTGTATTATATATAAGAATTTGCAAATATGCACACATGCATATAGAAAAATCATTGGGGAAATATGTAAAAACTTAACAGCAACTGCCTCTGAGTGATATAAATTTTATTTCTCTTATATTTTTTGGTATTTTCTTTATGTTTTCCACTGAGAGATGCACAACTTTTATAATTTAAAGAGTTCATAATATTGTTAGAATTTAGAATCAATAACTGGTGATATGGAAAAATTGAAGTATTAATACTAGGAATACTAATTCAAATAAAGAACCACCTATACTTTATTCTAAACTGTGTGTGTGTGTGTGTGTGTGTGTGTGTGTGTGTGTGAATGTATAGTGTTAAGACCATTTTTGGAGGGTGGAGGAGGCTTCAAATCATTGGAGCAAATGCTCTAAATATTTTCCAAATTTTCACTGTCCCTTGTTAAAGGTCTAGTGTTGTTAAATTTCTAAAAACAACTATGATGCCCTTGGGGGAAAAATAATTTTGAAAGGAATTATATATCTATGTAATTTCGGTCTTCTGAATCATACCATGTTATTCTGAGGTTGACTAGCATTCACAGAGTTAAACATACGCAACACAAACAAACATACGAAAAACTACTCCATCAATATGCAAGAAATCGAGGATACTGTGTTGTTATTAGGAGGGAAAAAAAATGACACAAAGAAAATTCCCCATGTAAAATCACGTATATTATAAATTCTCCACAAATAACGAAGGTTACTTTTCACAAACTGAAGCTATAGTCATAGCAGCCTCAAGACTCAAGTTAAATATAAGCATAAAAACAGTGTACTTGTTGTAAATAGAGCAATCAAGCAAGTAGCAGGGCAAATTATGCATAAGAACTACTTCAATCAAGTGAGGCAGAAGGTGAAAAATCACCAACCCTGATCATCTTTAGACCTAGGAGACAGCAAGTTAAAAGAAGATAGAAACAAACGTGGCAGGATCATTTTGAAAAATCAATTATTAATGAATGAAGCAAATAACCTTATGTAAATATTTATCAAATGGATAGCTTTCCTAGGGGTTAGGTCATCATCTTTAGTCTTAGTATTACCAGTCTGTACTCCCTGCTCAGGCAGGAGGGTAGCCATGTGAATTCTTTACCTAAATACCAATGTTGTGGTGGTAGAATTGCCTTATTTAACTAGTAAGTATATGTAATCTGGAATCCCTAGGTGGGGGGGAAGAGAGAGGGAGTAAAGAGGGTTTGGAGAAATGCAACAGAGGATGGTTATAGACATGGCTGCCTTGATAAAGAACCAAATCCTTTGCAGTAGTATTTCTGTAAATGGAAGTTGCCCTCTGCAATAGCAGATCTTCTAACCACCACTCTTGCTGCCTTTCCAAGGCTCAGCTATACAGTTTCTCATGTCCCTCAAATTCACTTTTACCTGTTACTGAGAACCAGTGAAAGAATTTGGGGACATGGGGCGCCTGGGTGGCTCAGTCCTTAAGCGTTTGCCTTTAGCTCAGGTCATGAATCTAGGGTCCTGGGATCAAGCCCTGCGTCTGGCTCCCTGCTCAGCGGGGAGTCTGCTTCTCTCACCCTCTTGCACTGCCTCTGCCTGTGTTCCCTCTCTAGCTGTCTCTCTCTCTGTCAAATAAATAAGTAAAATCTTAAAAAGAATTCAGGGACAGAAGTTTTAGGTGGTAAAGAAAGGAAATCTATGTTCAGGAACATTCACAGCTACTAAGTCCTGCCACCAGCATATATCATTAAAGATCCCAGGGGTGGCACCATCATGCTGATATTGAGCTCTTAACTTGGGCATGAGAGGCAGAGGTTGCGGGATAAGAGTATGGGGAGCAGAAGACATCTGATTCCCATCACTTATGTAATTGGGATTTTTTGCCGCAATGATCACATATTTTTTTCTATACCCTCTGTAAATACTCAAATATATTTTAATTCTAGGTTTTACCCAACCCCTTTTCTTCCAAAACATAACCTTCAGTAAATAGTCATCTAACTGCTAACTATATGTTTGAGAATCTCCTTTCAGTGAGTAATTGTTCCTATATGGCCTTCAAATCTCACCTCTCTTTACTAATTTGGTGAGAACAACATAATTTTCTCCTGTACCATGCAAAATTAAAGTAGTCATATTTCTAATTAGCCATTGAAGATGAAAAAAGTACCAAATTAGGGAGAAAATGAGTTTATGGAGCCTAATCAAGCATTTTTTTAATTAGGGAATTCAAATCTATATAAAATACAGTAAGAAAAAATAGGCAAAACAACATAATAGCGAGAATCACTCAACCAGTACTTACTTATTGTGTTCCAGGAATGTTCTGGATGCTGGGAGAAAATGTTTTATATGTTTTATAAAACACAGTCATTGCCCTAACAGGCCTTGCAGTCAAGTGGGGAGACAGACTTGTAAAATCCCATCATGGTGAGAGCTAGTAAAGGACTGGGAAAGAGATGAGAAACTAAATTCCAGTAAGGGGGTCGGGGAAGCCTTAAAAGAGGAACTGACAACAGAACAGGGAAGGATTCCAGGCAAGGGGAATAATGTTAAAAGTATTTGTAGTGGAATTGAAACCACGATTTGGTTCTGAAATATCATCCTCTCTGTCTTGATTTTTTTTCTAACTAAATGCTAAGATTATTACTTATGTTCTGGCATAAAGTGATATTTAGATGGCTTCCAAAAATCACAATAGAGTCGCTATTAGAGTTCATTGAAATTTATTACCTGGAAATGAAGGTTATGGAAGAGAGCAGAGAATTGGGGACATCATGGTGAAGAAGTATAATTTATACAGTATTTTCCAGGCAAATTCATCTGTGATTAAGATTCAACTGCCCAGTAGCTTCAGCTTTTGGGCCTTAGGACTTTTCACTTTCTGTCATTCCTAGCCCAGCTGAGACCCAGGTACTTCAAAGTTTAATTTGGTTTTCTAGGTAAGTTCCTCATTTTCATCTGAGCCAAGTGTACATCCACATGCTTTTTGGTTGACTCTTACTAGATTGGGACAAAGTGAAGAGAAAGTTTATATTCCCATACCTTTTTCTTCCTCAAGATGACAACTCCTAGCCCTCTCCAATGATCTATGCCCCTTAGGTTTGAGGCATGTGTCTCCTCTCCATAGGGTTTTTCTATAAGCTTTCTTTTTGATAATGGAATGGAAGATCCAATGCCCAGCTGACTGCCTCTTATGCACACATAACAGGCAAGGCCAGGTGATCTGGATATAGGAAATCTTTCAGTGCTCCACTAGCTTATACCATTTGTCTGAGTCACCCATATAACACTCCTGAGCTCTAGATATTCTTTCTTGGGTCTGAGAACTCTGCTCTCTAGCTCTCTTCGCTGAGAGGATAGGTGAAAAGGATAAAAAAAAAAAGGGGGGGGACACATTTAAGTGGTAAAGAGGGGGTGATACTGGATGCCTCTTGATCACACAATTACTAATCCTATAATATTTGGATATAATACAAAAAGGTAAAGTATCGACTGTGTTTTTGATGTTCATGCTTGTTTGTATTTGCAGAGTATAAGATATACAGAGCATAAGAATAACAAGCAAATTTTAAAAAAGCACTTGTATCATAATGTATTCCTTGATTCATAAAATAATGTCTTTGGTACCTCCTGATATGAAACCATGCTAAGTTAAAAGCCAGAGGAATTATATCAACACTGTTTCTTTTCCACTTTTAATGATAAAATTGGAGAAAGCTAGGATGATGACTTTATTAGAAGTGGTGAACTAAATATAATTAAATGATTGAACCAACAATACATTTACAAAACTATAAACAGTTTATAATAATTTCCATTAGTAGTTCATTCAAGGTGTGTTCATGAATATGTAGTTTCTTATAATTGATTAAACCCTAAAGGCCAAATAAATACAATGCATAGGATAATAGAAAATCTTCCAGTGTTTCAGTTTGATAAATTTTTAATTTGGTCTTCACTAAAATTTGGCAAGTTTGTATTTTAAAGGCATACTATTTTATCAGAGCTTTATTTTATAAAAAGCAAAGGACAGATTCAATAGAAGTCCATCGAGATTACCAAAAACAAAAAACTGTCTCTAAGTATAAACAGACAAAAGATACATTTTCAATGAATAGATTTAAGATTTTATTTTCATTTTTTGCTGACTTAGCATGATTGGTGGCAGAAACTTGACTAATAAAATCTGAAATCCTAAGTTAGCTACTCAATTTTTTAAAAAAGATACACAGTATTCCCCTGCACAAATGTGCCAGAGTGTTTAACCTATACTTTACCCATGTTAGTCAGCTTTTTTAATTTTAGCTATTCCAAACATACCTAGCATGAACCCTTTTATGCATACATATTTGCTTGCATATATAAAAATTTTTAGGATGGTTTGTTAGAAGTGCAATTACTATATCTAAAGATATTTAGTAAAATGTCTTTTTTTTCTAGATGTTAAAAAGGTTTATATTTTTACAAATTTTACCAAACTCAATAATGAACATTTCCACCCATTTTAACCTTACAACTGCTACTTTACTGAGGTGATATTAAGGAAAGTAATTGAGTGGAGATGGGAAGAATAAACAGGAAAAGGTAAGAAAATAAGAAAGTAAACAAGAAAATAAGAACAGGACAGAAGAAAATTGAGGCTGTTGGGGGGATTACGGAAAGAAGTTCATACCATACCATGAACTGAGATGCCAAATCCATAACTCATGCCTCCATACTTTTTGTGAGTTTCAGACACACTATCTGCACATTTAGTATATGCAATTTATGTGATTATTTCCTTGACGGTGAAATTGGAATATATAAAACAAAGTGAAAATCCCTGCTTTCCTCTTTCAAATGCTTATTTCATCCTAACAAATGGTGCCACCATCCTCCTCAAACATCAGGACAGAAACCTGGGTTTTCCCTTGACTCTTCCTTCCCCAACCCTCCTCACCTGCCAATCCCTCACTCTACCTATTGTTCCTCTACTTCAATATTTGGAACATTTATTTCTTCAGTTTTCTTCATCCTGGCTATCACTATCTTGGATTAAGATAATTGTATTTTTCACTTGGATCTCAGATACAGTTTCTTTGTTTTTTATATGCTTGTAGTTTCTTACTCTAGTTTTCCCTTTGCTGGTTTGGCAGCTTTATACTTAATATTTATCTTTTCACAGTTAAACTTTATATCTTATCATGTATACTTAACAAATTCTAAAATTGCCCATTAATCCCACCCTCTGAAAGATGCAAGGGCCTTAGGAAACTGAATCTTGTTGAATCCCTTCCTGACATATGTAATATAATGGTAAAGTATTTTAGATTTATCTTAACCTCATAAATTTGACATTATTATTTTGTATAGGTAATATGTTTTATTTAAACTGTATAATTGATGTATTTATTATGTTTATTATTTATTTACTGTCTCTCTTCACTAGAATGTAAGCTCCAAAAATACAGTTCTCTCTCTCCTTTCGTTTCTTTTTTCTCTTCTCTTTTCTTTCTTTTTCTTTCTTTCTTTCTGTTTCTTCTAAGAACTGTGCATGGCACAGTTGATATTCAATATATATTTTGGGTAAACATGCATTTATATATTTATCTATTCTTTGTCTCATTTTTTCTGCATTCAGCTAACCTTTTTGGAATAGTATTTTTCATAGTACATGCCTCATAAGCTTGCCATAGTGGGGATTTGTTGATGGTAACTCTCCTGTGTTTATCTAAATATAAATAAACTTAGTTTTGTTCTATTTCTGGAAATTATAAGTCCAATTTGAAAATGTTTATTTTAAATTTTCCCCTCTTAGTACTTATAAGATATTTTCCCACTGTCCTCTGGCTTGTTGATGATATTAAGACATCTGTTGCTAATCTAAGTATCCTTTATTTATTTATTTATTTATTTATTTATTTATATATTTACTTATTTATGTTCTTATGTTCAATTAGTCAACATCTAAGTATCCTTCTTGGTAGAAGAATCTTTCTGCTTTTCCTTAAATATGTCTAGCTGTGGATTATCTTTTTTCCACACTCCTTCTCCCTCTCCTTCTCGATCTCATAAAATTCTGCTTCTTATCTGTTATTTCTGTATTGGAGGATTTCTGTATTGGAGGATTCCTGTATTTCTCATTTCTAGAACATTTTCAGACATTACCTTTGAAGTATAAATATAATCTCTGCTCCATTCTCTTTTTTCTCCTTCTGAGACTCCCATATCTTACCTCTTCTCATTCTGTCCTCCTTGTCTCTTCCTGAGATCCCATTTTCTTGTTTCTCTTTATTGTATACTGATTATATTATTTAGATTCATCTTCTTACTTTTTCCCCCATAACTGTGTGTAATGTGCTGTTTTACTCATTTTCCATTTTTCAAAATGCATTTTTCTTAATATGTACTTGATCAATTTTTAAAATCTGTTATTTGCTCAGTTTTATTCCTATCCTTTATTCCTTAAATACTTCATCCATATTTTATAATCTGTATTTGATAATTCTAATATCTTATGTCCTTGCAAGTCTAAATTTGTTTTATTTTCTGCTGATTCTGATTCATATGGTTTAACTATTTGTATTTGACCTAGGCTTATATTTGATTTTATTTATTTATTTATTTTTAAAGATTTTGTTTATTTATTTGACAGAGAGAGACACAGCGAGAGAGGGAACACAAGCAGGGGGAGCTGGAGAGGGAGAAGCAGGCTTCCCGCCGAGCAGGGAGGCCGACGCTGGGCTCGATCCCAGAACCCTGGGATCATGACCTGAGCTGAAGGCTTAACGACTGAGCCACCTAGGCGCCCCGGATTGTATTTGATTTTAAACTGTGGAAATCATGAAGGCCCAACTGGGAATAGTTGATCCTAGAGAGATTGCTCTACCTGGATGCAAGTGACTGATATGGCCCAGGGCCCATTTTAGTTCCAGGTCCCCGGCTTAAAACTAAAGGCTGAGGTTCAGATTCTACATCTTGTTAATGGCTCAAAATTAGTTTCTAGAGCTCTGATATTGTCACTTGCTCTCAGCACAGCCTTTCCTTTCTTGTTTGCTTACAGCTCTCAGATCTCTGATTCACTTTCTTTTTTTCTTGACTACATTTACTTTTGTATTTATCATGGGTGACACTCTTCCCTCCTGTGAACTTAGAAGCTCATTAAAAGTCCCTAAAAAGAAGGCTGAGCCTCTGATATAGTTTCTTAACAGCTTTCTGTCTTCAGTTATGTCTCTTGCCTTTCCATTTTTCATATCACAGCTAGATCTGTTTATTTACTAGAAATCCCACTCTCTTCAGTTTAGCCCATATGCCATTGCTTTACAGATAAAATGCAAAGTAAAAACTCTTAGCATGTTTACCAGGTCCTCAGTAATTGGTTCCCAAGAATATTTCCAACCTCATGTTTTGCTACTCCACCTCTCTTTCTACTCCAACATACACAGATTCCTTCAAGTTTTTAAATGTGTCATGTTGATTCCCACTCGTAGGCACATATTGTTCTCCCTTCTGTTGGTTTGCAACCCTCTTGGGAGCTTCCCTGATGCAATCTGACTGAAATTGGCCCCTGCACACAGAGGGCTGGGAGAGACCAAAGAAAGAGGCGGGTCACTCCAGGTTGGTAGGTGGTAGTTTTAATAAGAGGGAACTTAACACATAAAGATTGTCTTAGGTGACAGCAAAACAAATGGATCCCCACACACTCCCACTAAATCTTAAAAGTTTAGAAAGAGGTCTTAACTGGGTTCAGTTATGTATACCATGCAGGTGTTTTTGACAACCACATCGTTTTCTCAAGTCTGTGTCCTTGGAGCAGCCTCTGGGAGGGGGAAAGGTAAATGGAACCCATATTCCAAGGTCAAGGAAATGATGAGGAGCCTCCATTGACCCTGGTGCAGCTCATGAATCAACTGGTGGTCACAGCTTTTTGATGACCTTTCCCAACATTCCACCCCTCGTGACCAACTCTTATAATCTCATATGTCCCGCTCTTCCACAGTGGGCTCTCAGCAGTCAGCAGGGCATTTCATTAGCATGGAGGTGGTTCCTTTGGTGGTCATCTGGCCACATTGCAGGCAGATGCCACAGCCACAATATAGGCACATGTAAGAGAAACACAGATTAAGCTAATAATCCTCCCAATCAGTGACAACTTTTTTCCACCAATATCCCCAGGACCCAAATCATTGACTTATTAAATCCCCTAGGCTTGGGATCAAATCACTCAGGGCATTCACTTGTGTCCTCATGTGATTTTATAAAGATGATATATTAGCAGACTCATCAGGTATGAACACAAAACATTCTGTTTTGATAATGGCACAACTCCTTGCGAGGCAGTGATAATGTCTAAGGCCATCTTATTTTGGAGGACAGTTTTTCTCATTAGAGTCCTTTCATTGTTCAGTAAGGATAGGCTTTGTTGGCTATCATTTAAGGCTTGCTGAGTGAATTTAGTAAGGGCTTCTATAATGCTATAACATCTTTCAGGCTAAAGGAGGTAAAAAAAAAAAAAAAAAATGGCAGTCAAATGATTGTTCTAAGAAAACAGAATGTTCCTACCTGGTCTTGATGAGAGGGAGGTTGGCAGCTTTAGAAACTTAAGCTGGTCGTATGTACCATATATGTTGGCCAGGAGAGACCGCACCATCAGGCATGAGGAGGTGACTGGAGAGGGGATATGCCAGACCAGGACCCCCATTCTCTCCCCTCTCGATAGTGCATGTCCCATTCCAGGTGTAGTGTATTTTAACAAGTCTAGTTTGTAGCAGAACAGTGGGATCCCAGTGGAGATTGTGCATTCCCCCTTTACCCAGGGGGTGTGAAGTAATCCCCACCCATCTTGGTGGGACATATCCTTATAAATTCCAGTAGATAATTTCTTTCTCCTGTGTGATGGGGCTTGGTGTTCTCAGCAGCATAGCATGTTGATCCACAGTGAGAGGGCAGTAGCTTTTTCCCACAGCTTCTATACCTTGATGATATTGGGTGCCTTAGCAGGGGCCCCCAGTCTGGTATATGGGGCAACGGGACCTACTAGTTGACCATTCAAATGTATTAAAGATGGGGACAGTACTTTAGTACAGCTAGCCAAGGTCATTTTACCTGTGAATAATTTTTTTTTCAAAGATTTTATTTATTTATTTATTTATTTGACAGAGAGGCACAGCGAGAGAGGGAACACAAGCAGGGGGAGTGGGAGAGGGAGAAGCAGGCTTCCCGCTGAGCAGGAGCCCGATGTGGGGCTCGATCCCAGGACCCTGAGATCATGACCTGAGCCGAAGGCAGACGCTTAATGACTGAGCCACCCAGGCGCCCCTACCTGTGAATAATTTAATCTGCTGCTTTAATATTCCATTTTTTCTTTCTATCAACCCTGTTGTTTGTGGCTTATAGGGGAGATGGAACATCAGTTTAATGTCATATTTTTCTTCTGGTCAGTCTTGTATATCATGCAATATACATGTGAAATGTGACCCCCCAATCATTATATATTTGATGAGGGTATCCATACTTGGTACTCAGCTTCTGTAATCTGCTAATAGTGGCAGCTTTGTTTGCATGGCAACAAGGAAAGCTTGGGTTAGGCCATTTGCAGTGTCCATACAAACCAAGTCATATTAAGAACCCTTGCTCAGAGGGAGGAGCTTAACGTAATCAATTTGCCAGTCCTTCACTGGTTGGGAACTCCAGTGGATGGCCCTGAATTCTTTTGGCACTTGCCTTGTGTGCTGTTTAGAACACACAAGCCATTCTGTTACAGCAGTAATCAAGCCACTATGCTTTAAGGGCAAACCGGCATCCTTGGTAATATGCCATCTTACACAGGCACTGTGGTGGCAACTCTGTGTGTCCCATCTCCTGTAACTACTGAAGTGTCGGTAACTAGCACTGGTACCCAAGCTAGGGCATCAGCTTCCTGATTGCCAGAGTGTGTCAGTGTCTTAGGAACTGGGGCATTATAAATGTTGAGGGTTGCTTTAGACTCTTGCAGATGGACCCAAATGTCCTTCCACGTATCTTGGCCCCACAGGGGCTTATTTATGATCACCCATCCTTTGGCTTTCCAATGTCTAAGCAATAGGGTTAATTTTTTTGGAAAGTCCAAAGTCAAAGGGCTCATGGCCAGAGCTCGTGAGTAATCACTGGCTATACTGTTCTGAGTTCAGCCCGCTGGCTGCTGAACTGGCTTTCATGTGAGAGGCTTTAGAGGAGCACTGCGTACATTGCTCAAAGCTGTTGCTGTATGGTGGCATATCGGGTTTCAGAGTGGGGGCCAAAATCCTAGGGTCATTCTCCCCGTCTGTCATCTCTGCCACAGTATCTGAAGTCACAGAGATGCCCAGATCTTCCGTCTGCTTCACTAGTGTTGTTGCCTTCTCAGCGGTGGCTTGTTGCTCTGACCCCCAGTCTCATACATGCCCTTTCTTTGTCAGGTGATACAAGGAATGGAGGTCCTGTGCCAGGTGGGGAATAAAAGTCCTTCAAAACCCCAAAATCTCTACAAAGACTTGCACCCCTTTCACATTCTTAGGGAATGGATAAACCTGTACCTTATGAGTCACAGCTCTTGAGACAACGTGGGTCTTACCCCACCAGACAGCTCCCTAAAACCTTATGGCAGTGCCTGGCCTTGAATCCTTCACTGCTCATCCTCTGCCTTGGCAGATGTTCCAGCAAAGCTTGCAAGGTGTCCTACAGCAGAGGAAGATCTTTACATGTTAACATTGTATCATCAATGTAATGTGCCCATTTTACTGATGTGGGGACGGGGTACAGGGACAAGTCTCAGGCCACCATTCCATGACATACTGTGGACATATGCAGGCAGCCTTGCAGGAGCACTTGAATAGTTTATTATTATCTTTCCCACATGAAGGCAAATTGATCTTAGTTATCAGAAACCTTGTCAGTCTTTTCCCTAACTCTCTTGAAGAGGAAGTACTTATGCAGGAATGCTTTTTGACAAAGCATTAGAATACAACAATAACTGCAATTGACAAGACCTAAAAATGGCCATGGTTAAGGATCTGATGGGAGTACATTATAATGAAGTTGACAAGGGAATTTTACAACAGCCTGCATTTTTAAAAGCCTCCCTCTGGCCTCCTTTTTCTTTCAGTTTCTGTGAGCAACGTTTTGGTTATTTCCTGGGGTGTTTACATTTCAGAGATATGATAAGATTTACAGCTTCAAGGGCAAAAGAAAGAATGCAAGTTTTCTCCTAGGAGTTTTGGGGTAATAGCTATTTGAAATTTTCCTTTGTATCAGGTTAACAAGGCATGGGGTATCTTGCCTATTTTATTGTCAGTCACCATAACATCCTTCTCTCCGTTTTCATCACTTTCTCAAGGATTCCACCTCTTCAGCATCCTTAATCAGGCTGAGTCACAAGTGCCCAGATCTTAATCCCTGGGAGGTCTTCCCCTCCTTTGCAAAACAACATGCTAAGGTCTCTAATTTACTACCCTGTTCTACCACCTTGTCTGCCAGCCCTGAAGGTAGCAGAGGATGGACAGCCACGGACCCTGGTCTAACCTCAGCTCTTTGAACTTTCTGACTCGAGCGTCAGCTTAGAGTTGGGCATTGGTCACTGGCCAAACTGCTCACACAGCAGAAGCCAGCCCCCTGCAGCAATCATTTGTTTCCCTTCTTTGCCACTGTATGCTACATACAATTCCTCCATGTGCATTAGAGTAGCTGGCATTTGGGGGACACCCCCATTCTCACATGGTGGTCCACAGCATCTAACATATGGGCCACTCCTCCCCACATAGAGGTGGATGGCCAACTCAGGATAGCCCCTGTGGATACCTCAGTCCTAAAGCCCGTATCCTTGATCTTCTGGCCAGCTACCAGTTGTTGGTGCACAGCCCTCTTAGGAGCTTCACTCCTGTCATCTGAAACTGGCCCCATACAGTGAAGAGAATGAAGAAAGAGGCCACTCCAGGTTGGTAGGGGGCAGGGTTTTTTGTTTGTTTGCTTTTTAATAAACAAAGTGAACTTACATACAAGGTTTGTCTTGGGCAGCAGCAAAATGAGTGGATCCCTGCACCTACCTGCCAGATCTTAAAAATTTATAAAGAGGTCTTAACTGAGTTCAGCTACATATACTGTGTAGGTGTTCTCATCACTATCTCAAAGCTGGGTCCTTGGAACAGCCTCTGGAAGTGGTAAAGGCAAGTGGAGCACACATTCCAAAAATGTGGGAGAAGAGATAAGGAGCCTCGGAGTGCCCGGTCCAGCTCACAGGTCAACCGCCAGTCACATCTTTTCAATCACCTTCCCCAGCACCTTCTTTAATTTGCCTGGATATATTGGTCTTTATGAAGTTTATTTAAATATTCAGTCCATGCTTTCATTCAGCATGTAAAATAATCAGTGGACAGCATGGGAACTCTGGTATAAAAAAGTTTAAACATATGTTTATTTTTAAATCTTGTTTTCTCATTTAATTTCTTTGCTTTAAGCAAAGTACTCAAGTAAAAAAATAGCCATATAATACATATACATATAAGTATCTAGATAGATAATACGCATCAAATATGCATATATATAAACCACCTATCTACATACACACACAACACTTGACTGTGGGGTCTTGTTTGCAGTAATGTGAATTGCTGTTTCAGTTGTCATCAGTTATCAATTGTTAAAATGGTTGAAGTGATTGAGCAGCATGTAGGAAAGGAAATTGACAACCTTAATGTGTCTCTGACTCAGATCTGTGAGAACTTAACAAAAGGAAATTGAAGCTGTAAAACCTATTTAAAGATGGAAACACATACCCTGGGTCTCTGTTTTTATGCACAACAATAGATGTCCCCTTAGGCTAAACCTACTAAAGCTTTCATCATAATGGTAATACACCTACAGTGGACCTTAAGAGCTTGTGTGGTGAATCTGAGGGGAAAGAAGAGCTCTTCGTTACTTAGGGTATATGTCACAGCCCTTTGTTCTCTTGTAGCTGGTAGATTTGCTCTTCACTTTGCAGAGGACAATAAAGCTCCTATGAAGAACTGGTGCTGTTTTATTTTTTAATCTCATTTCCTCTGTCCTTAGCTGCCTTATTTCCACCTGACATTCAAACAATAAAAAACACCAAGTCACCACCACTGCAGCCTAAAAGGAAAAGAAAGGCTAATGTTACCTTAAAGCACTATTGCAAACACAAAGAAAGCATAATTCCATGTCATGGGTATAACTTGGAATGACACATTGGCATGAATTACCTCTTTGAGTTTTTGACAGGAGAGAACAAAAAGTGGCTAATGAAGTCACGAGAGGCTTTGGGAGTTCAACTTATGAAACCTTTAGTATTATGACAGTGTCAGGACAGGTCAGTCTTACTGTTTCAACACTCACAAGATGGGACATACTTGTGACCTCATGGTAAAATCAGACACTGGAAAAATTGTAGACTCAAGTGAATTCTGACACCCTTATCATAATTTTGCTATTTGAATATATATTTGGGTTTCTTTTTAATTTTAGGAGTGTTCTATTTTAGTACAGTAAATAATTAGTGCTATATTATTTTATTTTCTTAGTATGCACAGCTTATGCATCTTCTCAATACAATAAAATTTTTCTTGGCTGAGAGAGAAAATTAAAACTGAATTTGAAAGATATTATGTACATTCTGTACATCTGTGTCATTGTCCCATGAACTCAGAGAACTGACCTTGATGCACTACCAGTAACAATCCATATAGATACAGATTTTCTGGGCTCTTCAACAATAGGACCAAAATCAGTTCCTATTGTCTGTGCTTAACTTTGAAAGATGAAAGATGGCTCGGTCACTTACATTGTGACATTTAGAGGAAAACAGAAAGTTGTTTTCTCTAAAATATGTTCCTCCTCATTTTATCAAAAATGTATCTGAAATATATGGAATTAGTACAATATAAAAGTTTAATATTCTATGAGATTTAGAATCTTAAGATTGATCTCACAAACTATATTTAAAAACTCGTAAGAGAAGCAGGACATGTGTTATTGCAATCATTTTTATCAGAGAGGCAAGTAAATTTGCAAGGTTATATAGCTAGTAAGGGAAAAGCTGGACTCAAATACCAGGCCATCTGATTCCAGAAGGTCTTTGTATTTTACTAAGAAATCATGGCATTTTTTATTTAAGTCCTTTCTCTGTGTTAAAGTGCAAATAAATCTGAAAAGAAGAAACCTATTTAAGTCCATTAGCAGCATAAATGATCTAAATATGTTACTTCAAATTACAGAGGAAGGAGAGAGGGAAGAAAGGAAGGAGGGGCAGGGAGTGATGGAGGGAGGTAAAGAAGGAAAGATTATATGACAAGTAATGATAATAGAGCATTAGCATGGAAAGGAGCAAGAGGACCAGAACACTGATAAGTTCATCAGGACTTTTGGGTACAAGTGACCAAAAGTTAACACAAACTAGCTTAAGGCTGTAAGGGAATCTCCTAGAATATACAGAAAAAGAGAAAAAGCAAATAGCTGAGAAGGGAACCAGGAATGTTTTAGAAGCACAGCAACTGAAACTAGGGAATCAACACATAAGATTCTCCAACTCTGCTTGATTCCTGCCTCTCTTTTCAGGTTAGCTTCATTCTTTCTTCTACCAATAATATTCTTTACACTTGAGGCACGTGGTCACCTGTAGCTGTAGTTTGCATCCTCAGGGTACCTTACTAAATGAGAAAGATAACCTATCTAGTCCTAGTTCAAAAACTAGGCAAAGCCCCTGACTTGATTATGACTCATGTTCACTCCTTGATCTAATCATAACATATAATGATAATATAAAACATTTGGCTCCACCTGGCTCAGGTGCTTACCTTGAGTGTATGATTCAAAAATAAATTAACAGTTATTTGTTCCACCTAACTAGCCTGGGTGGTAGAGGTAGCAGAGGATTGGCCTCAGAGGAGCTTTCTGTGTGTTGAGGCAGCTACTCTAGTACAACTGGATGAGCTGCCCAAGGAGGGTGAATCTTAACATGTGATGTACATTGTCTTGGACATTTAGGAATTAGTAAATGGGCCCTCTGGGAAAGCTGTGGGATTACAGAGAAACAGAGGTAGTGGAACAGAAGAGTGGGAAGTAATTGAAGATAAATTTGGTACCGATGTAATCATTTCGAGTGTCATACTAACTTTAAGGGATTAGCTCAAAAGCAGAACAAAGCAAAACAGGTTTTGAGGAAAGGGGCTTGCGAAAGTTAGGGCACTGTGGGAGTTACTGTGTGGAAAAGAGACAATTTTTTTTCAAATTCTGTAGGTCACTACAAGTAGACATTAAGACCAAGAACATCAGATGAGAAAACAAAAAAGCACATAACTACTCTAGGATTAACTATAGGAAGGAACCAGAATCTAGAAGGAGGTAGGTTCAGTAAAATCTTGTCCTAGGATGGAGAGTCCTTCTCTCCCATCAGAGTGTCATGGTAATAAGAGCTTTGCTGTTGGGTTCAGAGGGAAATGACCATGTGCTTATGTAATCTACATTCATATCTATATTATATATGGTCTATTTCCCCCTCTCTACTCTCTGTCTTGGTCCATCGTGGGAGGCTGACCTTTTTGGATCAATAACAATCTCTCTTGTCCCTCAGCTTCCTGTGGGTTTGACCAGTGAGAGATTCCAGCAGGAAAGAGGGCAGTGTCATAGCACATCCCCCGTCTTTTGATGACCACAACTCCAACCTCATAAGCAGTCCTCTCCTACAACTATGCTCAGTTTCCTCTTACTATTAATTACTGTTCCCTATCCTTGACTTTGGGAGCTATAATGGCAACATCTATTCTAGCCCTAGAGTATTGCACTGTTCCTACCATTATAAATAGACCCTCCATTAAACTCTACTCAAATGCTGTATTGGAGTGTGATGATACATTTCTTGGAAGTTTTCTGACTGATACAGTACCCTTTTTTCTTCTTGATCAAATCAGAATTTAAAAAATGTTTCTAATCACTTCAGCTGAAGTTCCAAATTCCAATAACATACATAGTTAAAACTTTGCGATTGAACAATTAGTTCCTCTGTTGATAGTGTATGTTATTCATAAGATCATACAGATCTTGAGACCAAGACCATATCGTCCTGTCTCACATATCGCATTTGGCAGAGTTCTAAATAGGACATGGTATAAAAGTTCAGCATACCCTTGCAGAGTGATTAATGTATTATGTTTGATCTAATATAGTTTGATTCGTCATTTGGGCATACATTTCTCACAAATCAAAATATCTATCACTTAATAGGTGATTCCTAACATTTTCTTTTGTGATCCTCTCATTGATATTATTGTATGTTCCTGTTTACATGTTGCAACAGAAGAATGTTATTGGGCATCTTTTACAGACTATTTTATAAGGAGAATATTATTTTTATACTGTAGGAAATTAGAAGAATGTAACTATAACTTAAACATCCATTGTTAAAATGATTTTTCCACTATTTTATCAGGATATAATAAGCCAACATTTAGTCACATAAGCCCATGTAGTATCTCATACTGTAACTGAATAGAAATAGGTTTTATTTTTACTATATTGGGTATTGAATAAAATTGGATGTTGAGACTTTTAAATTAACTTTTAGAGTTACTTTAATAAGAGGAATTGCTGTCGATCCCATCCCCAGGGCAGTATTATTTAGCAGTTTTTTGTGTTTTAGGTGCGTATTTGCAGGAATGCCGCACTACTGTTGGGACTTACTAGATGCAGTTCTGCTTTGTTCAGTAGAACTTCGCTTCCATATGCAGGCAGTCTGACAGGGACAAAGAAAAGCAGTCCTCAAGGCAGTGACTCTACCTGCTGGATATAAATATTGTTGCGATTTGTGTTTGTTAATGTGTTTATTTTATTTTATTTCCATCAGTTTATAAATGGATGGATAACAATGTCTAGGTCTTCAATTTTTCCCAAACTCTCCTTTGAATAGCTGCAGAACTTGTGATTTGGGAAGCTCCTGTTGGTTTGTGATTCTACTATGGCCGTCACCTCCTGTCCATGTCTTTTTGTCTCTACTGTGAGGCTTCCCCACACAAAACTTTACATTTTTATAACCAATTATAGAGAAAAGAAAGGATTTTGATGTGTTCATGTGAATTTGACTGTGAGTTAAAAAATAATGAAAGAGCAATTTGAGGGAAAACCTTAAAAAGATAGGAATTTGCCATAATCTGTTTTCTGAAATATGAACTCTATTTTTAAAATGTTAACAATTTCATTATGATTTAGTCACAATTCTCATGCATTGATTAAATTTATAAATTCAAATTTCATCTTGAAAACTATTTCCTTCCCACATCTCAAAAAAAAAAACCTACATTCTTCTAGTCAAAGAACATTAGAATTTCTTGAGCAGTGAATGGCCCAGAAGGAATCATGGAATACCACAAGGACTGCATGCATTTCTCTATTGGTGGTCAGATGTTGAACTTCTAAGTTGGCCTCAGTGTCCTAGAATCTGAGCCAGAGTAAAAGATAGGAGAACAAAGCAGAACATTGCCAAGTCATGTAGCTTTTAAACCTGTCAAAATCTGGCATTCTCTTTAACGATCTTTTCAGTGTGAAGGCACAGGATATCACAATAGGATGCTAATAGTGTTCTAAAGTGACTAGAAATGGATACTTCCAAGTGGGTATTTAAGGGAAAAATGGACAAAATCAAACTTCCAAAATAAGAAGAAATGCTAACACATTTAACCTAAAAGCGAGGAAGCTCAGTTTCTTTTGCCAACTCCTTTTTTTTTTTTAAGATTTAATTTATTTGAGATAGAGCACGCGTGCGCACATGTGCAAGAGGGCACGCACGCATGAGTGGGGGGAGGGGCAGAAGCAGACTCCCTGCTGATTCCAGGACCCTGAGATCATGACCTGAGCTGAAGTCAGACCCTTAATAGACTGAGCCACCCAGGTGCCCCAACTCTTTTTTTTTTTTTAATTAATCTTATTTAGGCAGCTCACTTTTCAATGCCTTTTTGCTTTAAAAGATTAATAGGCAATGTATTTGTCATGTTTCATGAACATATTGTATAGACTAATGAAGAATGTGAAGTAATAAATAATTTTATTTGAAAAATGGAACTATGTTAGTGCAGATTTTTTTTTTCTTTGATTGGTTGGCCATACCTAGTAAGATTGCGAGGGGCAAATTTATTAGGTTGAAAATAAGAATCACCTTCATTAACTTTAAAAAGAATATTAGTATCCTACATTTTTCTAAGTGTTTCAACAAAACAATTTTAAAAGCATGTTTTTGTGTGAGACAATATTTATGTTTCAGTATTTATATGTGGTAGTTATCTATTAAACAATCTCCAAATTATTTGTTTAGCTAGTGGTTTTGCCAGTCAGTCAACAATTTAGATTAACGAGCCTCATCTGAGAGATGTTTCTGGTCTTACCTGAACTTCTTTGTGCATTTGCCACCGTTTGTGAGGTGAGATGGCTCTGCTTCTGGAGATTAGCTACCTGGTGGCTGTGGCACTTTGGTTCTCCTGTTCAAGGTCTTTGATCATCCAGCAGACCAAAGTGGGCTTCCTTTCGTGGTGGCTGGGCAGTATTCTAAAAGGGTAAGCGGAAACACGTTCAGCATCTTGAGAGAGAGCCTCAGAACTGGCACATTGTCACTTCTACCACATTCTTTTGGCAAAAAAAAAAAATATATATATATAAGGTTGGGCATATACAGTTGACCCTTGAACACCATGAGTTTGAGCTGTGAAGGTCTACTTACGTGTGGATTTTTTTCGATAAATTCAGTACAGTACTGTAAATGTATTTTCTCTTATGATTTTCTTAGTAACATTTTCTTTTCTCTAGTTTACCTTATTGAAGGAATATAGTATATAATATATATGTCATACAACAAAATATGTGTTAACTGTTTATGTAATGAGTAAGGTTTCTGGTCAATAGTAAGTTATTAGTAGTTAAGTTTTGGGGAAGTCAAAAGTTATATGTGGATTTTCAGCTGCATGGGGTGTTGACACCCTTAACGCCCACGTTGTTCAAGGCTCAACTGTATTTGCTTCTTAATGGTAAAAGCTACTTAATTGTATTGCAAGGGCATAGATTATGGGAGGGGAATAACTGAAGACAATTTGAAAACAACCCCACTATATATAATGAAATAGTTAAGGTCTTTAAAAATAGGTTACTTCCTTATTTGTATAGCATGTAGGAGAATACCTGACTCTTCCTGAATACACACTAGATTAAATTATCAGTCTTCTTTGAAGTTAAGTACAATCATGTGACTGAGTTCTAGCCAGTAAAACCTGAGTAAAGATGATGTATGCCATGTTTAGATTTGATCCATTCAAATCTCCCAATTGTGATTGTATATTTTTGTTTTCCATCTCCAATCAAATGAAATGTCTCTGAACCCTGGCTTAAAAGAATATAGAGTCAGGTACCACAAATTACTGCACAGAAGTCTATTTACCAACTGGGAAGGAGGATTGCATTTTATGTCAGTGAGAAATAAACTTCTGTGTGTTATTCCACTGAGACCTGTTACAGCAGCTAACATTACTTACCCTAACTTATGTAATTTTGTTAGACCTAAATATTAGTAACCTAGGTTCATACTTTATTGGCCTTAGTTTTAAATAGCTTTGTTAATATGTATTGGATTGTTTATTTAAAGAATTAGTATTGGAAGAATAGCTGCATTTGCAAACTCTACAAAGATTAGTGTTGAAGACAATTAGCAGTAGTTCACCAGTCAAGACATTCGCTTCCATATTCTAGGGTTGAAGGAAGTTTTCATATTTAGTTGTAATATTGACTTATTTTGCCTTGAAATTAAATAACTACCTTCTTTTCTGATGTGTTTTCCAGTTATTTAATGGTTATAACTCAAATATTAATGTGCCGTAAATTATTGGTCTTTATCTTTTTTCTTGTGTGCAATAATATTGGAAGAGGAAAAACTCCAAAGGAATGCCTACTCCACATGTTCCTGCTTCCCATAGGGAAAAAAATCCTCAACAGATTAATGGAAGCCATTGATGAAATACCAATTAAGCAATAGAGTTTTATTAAATGTCAAAATTAAAGTATTAAGTTATTTCCTTAAAAAAAAAAAAGAGCACAAATGTAGCCATTTTAATTGTTCATGCTATTTAATTCACAGGCCCCTGAGAGAACCTAGGGACAATATCAGATCCCTGGTATTATGAACTTTCTCTCCCAATCATAAACCAGATATAAAAGACAAAGAAAAGAATGATGGCTTGATAATACCTTGGGAACTTTACAAAGTATAAAGGAGCTGACAGAGTTTATTTAATTTTCTGTGTCCCTGTTAACATTTAACTTATGTGCGAGGTTGACTTAAGGAGAATCTTTCCTTTTATACTATATTTGTAAATGAACCTAATGATGAAATACTTTTATTTTCTAAAGCTTCAAGTGTTAATGGAGTTAATTCTTGAATATGAAATCTTCCATTTAAAAATAAATCTGGTTATCTTTCACATATCTTGCCTGTAGTGCCATATATTTATGACATAAAAAAAGACCAGATATTAAGTATATTGATTTGTTAAAAGGTCAATCAATCCATGAGCACTTTTGCAATTATCTTGTGCATTTCTTTCCATAGAAAGCACAATGTCCACAGGCTATTTCTAACAGATGACCAATGGAGTTCTTTAAAAATGAATTTAGTTAACACATCCCAATTATATATGAATTTTTCTACATCCTTTGGATAGAGCTACCATCGTTTAGAGACTATCCTTCGGAATTTCATCATGTTTTATCTAAATTTCATGTCATAACTTCTGGACCTTGATTTTACCCCATATTCTGACTAAAAATGATGTGTAAGCTTTTGCGACAATGAACTTTGGTGAGTTTTCCCTGGTATTCTGAACTTGAAACAAATGGTTTCTCCTCTCTTTCTTAACTGTTAACTATGCTTTAAAAAAACAAAAAACAAAAAACTTATTATTTTAGAACAGTTTTTTACAAAAAAGTTACATAGTACAAAGTCGCCATATATCCCACATTCTGTACATTTACATTATTACTAACTGAAGTACATGTTTAATTCATATTTTTATATTTTTTACCTAATGTATTTTTTTCTGTTCCAAGGTCCAATCTAGGATTCCATATTACATTTAGTCATTATGTCTCCTAAAACAACTTTCTGCTGTGACAGTTTCTCACATTTTCTTTATTTTTGATGGCCTTGACAGTTTTGAGGAGTACTAGTTAGGGATTTTTTAGAATGTTTCCCTATCGGAATTTATGTGATGTTTTTCTTATGATTATACTAGGGTTGTGGTTTGGGGGGAGGAAGACCACAGAGGTAAAGTTCTATTCTCACCATACGCTATCAAAGGTACATACTATAAATCTGACTTATCATTGATGATGTTAACCTTTATCACCTAGCTGAGGTATTGTTTGTCAGGTTTCTCCAATGTACTTTTTTTTTTGCCCTTTCCATAGTGTACTCTGGATGTAAGTCATGAGGCATAGTCCATTGAACATGCTTTTCATAATTTATTTTTAAAATTTGATCTATCTTTTGAAAATTAGTTTATTTCTGTAGCAGAACTATGGTATTTCCTATTCTAATTTCATTTAGGTTTCTGTTTTCCAGGATTACGTATATTTCTTAATACCTATTATAGTATCACAGTGTCAGGTTATATCTACATTATTTCAGGATAGTGCATAAAGTACAAATCATCTATGTGCTTCAAAGTATTCAGATGTTAGGTGACCCTGAAGAGTGTATTATGCTGAAGTTTAGTTTTGGCCAAAGGTTTACTAGAGAATCAGTGGATGGGTCAGGATTTAGTGATTACTTACAGATAAAGTTATATGGTGATTAGGGTCTTAAATAGGACATAGCAACAGAGAAAGTACAAAAAACTCCATCCGATTTTTATGATGTATATATGTGTAAAATATAAGAATATTTTGAAAGCTTCTGCAAGTTAATGACTTAGTAAACTATAAAAATAGTTTAAGCAAAGAACAATGGGATCAGAGTTGAAGGACCATGAGATGATATGGAGGAGAGATTCTAAATATCTCATTGATCTTCAGGTCCTTAACAAAGACATTGGACTGTCCTTAAGTTCTCCTCATTTTACTCTGTAACAGAGTATGTGTGTAAGTGTTGTTTGTGCCCAGAAAGCAAGCCACATTTTATTAGTCTGGAACTTTAAGAGCAATTGCTTTTTGGTGCAGAATATAGAACTGACAAGTGTAAGCCAAAGCCTCTAGTCCTGCAAAGACTGGGAATATGGTGGGTTATGATGTCAGGGCTTCAGTCACAAGGAAACAACTCAGTTTTCCAATTACTAAACCAAACAAAATTTTAATGTTTAATTGTAGGGATACAGACTAGAGGATACCAGAATTCCACACATTAAAAAATCCCTGATCTTTTATGTTAACCACAAATTCAGTATGCCACTATAGTGAAATAGCTGCTAAATTTAGTACAAGTTAGATGACATTAATAGGAGAATAATAGTTAATAGTTATAATGATAATGATGATAAAACAAGTTATGTGGAAAGAAACAAAAATTTTAGGCAACAGTTTTTTTTTTTTTTTAAGATTTTATTTATTTTGAGAGAGAGCACACATGAGCAGGGGGGAGGGACAGAGGGAGAGAGAGAACTTCAAGCAAACTCCATGCTGAGCATGGAGCCTGACATGGGGCTTGATCTCACAACCCTGAGATCATGACCTGAGCCTAAATCAAGAGATAGATGCTTATCCATCCAGGCACCCCTAGGCAACAGTTTTAAGGCAGGACTTTGGTTTTGAAAGTGTGCTCTTTGGACTTAGGTTTTTCAGGATTCATTCAGAGAACTGGAAGGTAAACACAGTTTTCATAATGATGCCAAGAAATTATTTGCCTCTTCAGCATATTGACATTTTCACTGATGGTACAAGAGCAGCAATGGGTAAAATTTCTGATGCTTTTGCTTAAATTGAAGCAGTGGTACAAAACTATACTAACAGCTATTGTATTATTCACTAGAAGACACAAAAAAAAGAAAAGCAGTTTCATTTAAGAATTTTGGTCCTTGGTGAGGCAAAAATATGGTTTGTGTTAAATATCAGCCCTTGAATACATGTCTCCTTAATATTTTGTGTGATGAAATGGGAAATATACATGAGGCATTTCTGCTGCATACCAAAGTGAACCAATATTTTCCAAATGAACAATGCATGATGTTTCAAAATTTCAAAGTTATGCATGGATAAAAGTTCCAATCAAAGTGCAAGTTAGACTAATAGATTTTTGTGGGATAGAAATAAGAACACTTACTGGTACAGTTTTGGATTCCATATTGTAGCCTTTAAAAAACTATTTGTCAAGTTTGGATGTAGTATCAAAAATTAATAGCCACAATTACCTGAAAACGTTGTTAGAATACTCTCCCTTTTCAACCACATGGTATGTGGGGTTAGGTTTTCATTAAAACAATGCAGAATGAAGCAGAGAAGATATGAGAATACAGCCACCTGGATTCATTAAAAAAATTTGAGAAACATGTAAAACAATGCCATTCTCATGAATTACTTCTTATGGAATATATACTAATTTTTCATAACAAGTACAGTAGTTACACTAATAGGTAATAGGTTTACTCTTGTTATTTTATAGGAATTAATAATTAAAGATTTTTAAGTTTTCCATTTTAATTTTTAATATGGTAAATATCAGTACATATAACTCACATGTGTAAAAATTCTTGGAAGCTCTCAACAATTGCAGGAGTTTAAAGAAGCCCTGAGACTGAAAACATGAGAAGTGCTTGCTTAAGTAAACCTAATAGAAGAATAATGAAACAAAATGTTAGATGTCATTAAGTGTTAGAGAGAATACTTGGACATCTTTTGTTTTTGCCTGCTTAGCATACAATTTTTGTTTTTCTGATAGAACCACACCAGTTTTCCTTTGATGAATCAGACTGCCCCTGTTAAAACTGGGGCTTATCTTAACTCCTGCTGCAGGGGTAGATATTCTACCTAGGCATAACCAATAAGTACATTTTTTATAAGCCCTATCTCTTCCTCTGGCAGCCAGAGTAATTAATCAGAAATGGGTACAAGCCAATGAGACTTAATTCTCAGACTTTTGCAGGAAGCTTTGGAGAAGAGGCTGACTCTTTTTGTAGGGGTTGACAAACCACAAGGCTGTTTGGCCAGAATTGCTGCTTGGCATCATTGTCACCATTTGGAGACACTGTTCTCAAAACAAAAGCAGTGCAGAGGAAAATAAAACAGAAAGATGGAGAGAGGGAGATAACTTTAATTATATCATTTGAGCACCTTGCTCAAGCCATATCAGTTTTGTGAGACAATAAATTCTATATTTGCTAAATTCAGTTTGACATGGATTTCTCTCACATATGTCTAAAAAGATCCTATTGAGTACTGTTCCAGAAAGAGTGAAAATCATGGCTGACCAGCTTTATTCGTAATATAAGGGAGAAATTTCTGGAAGTCAGTGCTGTTTCAGTCACGGTACAAACTGCCCCATGGAATTATATACTTTTTGAGGTGAAAGGAAATTTAGAGATAAAAGGGATAAACCCTTTTTATTTTAGGAGTAAAGGCACTAAGATCCAGATTTTTTATGTTATTTCCATATATCTAATAAGTGGTAGATTAGTAAATGAACTCATTCTCAAGTATTTATAAACATCCTATGACCATTTTCCAGTGATAGTAGAGATATAAAGCATTCTGAAAGAGCTAGTGGGGACCTATATAATTTCAAGATTATATAAGTTACATCAAAAGAAACAAAATAAAATGAAGAGTTAAGAGAAATATCCAGAGGGCGCCTGGGTGGCTCAGTTGGTTAAGCGACTGCCTTCGGCTCAGGTCATGACCCTGGAGACCCGGGATCAAGTTCCGCATGGGGCTCCCTGCTCAGCAGGGAGTCTGCTTCTCCCTCTGACCCTCCCCCCTCTCATGATCTCTCTATCTCATTCTCTCTCTCAAATAAATAAATAAAATCTTAAAAAAAAAAAAAAAGAAATATCCAGAAAATCTAAAAGGAAAATACCAGCTAGGGAGAACAGTGGTCATGACAAGGTCTATTATTGTTGTTTACCAAAATTGAGAATTAAAATGCAAGGATAATTGTTCAGTCATTTTTTTTCTTAGGGCTACACAAAATTACTTTTATGTTCTTTCTCTTAATCATGGAAAATTCAGTTCTACAGGTAATTGTTAAGAGAATTTGCAGATTTTATACACATACACACACGATTATATGTCAGGATTACTACAATACATTCTGTAATGTACTTTTAGCTAATTGAATAATTTTTTTGTTTATCTTCTATATTGAACAAGATTTTCTAGTGTATATGCTTTTCTTTTGTAATTTAGGTAGAAATTAAGAAATCAGTCTATCCATATGATGTATACTGGATTAAGTCAACACCAGTTTAACTTGGATTGTATTGTGCATGTGCACATGAGTCATTTATTACTGGGTTATAATATGGGTTTGAAGTTTTTGTCCATTTGCCAGGGAATGATGTTTCAGCATATGTTATTTTATTGTAGTTTTCCTTTTATGCTGCTGTGGGCTTGAATGTAGTTTTCTTCAAAATATGAAAGAAACAAGTTCATCTTTGACATAGGTTTTTTTCTTTCCAGATATTGATCATTTCAGATATCCCAATAAACACTAAATTATCTTCATTCTCTTGGAAGGAAGGACCTTAAATTCTTAGAAGTCTAGTACAGACAATTTCTCCCCTAAAGTACATCCTATAAGTACAAGTTCACTAATCTACAAGAAAAACAAATGAATTTCCTATTTGGAAACATAACAAACATAACAAATTCAGTGAAACAAGAAAAAAATAAGACTTAATACCTTAGGGCACAAATTTAATTTATTTCAGATTTACCCAGCAGTGCTGTAATTCTGCTGATGAAAGGTGAAGCTCAACTTTGAAGATATAGTTGTAGCAAATCAAATTGAGAAACGAAGAACAAAAAAGCCAAATGAAAAGGGAGGGGTAAAAAATGTCAGTGATTGTATGTATTCAGCTACTTTATGTATAGCAATGGTTCTCAAATTTCAGAGTCACTTGAAGATCCTGTTAAAATCCAGAAACATGGGTTATGAATCATTCTAATTGAGTGAGTTTTAGTTAGAGCCAAGGAATGTGCATTTTTTTTGGGGGGGGAGGAAAAAAACCCAGGGAATTCTGATAGTGATGATTCATGTTGTAACAGGCAAAACAAATCTATATAGTCACATATGAACTTTAGTTAAACTGTATAAATTATATAAAGCAATTTTTTAGCTTAATAAAGGACATTTAGGAAATAAGTTGCAACTGAATGTCAATGTTATGTGCTTGATTTGCCAGAAATTCCTCAATGAAAATACCAGAAAAAAAATCAAACTAATGAGAGACAGAAAAGAGAGAATGAGAGAGAGAGAGAGAGACTCTTGCTTGAAAAACAGAGTGAAACACCTTTCTTGCATCTTAGTGACTTCTGTCTAGGGCTAAATCTCTTATAAATTGTAGTCGTATTGTAATTGATTTCATTCTTAACAAAACATCAAATCCTCTTGGGTAGAAACAAAGGAAAGTGAGATTAGCTAAAGAAACAGAAAAAATGCTATTCCAATGATTAAAATGTATGCCTCAGGAATTAAGCAGGCTTGATGCTTTTCTGGATTTACAGCATTTCATTTGTTACTGCCATTAGCTTTAACTGCTTTGGGAAAATTTAACAACAGAGCTATAGCATGGCTTACAACCATCATGAGCTTCAAAGATTCAAGAGCATGCGGAACATTTCCTTGCAAACTGTGCTTTAATAGGATTACATGGATAGCATCTTTGAATATTTATTCCCTCTACAAATCAGATAGGATGCATTTTAATGACATATTTAAAATGTTGTCATCTTACGATCCAAGACAATGACACCTAGAAACGTGTACATTTTGGAAAAGAAGAAATCACAAGCCTCAAAAACTTTCTTAAAAATATCTAGTATGCATAATATCCTCTTTATTGAACAAATTGAAAAATAGAATTCATGAAATAATGGTATTGTGTATCTGTTCAACAGTGAATTTGGAAAAATGAGATTAAACACAATCATACAAGCAAAAGGCTAAAGTGGCCACCTTAATCTTTCACAATATTTGCTATGAAATGTTTTTGCTTCTGAAAGGACAATTATGATACACATTTGGATTGGTATCTCTTGGTTCTCATGCATAAAAAATAAACTGACAATACATAATTAATGCAAATAATGAAACTGGAAACAAAATCTGAGACCTTGTTCAGATTAATGCCAACTGCTTGAATTGCACATGTTCTGATAGTTTATTTTGAATCTTGACCGGATTTCCTTAAAATCTTCCTATTTAAACATTTCTAGTCTAAAAAATTATGATATAATTTGAATTTAGGCATTCTATGTTTGTATAATTTCAAAGTCAAAACTTTCTTGAAGTGTCTACAGTTAGCCTCAAGATGACTTGACTAAAGTTGTTAACTAATAAATAGTCATTGTTAATCTGCATATGCTCATTATTCTCTCGAAGGACATTTATTCAACTTTGAGTTCAGAGCTAATTGGAAGTCATGGTAGGTTGATAAATATTGGAAATAAGGCTAAATACCCAGGAATAAATTTAATCAAAGAGGTAAAAGACCTGTGTATCGAAAAACTACAAGCATTAATGAAAGAAGTGGAAGGAGACATGAATAAATGAAAAGAGATTCTACGCTTCTGAATTGGAAGAATCAATATTATTAAAATGTCCATACTGCCCAAAGCATCTACAGATTCAGTGCAATTTTTATCAAAATTTCAATGGCATTTTCCAGAACTTGAAAAGACATATGAAACCGCACGTTCATTGTAACATTATTTATAATACCCAAAATATGGAAACAAACTATGTATTCATTAATAGATTAATGGATAAAGAAATTGTGACATATATATATGTGATATATATTATTCAGCCATAGAATACAATAATGCCATTTGTCACAACATAGATGGACCTTGAGGATGTTATGCTAAGTGAAATAAGTCAGAGAAAAACAAATACCATATGATTTTTCTTATATGTGAAATCAAAAAAAAAAAAAAACTCATAGATTCAGAAAATAGATTAGTGGTATCAGAGGAGGTGTTAAGGGTTGGGAGAAATGGGTGAAAGTGTATAAATCTATTAAAAAACTAAAAATGTTTATAAATTTAACCAATGTTTAAATTCTCACTTGTATCTGTCAGCTTTGTTGCTAAACAAACAATCCAAACTCTCAGTGTTTTACAGCAGACATTTAGTCTTTGCCTCTGTAGGTGTTTGTGACTTCAGTTTATCTGTGGTTGATGTGACTCTACTTCATTCAGCTTTGTCCTCCTCAGCAAATCTATTTTAAGACCAAGGCTGAAAGAGAAGACACTACTTATTTATTTTTTTTCATTTCCACTTTTTTTTTTTTTTTATTAACATGTAATGTATTATTTGTTTCAGGGGTACAGGTCTGTAATTCATCAGTCTTACACAATTCACAGCGCTCACCATAGCACATACCCTCCCCAATGTCCATCACCCAGCCACCCCATCCCTCCCACCCCCCTTCACTCCAGCAAACCTCAGTTTGTTTCCTGAAATTAGGAGTCTCTTATGGTTTGTCTCCCTCTCTGGTTTTGTTTTGTTTCATTTTTTGCTCTCTTCCCCTATGATCCTCTGCCTTGATACTATTTAGGACATGCCCATTCTTTGGCAGTGGGAATTAGCAAGAGACTAAGACAAACTCTACATGTAAAAGTTCTGCTCAGTTGTGGTGTATGACAAATCCCCTTACATTCCAGTCATCAAAATGTATCACTAATTAAGCCCAGTATCAATGGGATTGAAAGTATACTCCAAGGGTAAAGAGGACAAGGGTGTGTGAATGAATATTTGCAAACATAATCTACCATCCCACTGTAGGCTTTTGCACATGGCCATTACCCTCAAGACAGTTTCAGTATAAGATAGGTGGTTTGAAATTAAAGCAGGTTTGTTTTATTCAAAGAGGCCTCCCTTTAGGTTCATCCTGCCATAACATTTGTATTCTGGACATGTTTATTTAAGAAAAAGATTAAGTCTATTTCTGTCTGGAATTTCATTTAAGCTACATATTCTATCAAATTCCCATTGTAAAGATTTTCTGTTTCTGATTCAGATTGTATTTTCAGAAATTATTTTAATTCTCTACATGGGAGACAACCTAAATATAGAATCCTAACCAGAGAAAAATCAAAGCTGATTTATGAGAATAAAAACTGATGTGTTGTCACAACATGGGGGGAGGGGGGACTGGGAGAGATTAATTCACTTCTAATTCTAATTGAGTCTCTTTCTTACTGCTCCGGGATGAGAAGCCTTGCTGGTTCCAGGCTAGATACATTTTCTGTCTCATCCAGATCAGCCAGTTTGACCAGGACCTTGTACCTTCCCAGATTTCTTTCTATGGATAGTAATGGTTAATAGTTTAACTAATTAATCAATCAGTGTGTGTGTTCATATATAGGTGGAGAAATAATTAATAACACTTTGTTTAGGGCCATTTTTTGCAAGGTTAACTGATGACTTTGTAATGCAATAAACCATTCCTTACTCCTTAGAAATTACTATTATTTTTTCACCTGGAAATGAGAAACCAGAATTCCACAAGAGCTTCCATCTCTAATATGGGCCCAAATCAATCTCCTTCAACTGTTGATATGCCCTGCTTTGGTCTTCCTTGATGAGTTAGTCTCTCTGCTGCTTATTTAATCTCTTCAAATTATCAAGATCACATCCATTTTTTTTTACTTTATTTTAATTATATTAACAAACATATAAATATAATTGGAAGAACTACCCATAAAATATGATGAACATCAATTTAATAGAAGGACTATTTCGGCCCCTTTCTCTGGCTCACAGACCTCAACCAGTAACAACTATTCTGTATTTTGGCTTGTGTAAAGGCCTTGATATTGGTGACTCACCCCTGACATAAGGGATTCTCCCTCTACTATTTTTATAGAGTTGGCAGGGCTGCCTCTTACATACCAGGATAAAGTGATGGGACAGGGGTCTGATCAAGTTCTTTTTTTTTTTTCTTTAAGATTTTATTTATTTATTTGAGAGAGACTGAGAGAGAGAGACAGAGAGCACAAGAAGAGGGAAGAGACAGAGGGAGAAGCAGGCTTCCTGCTGAGAAGGAAGCCTGACACAGAGCTCGATCCCAGGGCCCTGGGATCACGACCTGAGCCCAAGGCAGACGCTTAACCGACTGAGCCACCCAGGCGTCCCTGCACCAAGTTCTATATGCATAAGCTTTAATGATGCCAAGTAGATTTGCCAGAGTGTCATGGATTATCAGAAACTTCAGAGCTATCAAATTATGTTAGCTATTGATTAGTTATCCATTCAAACTTATTATTTTTTTAAAAAATATGCCTCTTGCTGCCTTATAGATAGTAAACAAAAATATCTCAGCATATTTTGTGTGTGTCTCTCTCTCCATACATTGTAAATATGTACCCTTAAACATATTTTGTTTTTCATGGGGCGCCTGGGTGGCTCAGTCGGTTAGGCATCCGTCTGCCTTCGGCTTGGGTCGTGATCCCTGGGTGCTGGGATCGAGGCCTGCATTGGGCTCTTTGCTCAGTGGGGAGTCTGCTTCTCCCTCTCCCTCTGCCCCTGCTCCTGTACTCTCTCACACACACTCTTTCTCTAACAAATAAATAAAATATTTAAAAAAAATTAAAAACAAACATTTTGTTTTTCACAACATAAAATTTGTTGGCCAGGTTTTATGAATATAAATGTATCCTAGGACATTATTTTTGATTTATGAAGAATAAATGGTCATATTCAGGAAAATATTGCCAATAATATTATTTTCTTGTTTAATTCATAAATAGCTAAAATTATTTTATAAAAATGTTTAATACTTGGGCAAAAATCTGAAAAACTGATAAAAGGAAAACATAAATGCCTCACTAGATTTCTTAGAAAAGGGAATTAACATTAAGTGTATTCCTTATATCAAATTATCCAAGAACAGCCAATTTAAACTATAAAATTGTAATACTACTTACACAATAACAAAGCATATAGTACTCAGTGCTAGTGATGATACTATAAAATATGCATTACTGATGTGTTGTATAATTTTAATGCCATTTTTCCTAAAGGCAATTTGGCCATCCATATCTAAAGTTTGAAAGTGTTTCCGCATTTTCTCCAAGTTAATCTACTTTGAAAAATATATTCTAAAGAAAATGTTTGTGTATATCAATTATAGAAGGAATTTTAAGTTAACAAAGCAAGTTACAATATTATGAATTCATAAATGTAAGTTGCTCTGTGAAACTAGAGGTCACGTCATTATTTGTATATTTAAAATTAAACCATCCAACTAGCTAGAATAAAAGCCTTATATCAGCATTTTTTCAGGGTTTACTGTCCTTGCCTTGTATCAAATCATGTAAAAGCCTGGGGAATTGGGGATATTGGAAAAAAAATGATGTTCCATCTGCCTTCAACTGTTTTCATAGTTGCTTTTATTTCTTGCAAGCAGAAGTCCTCAAGGTATAAATATTGATTTCAGAATTTTAAAGTCTAGTTTGATCAGTTCCTGGCCCATGACAGCAAGTTCTTTTCAGATAGTATAGCTGTGGTGACTTAGATACCTCTGTTCCAAGCTTAAACGTTGAGCTCCTCATGAAGAATCTTTAGGAAGTAGGAGTTCCCATGGCCAGTTTTTACCAGCACCCTTGAAACCAAGCCTGAGGCAACTGATTTTTACCAGCAGAGCTGAATCCTACCAGGCTGAGATCCACTCTCTGTCTCCTATTTCATTTTAATCCTGGGAATCCAAGTGTCAGGAGATTGTGCTGCTTCCCATTCAACCATCAAAGCACCTTGGAGAGCCATATTGGGTAGCCTGCTCTACTTATCCAGGCCTAGACCTAGGAACCCCTTATTCTTCCTCAAGGGAACATAAAATACATCCTTGAAACCTCTATCTGTGGTTGGACTCCATTTTAATTTTTCTGTCCCAGTCACCATTTTCTAAAAATGTTTGAAATATTCTTTACAGGGTATACTAGTTTTCTATTACTAAGTGACAAATTATCACAAATTTAGCCACTTAACCCAGCATCCATCTATTATTTCATAATTTCTGTTCACACAGTATGATTGAGTTTTCTGCTCAGAGTCCCAATCGAGATATTGAGAAGGACTGAGATTTTGTCTGGAGCTTGCTGTCTTCTTCCAAGATTATTTACATTGTTGGCAGAATCAATTCCTTGTGATTGCTGTCTCTTTTTTTTAGGTCTCTTTTTTTTCTGGTTGTTGTCTGGGGATCTCTCTTAGCTCTAGAGGCTGCCAATATGTCTGTGCTATGGGCTCCCTAGACAGTTGACAACATGGCTGTTTTTTTCTTTCTTCCAGGCCATCAGGAGAAAAATGCTCATCTAACTAGATTAGGTCCTCCAGGATTATCCCTTTGGATTAACTCAAACTCATCTGATTATTAACCTGATCAGGAGAGTGATCTTTCCAGCATATTCGCTAACACTTACCAAAATTAAGGGGAGGAGGTTATATAGAGTTTGTATATCAGGTAGGGAAAATCTTGGAGACCATATTAGAATTCTGGCTACTGGAGTTTTCCCTCTGTCTGAACCAATTACTTCCTTAGAGTTTGCATTTTTTCCCCTTTAATGTAGAAATTTTTACTATATCAAATTCTAGAAAGTTATATACACTAAAATAATAATAAACCTAATCTCTAGGTGGTGAAATTTCAGGAGAAGTTTTAACTTTTTTATTATACATTTGTATACTTTGGTATTGAGGTTTTATCAACAGTGTGCGGGTAAATATTTAACAACTTGCTCTTCAAAAACAAAAGACCTTATTTGTAGGATTTGTGGATCTGTGGTGTAAATACTCTCACCATGGCCTATTCTAAGCTACCAATATGTTGTTACTGAATGAAGAGTTAGCAGGAAATGTACACCATTGACTCCAGCAAGCTGGTACAGCTAGCTCCAAAACACTATTGTTATTAAATTTATCATAAAAATGAGCTCTTTTCATTTTAGAAGATATGGACATTTCCACGACACCATTTGGATATGATAGAACTCTATATTGGACTAAGAATCACTGAAGTAAAAGTTAGAAATCTGTCAAATGAGCAGCACTAGGTTTTACACATATTCCATTTAAAAGAAAAAGTATTTTTACATGATTGATTAGATTGACCCTTGAGGCAGTTTAAATACATAGTAATTAACAGTCTGATCATAGGATTCTTCTGAGAATTCAAGTCCTTTGTGACAGTCCAGCATACTTAAAGGAAACACAAGCCTTTTGGGGGCCAGAGCAAATTTTCTTTTTTTAATCAGTATAATCAATAGAAATATTACTTGAAAACATTAAATATTCTTACTCATGTAAAGGTAAATTTAAGATTATTGTTTTAAAAGTTACAGTAGTACTATACTATCTCATAAGGGAAAGACTGAAAGCAAAAGCAAACTTAAAAATACATAGAATTTGATACAATTTTTATAAGCATAAAAAGCTAACAATCAGGATATTGAGCTTAATACTCAGATAAAAAATCACAGACTAGATTGTACAAATGTTTAGTTTTTGTTCTGAAGCATTAGTTTCACTTTTCTTTCCTTTTTTAGGAAACAGATATTAAAAACATAGAAGGAAATAACAGTAAAAGGCAATTGCAGTTTCATTGAATTCAATAAATGAGTTATATCAATCTTGTGCTAATGTGTCATATTTACTTTAATAAAAGTAGAATGTTTCATTGATGGGAAAACAGATAAAGAATCAAAGAGTAGGTCTCTACTCCTAAGTAGAGACATCATCAAACCCCTAAAGTAGAAGCTTAGCTATCTGTAATCATTTGTAAATTAAAAAGAGATAAATTTCAGGAAATGATAAGATCAAATATTTCTCCCTGAAGGGTAAACAAGTTTATAGAAGTGTGACTGGCATACCCAGTATTTTTTCCAGGAATGGAAGTATAATCAGTCATTATATTCAAAGCATTCTAGACTCTAAAACTCGGTATTATGTATAAATAGGAAGTAGGAAAAAAGTGAATAAACAAGTGTCCAAAGGTGAATAATGAGAATGTCGTCAGGAAGGACCAAAAGAGAAACTACTCCAGGGATCAGAGAAGAGAGAAATAGGTGACTTATTTCAAATAAATGTTAGTTTATTCAAACCCTTTATAATTCATGGAGGATATGGTATGATTGAATCAGGTTAATATTTACTGAGATCACATATAGATTTCTAAAGGTTTAAAAATAGACTGGAAGTTGTTCTAATAAAGTCTTTCTTACATAATTGAAGTTATGGTGCTATGACATATCTCTGGTTACTTGAAATTGGGAAGAAACTTTTTGTCAATACCATGGACTGACAGCCATTCAGGCAACTCTGTAACAGAAATTGCTCAGTCTTGTCCATTGTGAAGACTAGTGGCATTAATTCAAGGTCATCTCTGAGTTTTCTTTACCTTGAATTTTTTTTTTTTGTAGAATTTGTAGGCGGATATGGATAGAGAAACTTGCAATATATTACTAACTCATGGTGTACTCTATGCCTGGTTGGGGCCAAGAAGTGACACATGAAGGCTAGATAAGCCTGCATAAGCAGGATAGGGGATGGCTTAAAGATGAATAAGATGAAAGATGCATTTAGATGAGCCATATGCACAAAA
>NC_138376.1:68865485-68885989 GCF_054177405.1 Leptonychotes weddellii
TTTTGTGCATATGGCTCATCTAAATGCATCTTTCATCTTATTCATCTTTAAGCCATCCCCTATCCTGCTTATGCAGGCTTATCTAGCCTTCATGTGTCACTTCTTGGCCCCAACCAGGCATAGAGTACACCATGAGTTAGTAATATATTGCAAGTTTCTCTATCCATATCCGCCTACAAATTCTACAAAAAAAAAAAATGGATTCAGGATAATTATAGTGGTTGGGCTATGTCCACATTTGCTCTACACAGCAAATTAAAGGAAGTAGATTTACTAGAGACTCATTCTGACCAAGCTCCTTTTAACATGCCTATATTTCAGAGGCAAAAGTTGGTATAAAGATTCAAAATAATCTGAGAATGAGAGGTGACAGATGAGGATCCCACAGCATGGAAAGCTGCTATACTGAAGGTATCCACTCCAACAATATAATCCCAATAGCTCTAATACTGAGCAAAGTCCTAAACTTAATAGGTTGTATTTGGCTTTTTGCTTCTGTTCTTTCACAAGCTCTTAGACTTCAAGATACCTACTGTTGATGAAACACTTACTCTGTTTCATTCATTAAATATAAGGCTCTGCAGTGCACAAAATATAAATCCCAGTTGAACTACATTCTACTGTTGAGTCATGAGGGGCCAGAATGAAGGGTGGAGAAATATTCAAGCCTAAGATGTACTTCTGCTGTTATCCCCTCTACCTATTCTATTAGTTGCTTTCCTGATTAATGATCTGTGATGGCAGGATCTGTGCCTGTCTGGTTCACAGCTTTATCACCAGTTCTTTGCATGGCATATGATATATAGTCTAGTATACAAAAGAATGTTAAGTCCAAGAAGACCTTTAGCCGTAGTCCAAGAAATTTTGAAAACTCTTATGCCATTAGTAATGAAAATAAAAATAATTCCCGTGAGATAGAGTTTACAATTTGGGGAAAATAAAACTTTATCAAAACTACAGCAGCAGCTAGATGTGAAGGGATACATAAAATATATTTGATAAAGTATTAGCTTTATTGTTAAAATATATTATTTCAGACTCACAAACATAAAGAGAATCTAGAAAAATCCTCATGCAGTTAAAGAACAGCTAGAGAATTAGAACATTACTGAACTCTGCAGGATAACAAATGATAACCCTAAGGATATAACTAAATGTGAATAAACAATACCTCAGATAACCTTTACAGTGGCACACCACAGAAAAGGAAGCTTTGTTTATATTTAATGTATTTTTATGGAACAAATGCATAGGATGCATGATGTGGTTAATTAGAGCTAATGAATGCTAGCATGCCTCTGTTTAGCAAATCTGAAACTGACAGAACAAACAAAGTGGGCAATGAAGGTAGGGTCTTGTATGGCAACACAGAAGAAATTAGAATGAGATTATGCTCTGAAAACAAAGTTATGTTGTTGAAGCCCACTATGAAGTTTATGGGCTGAAGAGATAATATCATCAGATGGGTTTTAAACTCTTTGTCTCAGGAGACCAATAAAGACCTTAAATTGTTTGTTGTGTTTGGTACTGCCTATGGCTTTGGAAAAGAGAGATCAATAAAAGAAACAAACAACCAGGAAAGAATCAGTGGGGTTGTTAAGGAATCTAAGTAGAAAGTGACAGATAAAGTTGATGATAATGCTGTAAAAAAAGCTAAGAAAAAGTTTCAGCTTCCACTTTTACTAAATTCACAATTATGGAGGTCTTGAAACCAATGTGGTCTATCTTAGGCACATCATGCTCGGTCTCTTTTCAAAAACAATTGAATATAAATTATATGGTAGTAAAAATATCTTCTCTGTGAATTCAGTAAGTCTTGGAAGAAAGAATATGAGAGCAGTGGCTGGTTCACTACCATCAACATTGTTGAAAAGAACAATACCATCAAGATCTATTCTCCAACTGATTTCAGCTCTGCAACTAACACACTGTTTCTGTTACAACTGGCAGTTGATTCACACAGCTGATGCTGAAGTTTCCATAAGGAAACTGGTGCTGGATCCTCTGGTGGGTTCTCAGGAATTGAACTTTCCAAGAACATTTTTATTCTATAGAGGGAAGCAAATGAAAAGTAAACTGTAAAATATTCTACTCATGATGAACAAAGCCAGATGACTCTCAAAATACTCTTGTGAACTGTTGATTCAAACCCCACCCAGGGTGCCAGGGACCAAGTAAAGGTATGACTATTCTCAGAGGCACAATTGAGAAATATTAAGAGTTAACCTTCCTATCTCACTTAAAGGAGATTTCAAATATCTTTATTGAAAGTAAAAATTGTTTCTCTTTCTAGTGTTTTATTTTCACCATTTTTATCCTTCTATTCATACTCATTTTACTCTCAGTGCTCTACAAAAACAGTTCTCACTAGGTCTAACTCATGTTACTCCAGGGCCAATTTTAAATCTTTTTTTTTTTTTTTCCCATAATGGCAACATTTGACAGAGTTGATCATTCATTTCTTTGTGAAACACCTTACCCTGGCCTTGGGACTGAACACTGCACTCCCTTTCGGTTATTCTCCTGAGCTAGTCATCCTCAAACTGCTTTGCTGATTTCTCCTCAACTCTCTGACTTCAAATGTTGAAAGGCCGCCTCCAGGTTCAGTCCTTGAAAGTACTCTATCTAAACAGATGGCTGAGATGAATCTATCCAGTCACAGTCTGTTTTCCCCATCAAGTCTGTTTTCCGATGATTCAAAAAATGTTATCTCTAGACTTCTCCCTTGAACTCCAGGATTGTATATCCAATTATTTAATCTACTTTATGTCTCAAATTTAATATATGTAAATCTGATCCTGAATCCCACTTGCTATGAACTAAATGTTCCTGTCTGTTCAAAATTCGTATGTTGAAACTTAATCCTCAAATGTGATGGTATTTGGAGGTATGGGGCCTTTGAGAAGTGATTAGCACAAATAGGATTGTTGTCCTTATAAAAAGAGGCCTCAGAGAGCTCCTTTGCTCTTTGTACCATATGAGGACCTAGCAAAAAGATGGCCATCTCTGAACCAGAAAGAGGGCTTTCACCAGACATTGAATCTTCCAGTACCTTGGGTTTCAGTCTCTGGAACTGTGAGAAATAAATTTCCATTGGTTTTATAAACCACCCAGTTTATGGTATTCTGTTGTAGCATCCCAAATAGACTGAGACATTACCCATGGTCTTCCTATCTTATTAAATAGCTCTGTTTCCATTGCTCAGGTTTTGAACCTTAATGCTATCCTTGACTCATCTCTTTCTCTCACAACCCACATGCAATCCATCAGATAAAATTTCAAAATATGCCTGGGGTCTGACCACATCTCCCCACCTGCACTGTGATACCCTGGTCCATGCTCTTGTCTCTTACCTGGATTACTGCAGTGGTCTTCAAACAGGTCTCCCTCATTCTGTCTTCATCTGCCTACAGTCAGTTCTTTTTTTTTTTTTTTTTTTTTTTTTAAGATTTTATTTATTTGACAGAGAAACACAGCGAGAGAGGGAACACAAGCAGAGGGAGGGGGAGAGGGAGAAGCAGGCTTCCCGCCGAGCAGAGAGCCCGATGCAGGGCTCGTTCCCAGGACCCTGGGATCATGACCTGAGCCGAAGGCAGACGCTTAACGACTGAGCCACCCAGGCGCCCCATGCCTACAGTCGGTTCTTAACACAGCAGCCAGATAGCTCCATTTTTAAACATTTTAATTATAACATTTAATTATAACATTTAATTATAATTTTAAACATTTAATTATAACATTTAATTCAGAGTACAATCTAAAACCTTTAAAATACAGCTTGGTCTCATATTCTACAGCTCTGTCCTTTCACCTCTTGGTTCTTGAGTCACATTGGCTGTCTTATTATTCCCCAAATACTTTCAAGTCAGGATATGCCCAGCAGCTTTTCTACCTGCCTAAAATAATTTTCCCAGGATCTCTCTATGATTTGAATTTCCTTGTTTCTCAGGTTTCAGTTCAGTGAAGACTTTACTGATTTTCATATGTAAAATACCACTTCTATTATACTTTTCAATATCTAATAGAATGCACAGCCATATATTTATTTATTTATTATCAATCTTCCACACTAGATTTAAACTCTGGGAAGGCAAAGGGGGTTTTGTTTGGTTTTTTGAGTTTTTGCTGGTTTTGTTATCTGTTTTTTTAAAATTTTCCATAGATGTTCTTAGCACCAAGGACAGTACCTAATATATAACATGCTGAGTAACTGTTTATTTAGGAAATAAAGGGATGAATGAGTATATCATCTACTTAGCATAAGAGTGAAAGTACTCACCCTCTTTATCCCTCTTTGTTCAATTTCATACTACTAAATGTTCAAATTAGAAATCTATTATTTCACTAATTACTTCATGTATATGAAAAAAAAAAACAAAAGTATCTTTTTGCCTTCTAATCAAACAGGTATTAGAATATCATCTCTGTCTTCAAATGTTACTTATTTTTATTTAAAAAAACTTTTATTATTTAATTATAGTTGATATACTGTGTTTACATTAGTTTTAGGTGTATACCACACTGATTTGACAATACTGTATGTTATGCAGTGCTCACCACAATAAGTGTAGTTACCGTCTGTCACCATACAAAGTTACTAAAATATTATTGACTGTATTACCTATGCTCTACTTTTCATCTCTGTAAATTATTTATTCTATAACTGGAAATTTTGTACCTCTTAATCCCCTTCACCTATATCATCTCCTTCCCTCTGGCAGACACCCGTTTGCCCTCTGTATTTATGAGTCTGTTTCTGTTTTTCTTTGTTTCCTTTGATTTTGTAAGGAAACAAAATCCCATGTAAGTGAAATCAAATGGTATTTATCTTTGTCTGATTTATTTCACTTAGAATAATACCCTCCAGGCCCATCCATGTTGATGCAAATGACAAGATCTCATTGGGGGGGGAGGGGCTGGTTAATATTCCACTGCATTTTCATATTACATCTTCTTTATCCATTTGTCTATTGATGGGCACTTGGGTTGCTTCCATATCTTTGCTATTGTAAATAATGGTACAGTAAACATAGGGATGCATATATCTTTTTAAGTTAGTGCTTTCATTTTCTTTGGGTAAATACCCACTACTAGAATTACTGGCCCTATGGTATTTATATTTTTAATTTTTTGAAGAACTTCCATATGGTTTTCCACAGTGGGTATACCAATTTACATTGCTACCAACAGTGCATAAGTGTTCCCTTTACTCTACATCCTCACTAACACTTGTTATTTCTTGTCATTTTGATACTAGTCATTCTGAATGGTGCGATGTTAGTGATGTTGAGCATCTTTTCATGTATGTGTTGGCCATCTGTATGTCTTCTTTGGAAAAATGTCTATTCAGGCACTCTGCCCATTTTTGATTGGATTATTTGTGGGGGAGGGAAAGTTAGTGTTGTGTTGTATGAGTTTTTATATATTTTGGATCTTAACCCCTTATTGAATATATAATTTGAAAATAATCTCCCATTACCTAGGCTGCCCTTTCATTTTGTTGATGGTTTTCTTTGCTGTGAAAAAGATTTTTATTTTGGAGTAGTTGCAATATTATTTTTGCTTTTGTTTCCTTTGCCTAAGGAGATATCCATAAATATGTTGCTAAGACTGATGTCAAAGAGATTACTGCCTATGTTTTCCCTAGGAGTTTTATGGTTCAGAACTCACATTTAGGTCTTTAATCCATTTTGAGTTTATTTTTGTGTATGATATAGGGAAGTAATCCAGTTTCATTCTTTTGCATGTAGCTGTCCAGTTTCCCCAGCACGAATCATTGAAGAGACTGATTTTCCCCCATTATATATTCTTGTCTCCATTGCTCTAGATTAATTGACCATATAGGCATAGGTTTATTTCTGGGTTCCCTATTCTCTTTCATTGATCTATGTGTTTATTTTTTTGTAACAGTACCATACTGTTTTGACTGATAGAGTTTTAAGCATATTTTGAGATTTAGGATGGTGATACCTCTAGGTTTGCTCTTCTTTCTTATGATCACTTTGGCTATTCAGGGTCTTTTCTGGTCCTGTACACATTTTAGGATTATTTGTTCTAACTCTGAAAAATATTGTTGGCATTTAGATAGGGATTGACCCTGTAGATTGTTTTGGGTAGTATGGACATTTAAACTATATCAATTCTTCCAATTCATAAGTATGGAATATCTTTCCATTTGTTTCTGTCATCTTCAGTTTCTTTCATCAGTGTTTTGTACTTTTCGTCATATAGGTCTTTCACCTCCTTGGTTCAGTTTATTCCTAGGTATCTTATTTTTTTTTTGGTACAACTGTATATTGGATTGTTTTCCTAGTTTCTCTTTCTGCTACTTCATTTTTAGTGTAGAGAAATGCAACAGATTTCTGTATATTTGTATCCTACAACTTTATTGAATTCATTTTATCTTATTTTTTGGTGGAGTCTTTATGGTTTTCTATAATAGTATCATGTCATTTGCAAATAGTGCCAGTTGTACTTCTTCCTTAATAATTTAGATACCTTTTATCTCTTTTCCTTGTCTGATTGCTCCAGCTAGGATTTCTAGTACTATGTTGAATAAAACTTAGGTCAACGGACAAATGACACAGTCAGAAAACCCTTTCCCTTCCCCTTTCCCTTTTACCCTCCTCCTCCCCTCCCCCCTCCCCTTTTCCTATTATTACTGTATTTTTTATTTTATTCCTTTTAAATTTAAATTCAGTTAATTAACATATAATGTATTATTAGTTTCAGACACAGAGGTCAGTGATTCAGTCTTTTATAATGCCCAGTGCTCATTATATCATGTGCCCTCCTTAATGTCCATCACCCAGTTACCCCATTCCCCTGACCCCCTTCCCTACAGCAACCCTCAGTTTGTTTCCTATGATTAAGAGTCTCTTACGGTTTGTCTCCCTCTTGAATTACTGTCAATTTCTCCCTTTATATTTGTTAATGTTTGCTTTATGTATTTAGATGCTCATGTGTTGGGTACATAGATATTTAAAATTTTTATATCTTCTTGCTGGATTGATCCCTTTATCATTATGTAAAGCTATTTTGTCTCTTGTTACAGCCTTTGTTTTAAAACCTATTTAGTCTGTTTTAAGTATTGATATCCTGGCCATTTTTCTCCTGCTTCCTTTATCATGGAATATCTTTTTCTATATCTTCCCATTCAGTCTGTATATGTCCTTAGGTCTGAAGGGAGTCTCTTGTAGGTGGCATATAGATGGATCTTGTTTTTTTTGTTTGTTTGTTTGTTTTCCATTCAGTTACACTGTGTCTTTTGATTGGAGCACTTAGACCACTGAAATTTAAAGTAACTATTAATAGGTATGTATTTATTGACATTCTGCTAATTGTTTTGATTTTCCTTTGTAGTTCTGTTCCTCTCTTCTCTTGTGATTGATGAGTCTTTAATGCTATGCTTGGATTTCATTCTGTTTATTTTTCTGTGCATCTATAATAGATTTTGGTTGGTGGTTGTGTTGGGTTCATATATAACATTATACAAGAGTCTATAGTAAGTTGATGATTGCTTCAGTTTGAACACATTCTAAAAGTACTACATTTTTACTCCCTGCTCCACTTTTTTTTTTTTTTTAAGATTCATTTATTTATTTGAGAGAGAGAGCATGAGCATGCACTTGGGGAGTGGGGGTGGGAGGGGCAGCGGGAGAGGGAGAGAGAGAATCTCAAGCAGACTCCTTGCTGAGTATGGAGCTGACTAGGGGCTCAGTCACATAACCCTGAGATCATAACCTGAGCTGAAATCAAGAATTGGATGCTTAACTGACTGAGCCAGGCACCCCTCCTCAGTCCATGTTTTATGTATATGATATCATATTTTACTTTTTAAAAAATTTTATGTGTCCCTTAATTATGTTTTAGATATAACTGACTTAACTACTTTGTCTTTTAACCTTCATACTAGATTTATAAGTGTTTGATTTACTACCTTTATTATGTGTTTCCTTTTACCTGTGAATTCTTTCATATATATATATGTATATGTATATATATATGTATATGTATATATATATATATATATGTATATATATATATATGTATTTTTCCTTTCGTGTGTGTGTGTGTGTATTTACTTCTAGTTATGACCTTTTCACATCTGCTTAAAGAAGTCCCTTTAACATTTCTTGTAAGCTCAGTTTAGTGGGGGTGAACGCCTTTAAAAACTCTTTATCTCTCCTTCAGTTCTGAATAATAACCTTGCCGGTAGAATATTCTTGGCTGTAGTTTTTTTTTTTTTTTCTTTTAGTGCTTTGAATATATCATACCACTCCCTTCTCACCTGAAGATTTGCTAAAAAAATCTGCTGATAGCCTATGGGTTTTCCTGTGTAGGTAACTAGTTGCTTTTCTCTTGTGCTTTTAAAATTATCTTTTTATATTTAATCTTTGACATTTTAACTATTATGTGTTATTGTATGGACATGTTTGGGTTCATCTTTTGGGTGCTTTCTTCACTTTCTGGACCTGTATATCTGTTTGCTTCCCTAGGTTAGGGAAGTTTTCATTTAATATTTTTTCATATAAGTTTTCTCACCCTTTCTCTTTCTCCCTTCTGGAATACCTATAATGTGAATATTAGTACATGTGATATCTCAGCGATTCTTTAACCTATCCCCCTTTTATAAATTATTTTTTTCTTTTTGTTGTTCGGTTTGGGTGTTTTTCAGAACCCTGTCTTCCATTTCACTGACCTGTTCTTCTCCGTCCTCTATTCTGTTGTTAATTCCCTCAAGTGTACTCATTTCAGTTACTGTATTATTCAACTCTGATTGGTTCTTTTTCATATTTTCTATCTCTTTGTTGAACTTCTCACTGAGTACATCCACTCTTCTCTCAAGTCTGGTGAGCAACTTTATGACCATTACTTTGTTGAACTCTTTATAAGGTAGATTGCTTATCTCCATTTTTTTTTTTAAGGTCTTTTTTGAGTTTTGTCTTGTTCTTCTTTTAGATGATATTCCTCTGTCTCCTCATTTTGACTCTTTGTGTTTGCTCCTATAAATTAGACAAAACAACTACTTTTCCTAGTCTTGAAGGAATGCCTTTGTATAGTAATGTACCCTTCATAGACTGCTTGTGCCTAGCAGTTTTGACTAGATAGCTGGAGTTGTAGCAAGCATGGGCTGGGGATCCTGGAGCACTCCACACTGGGGTGCCCTGGTGGGACAGCTGAAGCTGAAACAGACATAGGCCAGGGGGTCTCAGGGTGCTTGGTGTAGGGAGGTAGGGGTCTCAGTGGGATAGCAGGAACTGAAGCCTGTGTAGGCCTGGTTGTCTCAGGATGCTTTGTGCCTATTGTTGCCTGAACAAGATGGCTGGAGCTGCAGGGGGTATTGTTCAAGGGTGTCCTGGTGTGTGCTGCACTGGGGCTATCTTTTGGGGATGGCTGGAATTTGGGTGGTTGGGGAAGCCTCCTTGTGGGGACAGCTGAGGCTCATGTGGGCTAGGGTCCCAGGGCTTGCTCAGGCAGCTAGCTAGCCAGAGCACTCATACCCTGCTACTCTCTGAACTATCAAGATGTAGAGAGAAATGAAAAATGGTGCTCCTTGGGACGCCTGGGTGGCTCAGTCGGTTAAGTGGCTTCCTTTGGCTCAGGTCATGATCCCAGGGTCCTGGGATCGAGTCCCACTTTGGGCTCCTTGCTCGGCGGGGAGCCTGCTTCTCCCTCTGCCTGCCTCTCCCCCTGCTTGTGTTCTGTCTCTCTGACAAATAAATAAATAAAATCTTTTTTTTTTTTTTTTAAGATTTATTTATTTATTTGAGAGAGAGAGTACATGAGAGGGGGGAGGGTCAGAGGGAGAAGCAGGCTCCTCGCTGAGCAGGGAGCCCGATGCGGGACTTGATCCCGGGACTCCAGGATCATGACCTGAGCCGAAGGCAGTTGCTTAACCAACTGAGCCACCCAGGCGCCCTAAATAAATAAAATCTTTAAAAAAAAAAAAAAGAAAAATGGTGCTCCATGCTCCCTCCAACCCAGAAAGCATTCCTGCAGCTCCCCTAGGACTGTTTCTATTATATTCTAGTTGTTTTTAAACTGTGGGATTTTTTTTTTTTTTCTGTGCCTCAAGGCATCTGGGTCTGCTATGGGCTAGAGGCCTGAAGGGTCAGGCTGGCCAGAGTCCCCAGACCCTGCTTCTGTCTGTGTTATCAAGGTGGAGGGGAAGTATAAACAGTGGTACTCTAGCCTCTCATACCCCAAAGAGCATTCCACAGGTTGCCTTCCTTTTGGCAGATACTCAAAGGCTGGTTCCTTTAAATTCTAGCTGCCCTTTTAAACCATGACTTTTTTCTGTGCCCCTAGGCAAATGAATCTGCTCTCAGTCCCTCAGTAGTATTCATCTCTTCTGTAGTTCATTGTCACGGCTGGGGTCTTTGTATGTGGTCCCTCCAATTCTCTGTTGTGTAGAAGTTATTTAGTCAGCCCTTAGTTTTTCTTCAGAAGAATTGCTATATGTGAAGGTACAGATTCAGTATATCCAAGGAGGAGGGGAGTTCAGGCTCTTCCTATATTGCTATCTTGGACCTCCCTTTATCTTTAAAGTAACCTATGTCTGTCTCCTGAATAACATTACCCTTCCTGCACCCCAGAATAGCTACTATTCTGACTCTCATGATTATCATGGAATGATAGTCATACTTTCCTTCATAGTTTAACATATATGGATGAATTGCTAAATAACATTTTATAGTTTTCCTTTATTCGGTTCTATGTAGATGGAATTACATGATACGGATTTTTCTGCAACTTGCCTTATTTCACTTAAAATACTTTTAAGATTTATCTATTTATTCATTTATGGATTCCTCAAAAGTTTGGGAGCATCTTATATATGCCACACACCCTTCTGTGGTCCCAGAATATATTAGTAAATCAAAGATTTTTATCATCATAGGGATCACATTCTAGTAAAAAATAAACAGTAACTAATAAACATGAGTAAGTAAAATAAGCAAGTTAAATATGTAGCATATTTAAAATGAAATATATAGAAAAAATAGAGTATGGGGAACAGTAGGACTATGCAGGCACTAGGGGAGGAGGAGTTTCCTGGACTAGGTAGGATGGCCAGGGGAGGCCTTATTCAGCAGATGACTTTGAGCAAAAACTTAAAGAAAATAAGGAGGCTAGCAATATGGATTTTAGGAGAATAACATTCCATGCAGCAGAAACAAGTAGAGCAAAGAACGCAAGGCAGGAACATGACTGGTGTGATTGAGAACCAGCAAGGGGGCCAGTATGACTGGAGTAGAGTGAGCAAGAAAGGAGATCAAGAGATGAAGTCAGATTTAATGGGGATCCAGAACCCATGTTGTTTTGTAAGTCACTGTACAGTTATCAGCCTTTTCTGTGAGTGAAATGGAGAACTGCAGCGTTTTCAACAGAGGAATGACACAATCTGCCTTATATTTTAAAAGCATTTCTCTGTTGCTCCAATGAAAATCAATGGTAGAGGACAGAGATGAAGGTAAGAGAGCAGGTTGGAAGCTATCACAGTAATATAAGTAATATAGAATTTCTTGACAAATTGGATGTGTGCATGAAAGGAAGGGCGAAATCAAGAGTGATTCCATAATTTTTGCCCCGAGTCACTGGAAGGATGTAATTTCCATCCACTGAGGTGCATATACCCTCACAGCCCCATTTAACTTTGGCCTGTGTAGAAGGCCGATGGATCATAGAGAATGATAGCAGACTAAAATAAGCTCAATCAAGAGGTGTCTCCAGTTGCATGTGTTCCTTAACGGTGATAGTGAATATAGTCCCTGACACCTGGAAAATTAGCTATCAAGCTGATACATTTTTTTTTTCTCAATACCAATAAACAAAGAGCATCAGAAGTCACTTACTTTCAACTGGCAGAGTATAACTGCACTGTTTTGCCACAAGGCTTTATCAGTTCCTGGGCTTGGCTCCATAATTTAGCTCAGTGGAACCTTAATTATCTTGTTCCCTATAGGAAATCATGCTGGTCTATTACATTGATTGTCCATGCTGATAGGACATTGATTGGTAAGTAGCACGTATCCTAGATAACTTGAAAGATACATGCATACTAGACGATGGAAAATAAGATGAAGGACTTTTAGATGCTTGCCACTGAATTCAATGTTTTAGCTGTTCAGTTGTCTAAAGGATATTGGAATGCCCCTTCCAGGTATCAGATAAGTTGCATCTCAGACCCCCTAACTCTATGAAAAGCACAATGCCTGCTGGACCTCTCTAGATATATAGATGACATAGGCCAAAATTTAGTGGATTGCTCAACTGATACACACATTTGGAAATTCTAGTCTTGCCTATTTACCTGGTAACCCATAATATTGAGAGCTTTGAGTGGGACTCAGATCCATGCAGGCCTTCTAGCTAGCCCAGACTGCAGAGCAAAGAGTGTTATTACTTGTGCTTATAATCTATTAAAATCAAGAGTGTTCAGGGTGCCTATTATCAGACTGCAATGCTCTCTGGTGACTGTGTCAAGTACTGATGGGGAATTGCAGTATAGAACAGGAGTTTGGGAGGAAGAAAACCTGAACTGTTCATATTGAACTAGGTATTATCTAACAAACTATCTAGTTGGGCATAATCTCATAAAATCAGTTGAGGAGCATTCCTTCATTTTCCATTTCCTAAAAGAATGAAGTTAAGGTTGAAATTACTATTTATTGAGTACCAAATATTCCTAGGAAGCCCTAAGAGCCTGATTTATCTGTTTGGGATGTTTTTTAATTACTTACTAAATATCATTCATATTACTCAAATTTTCTGTGACTTCTTGGTCAGTCTAGGAATTTCCCATTTATGTTAAAATTTCTCAAATTTGTTGGCATATGGTTGTTTATAATAATCTCTTAAATTTTTAATCTCTGCTGCATACTTATGTTCTCTTTTCATTCCTAATAATTTTTACTCATACCTTGTTATATTTTATCCCATCTGCCAAATGTGACTTAGACTTCCCTATTCTAAAATACATACACAAATACACATCCATTAATTCAGCTTTTCTTTTAAATTAAAACCTGAATTCTTGCCTTTTGCAAGCAAACGCCTTTAAAAGGTAGAATACAGTAGTGAGCAACAATATGTTTATCACTTATATAATGCTAGATTTAAAAAATCACTCCAGGGCTCCTGGGTGGCTCAGTTGGTTAAGCGACTGCCTTCGGCTCAGGTCATGATCCTGGAATCCCGGGATCGAGTCCCGCATCGGGCTCCCTGCTCAGCGGGGAGTCTGCTTCTCCCTCTCACCCTCCCCCCTCTCATGCTCTCTTTCTCCATCTCATTCTCTCTCAAATAAATAAATAAAATCTTAAAAAAAAAAAAAAATCACTCCAAACTTAGCTAAAACAATGATTGTTCTTTAGGATTTTGTGGGTTGGCTGGGAGGTTCCTTTTATGAGTTCTCCCAGCCCACTCATATGGCTACATTTAACAAGGGAGGAGGCTAGGCTGAATAGTCCAGGATTTTTTCACATGCCTCCAGTTGGCTGGGACACTTTGCTTCCCCTTCATGTGGCTTCTCCTCCCTATACTAAAGTAAACCTTCTTCCTTCACTGAGGTGTCAGTGTAGTGTTCTAAGGGGGAAATGTGGAATCTGAAAATCCTCTGTGCCTTAGACTTTAGAATTGTTATTTCTAACACATTACATTTATCGTAACTAGCCACCAGAACAGCCTAGATTCAAGGAGCAGGGAAACAGCCCTCACCTCTTGATGGAAGAAGCTGCAAAAATTGGGGCAGTTTAGTCTCCTATAGCCTGTCTTCTGGCCACAAGTAATTACACAGTTCTTCTATGCAAAATGCATTCACCCTTTCAAAGACCCCACCAAAGTCTCATCAAATCATACCATCAGGATTGAAGTTTTTGATTTCATGGTTGTATCAGTTCTGGGTGAGGCTTTTCAGATGTAGGTTTTCTTAATCCAGAGACTTGTGAAATAAAGAGAATAATTTATCTACCATTCCCATTTCCCACATGTTAGAGATCATTACCATTTTAAAAAGAAAGGAAAAGGAGGGACATAGCAGCCAGTGGACTATAAAAATTCTGGTGGTTCTGAATTCTAGGAAGGCATATGCCACCACTTCTCCCAACTCCTAGAACAAGAAATTAGACTTGACGATGATCCATTTCCATTTTCTGGAAATGGTTCCCTAACCTATTTTTCCCTTCAGCTCTTGGCTCTGCCTTCTGGGCTTTTAACTCAAGACCTTGGACTCATGATCTGCCCCTCTTTCTTTCTCTTCCTTTCCTTTCCTTTTCCTTCTCCTCCTTTTCTTTTCCCTCCCTCTCTTTTTTTCTTATAAGAAATAGTCTCTGTCTGCAGCTGTGTAATTTTCCCAGAGGCCTCTGTTCATTTTAATCTACCATGACCCCTTTAGCTCAAGCCAGTAATGTTGATAATTTCTTCTTACAATTTTCTAGTTTCCTATGAATCTGATTCATGTTTCCTCCATGATCTAAAAGATAAATCAATGATTCATTTTGAAATAAACCACTATTTGAGGAATACATGAAACTTCTAAGAGATAATGCCCTTATGATTTTCAGAAGATATTTTTCTTTTCCTGCTAAAAGGGTTTACTAGTAGTAATTTAACTTTCTGAGATTTTAATACCTTAAATTTCATACGTACTATGAGGCCAATTTTTATTAAAAAAATCTTTTATGGGGAGAAGATGGAGAAGAGAAATAGATTTATTTTCCAACCCGTAATGTATACTGTATCTTCTGTAATTTCTGAAGATTTTTCTTGCTACTTGAACTTCAGTTTATGTCTACCTTTTCATACCTTGTCATATGAACCTGTAAGAAGCCAATTGACATTTTTGCTATTCTGTTTAGAAATTTCCTTGGCCAGATTCACAAGTTCATTGGTTTTATTTTTTATATTCCAAGTTTTTCAGATGACATTGTTGTCAATTGTTTGTCTACTACATAATACAGATTACCCTACAGATAATACAGATCACCCTTTCTCAAGCCTTTAGTAGCAATTTCTTCATTGGTCTCTCAGAATCCACTAACACTCTCCTTGCTGCTTTTTAAAGTTTCTTCCTATTACTTTGTCCAAAACTAATGCCACATGTTTTAGATTTTTGTTATGGCAGCAACTCAGTTTTAGATACCAATTTCTACACCAACTGTTTATTCTTGCATGGCAAATGCCCCCCAAATTAAGTGGTCTAGTCTCAAGATCCCATGGGTTGTCTGGGTGTTTCCTCTGCTGCTTTCTCCTGGGCTTACTCATGTGGCTCATTTAGCTGCATCTTTGGCTGAGTTAGTTACTCACATGTCTGGAAATCAGTGCTAATTTTTCCCTGGGGCACTTCATTTCCACTCCATGTGGCTGATAGGCTAGACTAGCATCCTTACATGGTATCTCAAGACAGTGTTTTTAACAGGGTGAAGGTGGAAGCTGCAAGGCCTCTTGAGGCCTAGCCTCTAGAATTCAAGCAGCATTACCTCTGCCACATCTATTCATTAAAGCAAATCATAAGGCCAGCACAAATTTATGATTGTGGTAACTTTGACTCCACCTCTGGATGGGAGGGGCAGCAAAACATAATGCAGAGAAGTATATGCACTGGGAAATAATCGGTGGTTGTTAAGAGGAAAGGTTTTGGAACAAATTCAAGTTCAAATCCTGGTTCCATTATCCGTGGCCCTGTATCCTTGGATTAATTACTTCATTTCTTTCTGGCTCAGTTTTATTATCTCTAATGTGGGACTAATAATCATACATACCTCACATGGTTATTGTTGAAAGCTAAATGTGTAAAACTATGTAAAGTGTTTATAACAGGGCCTGGAATATTGTGAACTCTGTGTAAAGTGCTCACTTCTTGTATTTCAGTTGTTGCTTCCACTTTATTATCTCATTTACTCTTCACTCTTTTTACTATGATCCCTGCTCCTCCTACTCTATGACTCTGCTTCTGTAATGATCATTAGTGATCCCCACATGTAATAGATTGTTTTGTCATATGTTCTTATTAATACTCCTTTCTTCTGGAATCACACTAGTGATTTCCCTGGTTATCGTTTAACAGGACCCTTAATATCTTCTTTTTCTCTTCCTGCCTCTTCATTTTGTTGTTCACCAGTGGTCTTTCCTTTTGTCCACTTACCACCTCTCTCAGTTTTCTCTGCCAGGCAATCTCACCCAATCCCATTTTGTGAACCTTCAACATATATTAATACCAAATATTCATCTTTAATTCTCAACATTACTTCAGTTTCCAGTTGCCTACTTGGTATCTCAACCAATAGGAACCACAAGTTCTTCAAATCCAAATTTTCCACCACAAAACTTGTCTCTCAGGGCATCTGGGTGGCTCAGTTGATTAAGCATCTGGCTCTTGATTTCAGCTCAGGTCATGATCTCAGGGTTTATGAGATCAAACCCCACATCAGGCTTTATGCTGAGCGTGGAGCCTGCTTGAGATTCTCTCTCTCCCTTTGCCCCTCCCTGCCCTTCTTGCATGCTCTCTCTCTTTCCCTCAAAACAAAAACAGACAAACTAAACATTTTGTCTCTCAAACTTCATTGCATTCTACATTCCCATCATGGGAAACTGTATTATCATCAAACCCTGCCACCCAAACTTGGACCACCTTGTACCCTTCTTCCTGTCACTTAATCTCTATAGCTACCTTATTCCACATCCAAAACTCCAGTCATGATAACATGTCTGTATTGAACCATTAGAAGAAATACTATCATTGGTCTTCCTGTCTGCGCTGGTAACACTTCCTTCCCTCTGCTGCCTCAGTTACTTTTGTACATATAGATCTGTCAATACCTCTACTCAAAAAATTATTATTACAACTTACTGATTACACAGTTCAAATTAAAACCCTTGGTGGGGAGATCCCCATTTCCTCCATGGTCTCTTCTCACCCTGTATCCCAATACTCTTTTTCTACTGCCAGCCCTTTCCCTGCATGAGTACACATGTACTTGGTTCTGAGTACTTCTAATCATTTCATAATTCCAAGTTACTTTTTAGGGGGCTCTTTTTTCTGCTTGAAATATGTTTCTCTGCCTCCTCCACTTCCTCTTTGAATGTGTGCAGATTATCACTCACTAGAGATTAAACTCCATGAGAGCAGGTGACTTTGTTTTACACATTTTTGTGTACATGATACTTACAAATGTGTCTATTTTGTAGCATCACTGAATATATGATTTTAAATCAATGAAGTTTGGTAAAGATTCCTCTCATCATCACCTGCCATTTCTCAAAGCACTTTATGCTCCCTTCACAGTTTTTATTACAATGTACCTGAAGTAGTAGTGTATGTTGTAACTTCCCCACTAGCCTCTCATTATGTCTGTGGGCAGAGACTTTGCTTTACTCATCTTCTGCAACATTTATTATAATAAACATCACACATACAATATTGAATGAATGACTTCCCACACAACTATCCTGTAGTTTATACATCCTTTATTTGGTCTTTGGGTTACTGGTGAGTACATATGGCCAGTCTCAATCCTCATGGTGACCTTCCCTTTGGACCACTGATAATAAACATTTTTAAAGCACTGAATAAATATATTTAAAAATATTAAATGATAGAATTTCACAACAAGCATCTTTGAGCATATGTTAGAATCATTAATAAAGAAGTTATTTAGTAAAAAAGTCAATGTCAAAATCAAAAAGCACATAATGATAAAAATGTATAAAGTAGTAACTTATTTTCAGTAAAAATACCAAAAATATCTAGGAATATCCAAACGATAATATTATTTCAACATATGAAAAAACAATTATAAAACCAAAGTCAAAAAATAATGTATTTAGCATTATAAGTTAAAAAAGATCTTCTTATAAGCATTAAATATAATTTTAAAATATTAAGTTGAAATGACACACTTAGAATAGTATGTGCAATTCCATTCAGCTTTTTCCCAAATATAGAAATCAATAAAAAAAATTAAAACCTATATAATGAAGGAATTTAGGCAGAATGGTTTTGTTTTAATCTCAGAGAAAATGTGTTCTAGTAGTGTTCTCATTGGGAATAAAATAACTGTGTTTATATAATCATGAAAAGAAAGAAATGGGTTGATGGTCATAAAACTCCCTTGGTAGTCAGGCATTGTTAATTTAAAAGTAGGAAGGCAAGGATTGAAGTTAATGAGGGGGTGAGCCACCATGCAATTTAGTTAAACTGTTTAACATAAAAGCTGGTAGAAATATGGAAAGAGAGTTCCAGAGGGAGTAATAGAAGAAAAGGTTGTAAATCAGTCTATGAAAAAGAAAAGAGAAAAACAGAACACCGTTTTGGAGGAAATGAGAATCACATAGTTCCATTATTTGATAGATTAGAGCAATCAAAGGGATGAGAAATGCCAAATTCAGTCATTTAATAGATTGAAGGAATCACAATAAAGATATAAAGGTAAATTTGTATTTCTCATGAGGATGATCAAAGTGGATTATTAGGTACTCCCATGGCTGTTAAATACTATGTTGACTTTAATTCTTCCCTGGGTGCCTACAAATGTGTCTTTCCCGATCATAGAAAGAGTGAAGTTACTTCTAGACCTTCATTTTCAGACAGCCTAAAAGTCAAAATTGTATCACTCTCTGGGAGAGAACAGCCATTTTCATAGTAGTTGCTACAGCAAAGATAAAAATTTCACTGTCCACACAGAGTAAATTGAGTGGAAGTTGGACAAGACCCACAAGTAGCAGTAATGAAATCTGCAAAAAAATTATTCACATCATTCCTTCTTTCATGTATTTATTAATTTATTTAATAAGCATCACATGCCTACTATGAAATTATTTTAACCTGTTATAACCCAATGATTAAATGTTAAAATTGACTATTTCAGAGCTTGAATAACTAGTGGCTTTCAAGATTTCTTACCTGAGCTTTTTATAATTTTTAGGTATCAGTTATATGTTGAGGGTCTCCCTTTATATCAGACATAAAATGTATTTATGTGTATCAAAACATTTTTTCAATCAATTCTAATTTTATTTTAAATTAACTTGTTTTGAATTAATACACATAGTTTACATACACTGGGCAAAAAGCAGTTAAGTAGTAAGAGAATGGATTCCTATAGCCAGGAAAATGCTGGCAATTAGAAAAGCTTGTAGAATCAATGACTTTGCAGGGTAGGAAGATTTTTTTATGAGGTCATACTCAATCTGAAAGCAGTTCTTTTCCTGCTACAAGATGGAATTGACTATAAAACTGCTATCATCACAGAACAAACTAGAGGCCTTGAAGACAAAGACAGTTATCAGTGCAACACAGTTTAGGAGGAGTCCAGTCATTCCCAGGTAAAGAAAGAACAAAAACCAACCAAACAAAAACAGTTCAATTATGTGCATTTTCTGATCATACAAAGAGAAAAATTATCTTCAGATCTACTTCCAATATACAGGAAACATACAATTGAAATACAATTTACATTTACTATAAGGAAGTTATATTCTTCAAGTGTCAACACTATACTTACAGAGACAAAATTATTTGCAATTTTAGGGAAACCTTGGTAAGTAGAGGTAATAATTCTGTGACAGACATATTTGAAAAAGAAAATAATCAGATTATGATTAATATGGAAATAAAGTTAAAACAGAGAGAAAATAGAGGTACTCCTATCCACTACATATGAATAAATGCTTTAGCAGTACTTGTGAGGAAAGATTAAAAATTGACCTCTATACTATGTGTCTATGTAATTATGATTAACGTTCAATCATTTCTGAATTGGTCTTCTTTCTATCGGATCCACAAATGTCATTCAATCTTTTATTTTAAAAATATAAATCTTAACGGGAAAAGCTTTCAGTTTTTCCCCTCTGAGAATGATATTTGCTGTGGGCTTTTTGTACATGGCTTTTATGATATTGAGGTATGTTCCCTCTATCCCTACACTGTGGAGAGTTTTAATCAAGAAAGGATGCTGTATTTTGTCAAATGCTTTTTCTGCATCAATTGAAAGGATCATATGATTCTTGTCCTTTCTTTTGTTAGTGTGATGTATCATGTTGATTGATTTGCAAATGTTGAAGCACGCTTGCAACCCAGGAATAAATCCACTTGGTCATGATGAATAATCCTTTTAATGTACTGTTGGATCCTATTGGCTAGTATCTTGGTGAGAATTTTGGCATCCATATTCTTCAAGGATACTGGTCTGTAATTCTCCTTTTTGGTGGGGTCTGTGTCTGGTTTTGGGGTCAAGGTAATGCTGGCCTCATAGAAAGAATTAGGAGGTTTTCCTTCCATTTCTATTTTTTGAAACAGCTTCAAAACAATAAGTATTAATTCTTTAAATATTTGGTAGGAACGAACTATAGAAATGATCCCTGAAAGTTTGCAACGACGTGGATGGAACTGGAGGGTATTATGCTGAGCGAAATAAGTCAAACAGAGAAAGACATGTATCATATGACCTCACTGATATGAGGAATTCTTAATCTCAGGAAACAAACTGAGGGTTGCTGGAGTGGGG
>NC_138376.1:68886089-68917404 GCF_054177405.1 Leptonychotes weddellii
AATAAATAAAAAATAAATAAATGATTGGTAGGATTCCCCTGGGAAGCCATCTAGCCCTGGACTCTTGTTTGTTGGGAGATTTTTGATTACTGCTTCAATTTCCTTGCTGGTTATGAGTCTGTTCAGGTTTTCTATTTCTTCCTGGTTCAGTTTTGGTAGTTTATGTGTTTCTAGGAATGCATCCATTTCTTCCAGATTGCCTAATTTGTTGGCATATAGTTGCCCTTTTCTTTTTTGATAAGTCTGGCTAGGGGTTTATCGATCTTACTAATTCTTTCAAAGAACCAGCTCCTAGTTTCATTGATCGATCTTACTAATTCTTTCAGAGAATCAGCTCCTAGTTTCATTGATCTGTTCTACTGTTCTTTTGGTTTCTGTTTCATTGATTTCTGCACTAATCTTTATTATTTATCTCCTGTTTGGTTTAGTATTTATTTGCTGTTCTTTCTCTAGCTCCTTTAGGTGTAAGGTTCGGTTGTATATTTGAGACTTTTCTTGCTTGTATTGCTATGTACTTCCCTCTTAGGACAGCCTTTGCTGCATCCCAGAGGTTTGAACAGTTGTGTTTCATTTTCATTTGTTTCCATGAATTTTTTTTTTTTTTTTTAAGATTTTATTCATTTATTTGACAGAGAGAGAGAACAAGTAGGCAGAGAGGCAGGCAGAGGGAGAGGGATAAGCAGGCTTCCTGCCGAGCAGGGAACCTGATGCGGGGCTCGATCCCAGGACCCTGGGATCATGACCCGAGCCGAAGGCAGCAGCCTAACCGACTGAGCCACCCAGGTGCTCCAGTTTCCATGAATTTTCAAAATTCTTCTTTAATTTCCTGGTTGACCCATTCCAGACTTTAAGCTACATTACAAAGCTGTAATCATCAAGATAGTATGGTACTGGCACAAAAACAGACACATAGATCAGTGGAACAGAATAGAGAATCCAGAAACGGACCTTCAACTCTATGGTCAACTGATCTTTGACAAAGCAGGGAAGAATATCCAATGGAAAAAAAGACAGTCTCTTCAACAAATGGTGTTGGGAAAATTGGACAGCCACATGCAGAAGAATGAAACTGGACCATTTTATTACACCATACACAAAGATAAACTCAAAATGGATGAAAGACCTAAAGGTGACACAGGAATCCATCAGAATCCTAGAGGAGAACACAGACAGCAACTTCTTCAACTTTGACCTCAGCAACTTCTTGCTAGACACATCTCTAAAGCAAAGGGAAACAAAAGCAAAAATGAACTATTGGGACTTCATCAAGATAAAAATCTTTTGCACAGCAAAAGAAACAGTTGACAAAACCAAAAGACAATCGACAGAATGGGAGAAGATATTTACAAATGTCTTATCAGATAAAGGGCTAGTATCCAAAATCTATAAAGAACTTATCAAACTCAACACTCAAAGAAAAAAATAATCCAATCAAGAAATGGGCAGAAGACATGAACAGGTATTTCTCCAAAGAAGACATACAAATGGCCAATAGACACATGAAAAACTGCTCAACATCACTCGGCATCAGGGAAATCCAAATCAAAACCTCAATGAGATACTGCCTCATACCAGTCAGAATGGCTAAAATGAACAAGTCAGGAAATGACAGATGTTGGTGAGGATGCGGAGAAAAGGGAACCCTCCTACACTGTTGGTGGGAATGCAAGCTGGTGCAGCCACTCTGGAAAACACTATGGAGGTTCCAAGAAGTTAAAAATACAGTTACCCTGTGACCCAGCAATTGCACTACTAGGTATTTACCACAAAAATACAAATGTAGTGATCTGAAGGGGCACCCACACCCCAATGTTTATAGCAGCAATTCCACAATAGTCAAACTATGGAAAGAGCCCAGATGTCCATTGACAGATGAATAGATAAAGAAGATGTGGTATATATATATACACATATACAATGGAATATTAGCCATCAGAAAGAACAAAATCTTACCATTTACATTGACATGGATGGAATTGGAGGTATTATGCTGAGTGAAATAAGTCAGAGAAAGACAATTATCATACGGCTTCACTCATATGAGGAATATATGAAATAGAACAGAGGATCATAGGGGAAGGGAGGGAAAATGGACTAGGAAGAAATCAGAGAGGGAGAAAAACCATGAGACACTCTTACTATGGGAAATAAACTGAGGGTTTCTGGAGGGGAGGTGGGCTGGGGGGATGGGGTAACTGGGTGATAGGCATGAAGGAAAGCACGTGATGTGATGAGCACGGGGTGTTATATGCAACTGTTGAATTACTGAACTCTATATCTGAAACTAATGATGTACCATATGTTGGCCAATTGAATTTAAATTGAAAAAAATTTAAAAAATTTAAAAAATATGAATTTGTAAATAAAATACCTATGATTCAGATAGATACCTTGACCAAGTTAATTTGAACTGGGAACTGTAATCAAGCTTTTACCACCCAGAATTGTCAACCTAGGTGAACAGCCCCTGTACAAACTAATACCTTCCTAAAACTTTACCTATCATTGCATGCTTTACTTTATTTAGTTTCATACTAACATTTCTTATCTTAGATGAAAGTTAGGGTGTGGATGAGTTTTCTTCTTCTATATGCTGTGGTATATCCATAAAAACAAACACAGCATAAATGCTCATATTCTGGACATGGGTCTTCCTTGTAACAATTGAATTAATTGTGTTTACATGGAAGACTTGTTTATATTGTAGATCTGAGCAATTCTACTTTAACAGAATTCATTGTAAAAATAATGTGCCTAATGTAAAATGTTTCAAAATGCAGAAATATATAGAGTAAGAATTAAGTCTCAGGTGAAACCCCTGTGTTCCCAATTCCTTGCTTAGAAATAACCCCTAGTGATATATCCATGAGCATCTTTCAATCTTTTTATTACTCATTAAAAAACATATTTATATCCATTTTACAGATGAGGAAATTGAGCTATAAAGAGACATATAACTCACTTAATGTCATGTAATTAGTAAGTGGTGGAACTGGGAATAAACACAGGCAGTGTTATAAAATAAGTATTTTAGCCAACTATCCATACTTCCTGTCTTATATTGAAAATTAAAAATATATTTTAACATAAGAATATTATACTGTTCTTACTGTTCTGTGATGTGATCTTTATTCCTAATGTATTTTGCAAATATATACCTAGTTTTTATTATTTTCCAATATGTGCATGGTATTTAAAAGTTAACATTCACTGTTTATAATTTCACTTATACATATAAAATTTAATGGGCACATAGGCTGTTAAATTTTTGACTGTTAAAATTAAGAAATGGCCTTTGTATATTTGGGTGTGGGCATTTTGTAGGAGAAATTTTTAGAAGGGGAAATTGCCATGTCAAAATACGTATACATTTTAATTGACTTCCTTGAGGACTTAGTGTATGAGAGCTTGCTTTCCTAATTTTTTACCAACACAGAATATTGTCAGTCATTTCAAACACTTTTTTTTTAAGATTTTTATTTATTTATTTGAGAGAAGACAGAGAGTGAGAAACAGAGCACGAGCGGGGTGAGGAACAGAGGGAGAAGCAGACTCCCTGCTAGAGATGTGGGGCTCAATCCTGGGACTCTGGGATCATGACCTGAGCCAAAGGCAAATGCCTAACTGACTGAGCCACCCAGGTGCCCCTCAAACACTTTTCAATGTAATATGTAAAAAGCAGGATGGATTTTTTCTTTTTTTTTTTTTTTTAAGATTTTATTTATTTATTTTGACAGAGAGAGAGACACAGCGAGAGAGGGAACACAAGCAGGGGGAGTGGGAGACGGAGAAGCAGGCTTCCCGCAGAGCAGGGAGCCCAATGCGGGGCTTGATCCCAGGACCCTGGGACCATGACCTGAGCCGAAGGCAGATGCTTAACGACTGAGCCACCCAGGTGCCCCGATTTTTTTTCTTTTACTTGTGATTTCTTGATAATATTGAAAGTTGACCATCTACTCATGCACATGTTGAATTTCTCCTTTTTTGAATTACTTGTATGTTTTCGCCATTGATATTAGTTCAGTTAATGTTTGCTTATTGTTTGGAGGAACTCTATAGTTTCTATATTAACCCTTCATCTGTTGAAAGCACACTGCTAGGGGCGCCTGGGTGGCTCAGTCGTTAAGCGTCTGCCTTCGGCTCAGGTCATGATTCCAGGTCCTGGGATCGAGCCCCGCATCGGGCTCCCTGCTCCACGGGAAGTCTGCTTCTCCCTCTCCCACTCCCCCTGCTTGTGTTCCCTCTCTCGCTGTGTCTCTCTCTCTCTGTCAAATAAATAAAATCTTAAAAAAAAAAAAAAAAAAAGAAAGCACACTGCTAATATATTCACACTTAAGTCTGTCTCATATTTATGATATTTAGTTTATGATGGTCTTATATAGTTAAATGTGCCAATCATTCCTTTATCTTTGAGTTATATATCACTGTTTGAAGAGATATCAAAAATTTGTAACAGCATAATTGAATTTATGGCCATAAATAGAATTTATTCACACCAATTGGTGTTGGAGAGGGAGATTCTGGGTAGAATTCATCACATGAGCAAAGGAACAGTGATGAGAGAAGAACACACAGGTATGCTCAGGGAAAATATTTATCATTTGGTGTGCTGGAGCTTCAAGTATGAGGTAGATAGTGGCAGCAAATGGGATTGGAAAAGGTAAGTAGGTAGGATCTCAATACTGGAAAAAATGTGTGCTGTAATCAGAAACTTGGAAATGTGCCTTTTAACAATGAGTAAGCACATATGGGAATGTGAAATGGTCATATTTGCATTTTAGTAGTAGATTCTGAAAACTGTAGGAAGGATAGATTTGAGAAATTCAAGGTACAGAGGTGACCTAAGGATCTGTAATAATAGAATAAATGGTGCTCAGCTAAAGTTAGGGTGCTGGAATTTTGAAGGCCAAGAAATGAGATCCTCTGTACTAGTATCGAAAGGTGCTAAATTAAAAAAAAATCAAATACTGTTTAGTCTATCTAAATTTTTTATAAAGATTTATTTCACAGCGAGAACACAAGCAGGGGGAGCAGCAGGGAGAGAGGGAGAAGCAGGCTCCCCACTGCTCAGTGAGCCCTACATGGGGCTCAATCCCAGGACCCTGGGCTCATGATCTGAGCCAAAGGTAGACTCTTAACTGACTGAGCCACCCAGATGCACCTATTCTATCTAAAAGTCTTTAGGTCCTGTTGTACATGCTCAACAATATGCCACAAAAAGCTGAAATCACCACTGGAATATTTTCTACTGACAATGTTTAGAAAGCTTATGCTACTTCTATATAATATTTTGTATATTTAATATATAATACTTAATGTGATTTATGAATAAAAACATAGTGTATGATTAATTTTTCTTTACTCTTAAAAAGCAAAATTCAACTGAGTAAATTTGAAGATCAAATTGGCTTTGTTTAAATGATTCATAGATTTAGCAAGTAGAGGAAAACTGCAGAGTTGTATAGAGTGGAAGGTTTTTTAGGGAGAAAAGGGTGAGGTAAGAAAGTTATTAAAAAAAAAAAAAAAATGTTCCAGGCAAGGTCACTTTCCATTAGGGGGAAGAATAGAAGATTTTATGCAGATTACCTCATCTTACTTTGGAGGATGGAGAGGGCCTCTGTGACTGATTACCTCATTGGGGCTGATCAGAAAATTCCTGACTGACTAGTTAAGACTTAACATTTCTGGGAGAGGTTGAAACTGCCATTAGATTAGGTATTAAGTCCCATTTGGTGACTTGGCCTAAGTGATGTCATTTGGGGCCTGTGGTTTTCTTTTTAACAATTCTCCCCTTATGATCAGTTAAAAATTTAAGGCATTGGTGGTACTCTCAGCTACTGGTCTGCACTTCTTGTAGCTTTTACTGATCCTGTGTGTGATATTCACAGGTCATGGGTGTGTGTGTGTTTTTCTGAATCCTTGTGATATTCATAGGCCACAATTTAGGTCCACAATCCTTAAGTTATTTTCTTCTCTTTTCCTCTGATGTTCCAATCTTAGAACATCTGCCTGGTATTTAGTGGCTGTGAATAGACATTTAAAGCTTTTGAGAGGATACGATGCACCAGGGAGATTATTATGATAACTATAAGCAGGATAATTCCCAAATGTGGAGTGTACTTCAGAACCATGGTCCTCAAGATGCAAACCAAAGAAAATCCCGATTGAAGAAATCACCCTTTAAAGCCAAGTGCCTTATTTAGTGATCTTTGCTGAGTTTTAACTTTCACAGAGGTGCTAATCCAGATACAGCTGGTGGTAGTAGCCACAGCACAGGCACCTCCTTGCTCACCTAAAAGATAATAAAGGGCTATCCCATTATCAGGAACTATTTTGACTAGAGAATTAAAGGATCTTTGTTGGACCCCTATTGTTTTAGCAGCAGATTCTGCAATAATTTTAAGATTTAAGAAGTTCTTGATCAGAGACTTATTTATATTTATCCCTAACCAGGTAAATAGGGACCTGCCAAAAGGAATAAATTTGGAATCACAAAGCCTCCTGGTAGGTCCTTTTTAATTCAATAATGTAAATTCAGGGAGTTGACCAATGAGATGTTTTCTTTTGCTTGTGAAAAATTAGGGGCACGGTTAGATTTTTCTCCTAGCTTGAAATAAAAGGTGTTGTTGTTGTTGTTGTTTAATTCTAGAGCTCATCCTCCACCCCCTCACTGAGCAATGGCTTGGAAAATAGAGATGAGGACATTATCTTTCCAGGCCAGATAAGGGAAAGGAAAAGAAGAAACATTTAAAGTATGAAGTTTTAATTTGCCGTCTTGGGTAGAAGCAGTCTAACTCAATGTTAGCTATTTATCTTCCTTGGCAATTGGATTTAGAAGTCTCCAGCATCAGGTGGAACCTACTATAGCTGTGTGATGTGTACCCAAAAGCCTTAGTACCGCCTAGTTGTGCAGCGTTATCAGTAGTCACGAACACTTGGTAAGGTCCTTTCCAACTGGGCATGTGAGCTGTTTTGCTCTGATGATGTTTCCAAAATAATAATCAGATCAACAGGTTGTGATCAACAGGATCCTTTAAATTGGAATCCAGGAAGTCTTCTTTAATCTGTTAATAGTCTTGAGCATAAGATATTAGAGACTTATAATAGCTGCTCATACCAGCGTAATACCTTCTAGGTCCATTCATCTTTTCAAAAATGCAAGTTCTCATTCTTTTTTATGGCTGAATAATATTACTCTGTGCTTGTATGTGGGTTTATGAATCACATCTTTTTTTTTTTTTTAAAGATTTTATTTATTTGACAGAGAGGAGAGAGATAGCGAGAGCAGGAACACAAACAGGGGGAATTGGGAGAGAGAGAAGCAGGCTTCCCGCCGAGCAGGGAGCCCCATGTGGGACTCGATCCCAGGTCCCTGGGACTATGACCCGAGCCGAAGGCAGACGCTTAATGACTGAGCCACACAGGCGCCCATATGAATCACATCTTTATCCATTCATCCATTGATGGGTGTTTGAATTGCTTCCATATCTTGATTATTCTAAATAATGTTGCAGTAAACATAGGAGTGTATGTATCTTTTTGAACTAGTATTTTCATTTTCCTTGGGTAAATACTCAGCAGTGGAAGTACTCGTTCCATTTTTAATTTTCTTTTTTTTTTCTTTTTTTTATTTATTTTTTTCCATTTTTAATTTTCAGGGGAATCTCTATACTGTTTTCCACAGTGGCTATACCCATTTACATTCCCACTAATGGTATGTGAAGGTTCTTTCGTCCACATCCTTACCAGCACTTGCCATTATCTTTTTGATATTAGCCATTCTGACGAGTGTGAGGTGGTATCTCATTGTAGTTGTGATTTGCATTTCCCTGATGATTAATGATGTTCAGCATCTTTCCTGGTACCTGTTGGCCAGCTATGTCTTCTTTGGAATAATGTCTATTCTGACAATTTTTTAATCAGATTGTTCATTTTTTTTTTTTTTTGGTGTTGGGTTTTGTAAGCTCTGTGTGTGTGTGTGTATGTTCTCTATTTTTGCTATTAACCTCTTATTGGATATATCACTTGCAAATATCTTCTCTCATTAAGTAGGTTGCCTTTTGTTTTGCTGATGGTTTTCTTTGCTGTGTAAAAGCTTTTCATTTTGGTGTGGTCCCAGTATTTATTTTTGCTTTTGTTTCTCTTGCCTGAAGAGACCTATCCATAAATATGTTGCTAAAGCTGATGTCAGAGAAATTACTGCCTATGTTTTCTTCTAGGGGTTTTATGGTTTCAGAACTCACATTTGGATGTTCAATCCATTTTGAGTTTATTTTTCTGTATGGTGTAAGAAAGTGGTCCAGTTTTCTCAACACCATTTATTGAAGAGACTGTCTTTTCTCCATTGTATATTCTTGCCTCCACCATCGTCAATTAACAATATAGGTGTGAGTTTACTTCTGGGCTTTTGTATTGTATGGATGGAGGTTTCTGTGATGTGTCCTCTATAAGCTACTATCCAGACCTGCACATACACAGGCAGGCTAAAGAATGTTGTTTGTGAGACTTGAGCTTCATGAGTGACCTTGGGAGTCTGATTAGTTGACATTAGCTGGCCTCCAGGTTAGAATTGGCCCTTCTGGTCTGGACTCCAAGAGCAATAAATTTTGCCTTATGTCCCCATCCACTCCCCAGAATGGCATCTGGGAGGGGAGGCAAACCCACCTAGTCCAGGCTCCTCGAGTATGTAAAGACATGTAACATAGGAATGCAGCTGGCTCCAAATTGCACATAGGCAAACAAATGTTTAACTTCAGACCCCATCATTTGCCCTATAAATGTGGCCCTTATGGGAATGGTCAGTTGGAAGTCTCACCTGAGGGGAGGATGCTCCACTCAGGCCTCTCAATTGGGATTCCAGCTGGCTATTTCCATGGGGTTTCCCCAGCTGATGAAGTTGGATGTTTTAAGTATCCGATTTGATGTAACTGTCTTATTCTCCTTTACAGCTTACTGTTGCCCTCATCTATGTGCAGATTTCCCTTTTTCCTTTGTTTCAATTAGATTTTTATAATGTCAATAAAGTGTTTTCCCCTTCAAAACTGAGAGTATGACTGCCATGAATCTTTTATTTAGAACAGCTTTCTATCCCATTCCACTCATCTGTGTGTCTGTTTTTGTTCCAGTATGATATTGTTTTGATTAGTGTTGCTTTTGGTGTATCTCAAAATCTGGGATTGTGATACTTCAAGATTGCTTTGGCTATTAGAGATCTTTTGTGGTTCCATACAAATTTTAGGATAATTATTTCTAGTTCTGTGAAAAATACTGTTAGTATTTAGATAGGGATTACCTACATCTGTACATTGCTTTGGGTAGTATGGACATTTTAACCGTATCAACTCTTCCAGTCCATGAGTATAGAATGATCTTTCCATTTTTTTGTATTGTCTTCCATTTCTTTCATCAATGTTTTATAGCTTTCATCATATAGGTCTTTTACCTCCTTGGTTCAGTTTATTCCTAGCTATTTCATTCTTTTTGGTGCAATTAGAAGTGGGGATGTTTTCTTAATTCTCTGTACTTTGTAATTAGTGTATAGGAATGCAACAAATTTCTGTATAGTAATTTTGTATCCTGCAAATTTACTGAATTCATTTATCAGTTCTAATAGTCTTTTGGTAGAGTCTTTATGGTTTTCTATTTATAGTATCATGTCATCTACAAATAGTGACACTTTTACTTATTCCTTATAACTTTGGATGTCTGATTGCCATGGCTAGGACTTCCAGTACAATATTGAATAAAAGTGATGAGGTAGACATCCTGTCTTGTTCCTGATCTTAGAGGAAACCCTTTCAGTGTTTCCACATTGAATATGATGTTACTGTGGGTTTTTCATATATGGCTTTTATTATGTTGAGGTATGTTCCCTCTAAATCCAGGCTGTTGAGAATTTTTATGGTGAATGGATATTGTATGTTGTCAAATGCTCCTTCTGCATCTATTAGATGATCATATGGCTTTTACTTTTTCTTCTTGTTAATGTTAATGCATCACATTCATTCATCAATATTGAATGATCTTGCATCCTCAGAATAAACACCATTTGATGATGCTGAATGATCCTTTTGATGTATTGTTGAATTTGGTTTGCTGATATTTTGTTGATTATTTTTACATCTATGTTAGAAATGTTCAACCTGTAGTTTTTTGGTAGTGTTTTTTGTCTAGTTTTGGTATCAGGGTAATGCTGACCTCGAATTTGGAAGTTTTCCTTCCTCTTCTGTTTTCTAGAATAGTTTGAAAAGAATAGGTATTAACTCCTCTTTGCATGTGTGGATTTATTCATTTCTTCTAGGGTGTCCAGTTTGTTGGCATATAACTTTTCATGGTATTCTTTTATAATCCTATGAATTTCTGTGTTATTTGTTATTACTTTTACTCTTTTGTTTGATTTTTTTTTCTGAATCAGTCTGCCTAAAGATTTATCAGTTTTTTTTAAAGATTTTATTTATTTATTTATTTGACAGAGAAAGACAGCGAGAGAGGGAACACAAGCAGGGGGAGTGGGAGAGGGAGAAGCCGGCCACCCGCTGAGCAGGGAGCCCGATGTGGGGCTTGATCCGAGGGCCTGGGATCATGACCCGAGCCGAAGGCCGACACTTAATGACTGAGCCACCCAGGCGTCCCAAGATTTATCAATTTTAACTTTTCAAAGAATCTGCTTTGTTTCATGATCTTTCCTTTTTCTATTTCTGCTCTGATCTATATTATTTCCTTCCTTCTACTAAACTTAGGCTTTGTGGTTTTTCTGTTATTAGTTCCTATAAATGTAAGATGACATTATTTGAGATTTTTCTTGAGGTATCACTAAACCACTGTGTATCATTATATCACTATAAATTTCTCTCTTAGAACTACTTTTGTTGCATCCCAAAGATTTTGTTTGTTGGATTTTCATTTATCTCCATGTATTTTTTTCATTTCCTCTTTATTGACCCATTGGCTGTTTAATAGCCTGTAATTTAGCCTCTATATATTTGTGTTTCTTCTAGTTTCTTCTTGTGATTAATTTCTAGTTCCATACTATTTTTGATTGGAAAAGATGCATGATAGGATTTCAATCTTCTTAAATTTATTGAGATTTGTTTTGTAGCCTAACATGTTATCTGTCTTGGAGAATGTTCTATATGGACTTGAAAATATTGTGTATTCTGTTGTTTTTTGGATAGAATGTGCTGTATATATCTGCACGTCCATCTGGTCTAAAGTACTATTCAAAGACACTTTTATTTTCTGACTAGATGATGTATCCATTGATATAAGTGGAGTGTTAAAGTCCTATATTATTACTATCAATATTACCCTTTCTGTCTAATATTTGCTTTCTGCATTTAGGAGCTCTAATGGTGGGGTATATTTACAATTACCATATCCTCTTGTTGATTGACCCCTTTATCATTATGTAATACCCTTTTGTTTGTTTTGTTTTACGGTCTTTAAAGTTTATTTTGGGAATTCCTGGGTGGCTCAGTTGGTTAAGCGTCTCCCTTCAGTCAGGTCATGATCCCAGGGTCCTGAGATCGAGTTGCACATCGGCCTCCCTGCTCAGCAGGGAGCCTGCTTCTCCCGCTGCTTGTTCCACTGCTGCTCTCCCTGCCTGTGTGCTCTGACAAATAAACTTTATTTTTAAAAAAAAATTTTTAAGATTTTATTTTGTCTGATATAACTATTACTATACTGGACTTTTTTTTTTTTTGGCTTCCATTTGCATGGACTTTTTTTTATCCTTTCATTTTCAGTGTATAGGTCTTCAGGTCTGAAGCGGGTCTCTCGTAGGCAGTATATAGGTGGGTCTTGTTCTTTTATCCATTCCACCACTCTACATCTCTTGATTGGAACATTCATACCATTTACATATAAATTATTGATAGGTATGTACTTATTGCCATTTTGTTTTTTTGGTTTTTTTTTTTTGTAGTTCTTGTCTGTCCCTTCTATTCTCTTCTTGTGATTGATGATTTTGTGTAGTGTTATGCTTGGCTTTCTCTTATTTTTTGTGTATTATAAGTTCTGGTTTTGTGGTTACCATGAGGTTCACATATAACATCCTAAGTATATAGCAGTCTATATTAAGTTGATGGTCACTTGTTAGAATAAATTCTTTTTTTTTTTTTAAAGATTTTATTTATTTATTTGAAAGAGAGAGAATGAGAGAGAGAGAGAGAGTGCACATGAGAGGGGGGAGGGTCAGAGGGAGAAGCAGACTCCCCGCCGAGCAGGGAGCCTGATGCGGGACTCGATCCCGGGGCTCCAGAATCATGACCTGAGCCGAAGGCAGTTGCTTAACCAACTGAGCCACCCAGGTGCCCCGTTAGAATAAATTCTAAAAGAACTTTTTTTTAATTTCCCTTCCACATTTTTATATATGTTTTCATATTTTATATATCTTTATTCATAATTTTCTCCTAATTATGGCCTTTCTTTTCCACTTAAGGTCCCTTTACTATTTATTGTTTGACCAGTTTAGTGGTGGTAAACCCATTTTTGTTTTTCTGGAAAACTCTCTCTCCTTCCATTCTGAATGATAACCTTGCCAGGAGAGTATTCTTGGTTGTAGTTTTTTCTTCCTTTCAGCACTCTGATTATATCACGCCACTCTCTTCTGGCCTGCAAAATTTCTGCTGAAAATTCAGATGATAGCCCTATGGGGTTTCCCTTGTAAACTTTTCCTTGAAAGTTCTCTTTAAACTTTGGCATTTTAATTATTGTGTGTCATGGTGTGGACTTATTGGGTTCATTTTGTTTGGAACTCTCTGTACTTCCTGATACTAGATTCTTCTTTTCTTCCCCAGTTTGGGAGAGCTTCATCTATTATATCTTCAAATAACTTTTCTGCCCCTTTCTCTTCTTCTATGACCCCTATATGCGAATATTTGCTTGATGTTGCCCAAAATATTCCTTAAGCTATCCTCATTTTTTAAAGTTCTTCTTTTTGCTATTCATCTTGACTGCTTTCCATTACCCTGTCTTCCAGATCAATGATCCATTCTTCTGTATCTGCTAGTCTATTGATTTCTTCTAATGTATTTTTCATTGCAGTTATTGTATTCTTCAACTCTGGTTCTTTATATTTTCTGTCTTTTTATTGAAGTTCCAAGTTGTTTCACTCTTCTCTCCAGTCTACTGACCATTTTTATGATCACTACTCTAAATTCTTTTATCAGACATATTGCATATTTGTTTCATTTAGTTACTTTTCTGAGATTTTGTCTTGTTCTTTCATTTGGAGCATATTACTCTGTGTCCTCATTTTGTATAACTTTGTTTTCTTTCTATGAATTAGGCAGAACAGCTGCTTCTCCTAAACTTGAAGGAATGGTCTTATATATGGTCATCCCCTGTATAGACTGTGTGTGGCTGGTGACTGGGATGACTGGAGCCCACCCAGAGGGCACTCTGGCAGGACAGCTGAAGTGGGTGTAGGACAGGGTGTCCCAGGGTACTCACTGCAAGGGGTACCCAAGTGGGGGCAACTGGAGCCATGGCTGATATGGACTGGGGTGACCTAGGGTATAATAGGCAGGAAATACTGGTGGGGGTGGCCCTGGCTGAAGCCAAAATAGGCATGAGCAAGGAAGTCCTAGAGCACTCCATTCCGTGTATTCCTTAGCAAGCCATCCGGAGCCAAAGTTTTCCAGGCCTGAGTGTTCCAGTACTTTGTGACACCAGCACAAAGCATGATGGATAGAGTTGTAGTGAATGCTGCCTTAGTGGAACAGTTGGGGATGGTAGATCATAGGCCAGCAATGGCATCCAGATCCCATAATCAAGATGGACTGTGATCAACTGTGTTGCTCATTATGCTCTCAACCCAAAGAGTTCTAGCAGTTACCCCATTGTTTGGCAGGGTTCTAGAGATAGTTCCTCTATATCCTACTTACCCCTTTAAACTATAGCTTTGTCCTATACCCCAGGGCATCTGGAGCTGGTAGGGGCTAGACTCCAGGGATTGCTGTGCCAGCAGGCCAACTGTGGCATCCAAACCCTGTTCCCATCTGTACCATTAAGATGGAGAGGAAATGTGAACCATGGATCTTGCCGGCTCCTCAGACCCAGAGAGTTCCAGCAGCTCTACCTGTGTTTGGCAAAGTTCTAGGGCTGGATCTTTTATATTCTGGTTGCTCCTTTAATCTGTGGCTTTTTTTTCTGTGCCCCAGGGTACATGTATCTATTCATGATTCATCAGCACTATCCCTCCCACTGTTGTTCGCAGCATCAGGTGGGATTCCCTTTTGTACTGTGTCTCTGTCTCTCATGCTGTTCTCTATGTGGTCTATCTTTTGTTGCACAGAAGCTGTTCAGTCAGCCTTCTTCAGTAGGAATTACTCTATAAATAGGTTTAGACTTGTTATGTCCAGGAGGGGGTGAGTTCAGGGTCTTCCTACATTGCCACCTTGGATTGGAACCCCAGAGAGGTAATTCTTATCAAAATAAACAGAATGAGGGGAAAGGTCATTTGGAACTTGACTTGGTAAGGACAAATCGTGTCTTCTCTACAAATATTAGAAAAAGCTTGATGCATCTACACAGATAACCTTAACTTATTCCACCTACCCAAAAAACAAACTCACACTGAACTTCTATAACTAGTGAATTTTGTATGTATTTCATGGTAGTAGTTTTAAAATGGAAGCTATAAGGTAGCTGAGTATGTTCATGTATGTTGTAGATATGTGGCGTTTTCTACCTCTGGGTAGTATTACTAGAATTCGTACAAGAACTCTATTTAGTTGGTTGGAAGGCAAGCACCTGTAAGGATTAGGCACTCTAAAACCTTCAGAAAGATACCAACCCAAATGTTATTCAAGTTCATGTGACCCTAAAAAATATTTGATATGAAAGACAGCTTATCTAATTAAAACTTATATGTTTTTAGAGTTATCAACATTAAATATACAACTTTTATTTTACCAGAGTTTACTAGCCAAATAAGTTTGTTATCCCACACAATATCAATAATAAAATAGCTTAGGATAATCGCTGACTTTACCTAGAAAAAACTTCATTATGTATTAGACAATCTAAACATAATTACTAAGAACAAGTGAATTAAATAGATATAAACAAGATAAAAGTTTTCATAAATGAACTCTCAGCAATATTTATGTCTACTTTCCAAATCTTTTGGTAACCTAGAATATTGAAGTTTCTCAGAGTTAGGTTAAATGATGAGTAGTTAAATTTATCAAGTATCTAGATCATTTCCTAGTAAGACAAAATACTAAAAAATTACTCAGTATAGGTTTATTTACTTTTGGTTTCTTATTTCACAGAAACTAAAGCAATATTTGGGTACGTTAATGCTACACTGGGGAAAAAACCCTATGCTTCTAGAAATTATGAAATGTATTCATAAATTTCCAAATTTAAAGAATGCTGGTATAACAGATCGTAATTCGTTCTTAGTTTCCACTAGAAATTAAGATTCTGAGGTTTAAGAATTCTAAGTGATGCATACCATTAAAACTACTAGAAATAATAATACCTCCATGTGCTAGAAAAATGGGATGTCTTCAGTAAGACAGGGTATAAGAAATGGAGATGCATTTTTCGTTGAGGGCAAAGAAAGTAATTTTGTCCTAAAATAAGGCTGATTGTTTAAAGAGGAAAAATACAGTTGTAGAAGGTTTGTGGAAAAGGAATATTTGAAAAGGAATTTTACTGTATGGCCAAGCTGGATAAGATTGAATGAACTTATTTAAAAATGGGTTTTAAAATCAAAAGTAAGCTGGTACATATTTAGAATTTTTTTTTTTACTCTGTGAAAAGTTTTCTTGGACTTTTGCTCTGTTTTTGATAATATTTTAAAGGTAAAGAAACTTTCACAATCAAATTTCATAATGATCTGTGATTCTGTTTCATCAAGTGCTTTAAAACCCTTTTTAAAACATTTTTATCTGGAATTTAACAGAGGATGTTCACCAGTTAGGCTTATTTGATATGTAAATTACATGGGAAATATTGCCAAATAAGTAATACTAAGGTTTCTTTTATTGCATTTGCAAGATTGTGGCACATGTGGATGAAGTCCATTCTGCTTTGGGGGAAAAAAAAAAGGAGGCCCCTAATTGCCAGACTACTGCCATCTTCACATCCATCTACACCTGAATCAGAAATTAAAACAGGTAAATGGTCACTCTAAGTTAAAGAACAGTTGGGGCTGTGGGAAATCCAAAATGGCTGCTTTGGGTACTTCCAGCTCCTTGACAAATCTCATTTTTTTGTTGTTATTTTTTACATTCCTTTACCCATCATAATGCCCTAAAGAAGACTCAAATTACAGAGAGTAGCAGTAAGGTTGCAGAGTAGGAGAGTCCTGAGCTCTTATCATCCCAGGAACACATTGAGATAACAACTAAATTTATATAACTACATCTGAAAATGACCTGAAGACTGGCATAACAGATCTTCCATAGCTAGTTGTAGAAAGAAGGCCACATCAGAAAGGGTAAGAGGGGCTGAGATGGTGTTGGGAACCAAACCCCCAGTGCAAATAACCACAAATGGGAGTTAAATAACAAGCATGCAGAACTACTACCCCACCACTACTGGGGACGGGCACTAGGAAGACAAGGAACAGAGAACTACAACCAGAAGACAGTTAACAGAATGGCAATAATTACTTTAAATGTAAATGGTATAAATGCTCCAATCAAAAGATATGGGGGCACCTGGGTGTGCAGTTGGTTAAGTGTCTGATGCTTGGTTTCAGCTCAGGCTGTGATCTCAGGGTCATAAGATTGAGCCTCGCATCAGGCTTTGTGCTCAACACAGAGTCCACTTAGGACACTCTCTCTAAAACAAATCTTAAAAAAAAGTGGTGGAATGGATTAAAAAAACAATACCTATCTATGTGCAGTCAAACCTGAAGACACATACAAACTGAAAGTAAAGGGATAGAAAAACATTTACCTTGCAAATGGAAGCAAAAGTATGTAACAATAGAAGGCATTAAATAATAGTAAATATCAATGCACCTAAATACATTAAGCAAAAATTAACAGACATAAAGGGGAAAATGAAAGTAATAGGATAATAGGGGACTTTAACACTCCACTTACATCATGGATATATTATCCAGACAGAAAATCAACAAGAGAAACTGTGGCTTTAAGCAACACATTAGACCAGATGGACCTAACAGATATAAACACAACATTCTGTCTAAAAACAGTAGAAACATCAGAATACTTTTTTTTTCAGGTGCATATGGAATGTTATCCAGGAAAGATCACATTTTAGGCTTCAAAACAAGTCTGAATAAATTTAAGAAGATTGAAATCATATCAAGCATCTTTTCTGACTACAACATTACAAAACTAGGTATCAGTTACAAGAAAAAATACACAAACATATGGAGGCTAAAGAACATGCTGCTAAATAACTAGTGAATCAACAAATACATGGAGACGAAAATAAAAACACAATGGGCCAAAATCTTTGGTTCTTAGCAAAAGCAGTTCTAACAGGGAACTATAGCAATATAGGCCTACCATAAGAAATGAAGATCTCAAATGAACAACCTAACTGTATACCTGAAGGAAATAGAAAAAAAAAAGTCCAATGCTAGTAGAAATAAGGAATTAAGATCAAAGCAGAAATAGAAACTAGAAAATCATGGGAAAAATCAATAAAACCAAAAGCTAGTTCTTTGAAAAGCTTAATAAATCTTTAGCCAGATTCATCAAGAAAAAAAGTGGACTCAAAATTAGAAAAGGAAGAGAAATACAAAGGATTGTAAGAAAGTACTATGAAAAGTTATATGCCAACAATTGAACTTAGAAGAAACCTAAAAGAAATGGATACATTCCTAGGAACATACAATCTTCCAAAACTAAATCAGGCGGAAATAAAAAATCTGAACAGACTACTACTAACAAAATGGAATCAGTAAAGAAGAACAAACAAAGAACAAACAAAAAACCCAGCAAACAAAAATCCAGTACCAGATGGATTCATGGGTGAATTCTACCAAACACTTAAAGAAGAGTTAATTCCTATTCTGCTTGAAAAAAATAGAAGGAAAGCTTTCAAATACATTCTATAAGGCCAGTGTTACCCTGATACCAAAACCAGACAAGGACAATACAAAAGAGAAAACTATAGGCCAACATCCTTGATGAATGTAGATGCAAAAATCATCAACAAAATATCAGTGAAGTGAATTCAACAATACATTAAAAGAATCATTCCCCTCAATCAAGTGGGATTTATTCCAGAGACATATGAATGGTTCAGTACTTGAAAATCAATCAGTGTGATATACCACATCAAGAAAACAAGAGATAAAAATCATTTGATTATCTCAGTAGATGTAGAAAAATCATTTAACAAAATTAAACATTTGTTCATGATAAAAACTCTCAACAAAGAATAAAGGCTATGTATGAAAAACCCACAATTAATATCATACTTAATAGAGGAAAACTCAACTTTTCACTAAGATAAGGAACAAAACAAGCCTATCCGCTCTCGCCACTTTTTTTCAACATAGTACTGGAATTCTTAGCCCTAGCAATCAGGCAAGAAAAACAAAAGGTATCCAAATTGGTAAGGAAGAAGTAAAACTCATTATTTGCAGATAACATGATACTATAAATAGAATACCATAAAGACTCCAGCAAAAACTATTAGGAGTAATAAATGAATTCAGTAAAATTTCAGGATGTAAAATTAATATAAAAAAATCTGTTGCATTCCTATATATTAATAACAAATTAGCAGAAAGAAAAATTAAGAAAACATGCCCATTTACAGTGTACCACAAAGAATAAAATACCTAGGAATAAACTTCACAGGGAGGTGAAAGACGTATCTGCTGAAAACTTCTAAATACTGATGGAAGAAATTGAAGATGATACAAAGATATTCCATTCTCATGGGTTAGAACATAGTGAAAATGTCCATATTACCCAAAGCAATCTATAGATTCAATACAATCCCTATCTAAATACCAACAGCATTTTTCACATAACTAGAACTAATTATCCTAACATTTATATGGAACCACAAAAGACCTCTAATAGCCAAAATAATTTGGAGAAGGGAGAACAAAGCTGGAGGTATCACAATCCCAGATTTTGAGATATAGTAAAAGCTACACTTATCAAAACAATATCATACTGACACAAAAACATACACATAGATGAGTGGAATAGGATAGAAAGCCCAGAAGTAAACTCACACCTGTATGGTTAACTGATGACAGTGGAGGGAAGAATATGCAATAGGGAAAAGATGGTCTCTTACACAAATGGTTTGGGAAAACTGGGCCACTTTCTTACACCATGCACAAAAGTAAACTCACAGTGGATTGAACATCTAAATATGAGTCCTGAAACTGTACAATTCCTAGGAGACTGGCAGTAATTTCTTTGACATCAGTCTTAACATTTTGTAGATCTCTTCAGGCAAGGGAAATAAAAGCAAAGATAAACTACTGGGACTACATCAAAATAAAAAAAACTTTTGCACTGCAAAGGAAACCATCAACAAAGTGAAGACAACCTACTTAATGAGGAGATTTTTGCAAGTGAGAAATCTGATAAGAGATTAATATCCAAAATACATAAAAACTCATGCAACTCAACACCAAAAAAAACCAATCTGATTTAAAAATGAACAGAGGACCTCAATGGACATTTTTTTCCAAAGAAGATATAAAGATAGCCAACAGACACATGAAGAGATGCTCAACATCACTCATCATCAGGGAAATGCACATCAGAACCACAACCTCACACCTGTCAGGTTGGCCAGAATCAAGACGACAAGAAATAAGAAATGGTGGTGAGGAAGTGGAGAAAAGGGAAACCTCTGCAACTGTTAGTGGGGATGGAAATTGGTGCAGAAACTATGGAAAAATTAAAAATAGAAATACCATATGATCCAATAATTCTGCTGGATAATTACCCAAAGAAAGGGAAAGTACTTTATTTGAAAAAAATATATGTACCCTTTTGTTTATTGTAGCATTATTGACTATTGTCAAGATGTGGAAGCAACCCAAGTGTTCATTGATAGATGAATGGATAAAGATGTTATATATAGAGAGAATATTACACAACCATAAAAAAGAATGAGATCTTGTCATTTGCAACAACAGAGATGAATCTTCAGATTATTATGCTAAGTGAAGTAAGAGACAAATACCAAATGATTTCACTTATGTGTGGATCTTAAACAAATGTAAAAGTAAACCGAAAGCAGAAACAAATCCATAAATAGAACTGATGGTTGTCAAAGGGCAGAGGCTTGGGGCATGGGCAAAATGGGTAAAGGGGAATGGAAGATAAAGGCCCCCAGTTGCAGAGTGAATAAGTCATGGGAATAATAAGTACAGCATAGAGTATATAGTCAATGGTATTATAATGGTGTTGTATGGTGACAGATTGTAGCTGTACTAATGAGCATAGCATAACCTATAGGCTTGTGGAATCTACACCTAAAACTAATGTAATATTGTATGTCAACTATACTTTTGTTTTAAAAAAAAACCAAACATCTCCCTGAAGTTTGCCTTTAAAAGAGATGGTAGATAAGCATTCCTGAGAAGACCAGATAGAACACTGAACAATTACATCTTAATGCAAAGGGGTGAAAAGCAAAGTCCTCCTAGAGGAACTTTTGTTCCTTCAAGGCCATAATTTTTATAATTCTTACAAGCATTTTGAGATAAATAGGAGAGGTTTGGGTATTGGTAAGAAGGATGGGTTATTTTTGAATTGTTTCTGGCCCTATAAAGACTAGATTTGTGGGACGCCTGGGTGGCTCAGTCGGTTAAGCGTCTGCCTTCAGCTCAGGTCATGATCCCAGGGTCCTGGGATCGAGGCCCACATTGGGCTCCTTGCTTGGCAGAGAGCCTGCATCTCCCTCTACCTGCTCTGCCTGACACTCCCCCTGCTTGTGCTCTCTCTCTCTCTGACAAAAAAAAAATCTTTAAAAACAAAAAAAAAGATAAGATTTGTAAAACAAGGATAGCTATTTTTAATTCCTCAAAGAATTATTTTGCCACTTGAATCATATCAAAGGACTAACAGGTGCATCCACCTATGAGAATGTTTTTACCTCTGACACATTGAGATTAGGGGAAAAATCCTAAAAAGAAAAAAAATTATATCAAGCTCTGAATATCAGCTTCCAATTTGGCCAAATTTCTGATCATAGAGTTGTGAAGTCCTTTCTCATATCTTGTCAGGCTTCAGCAAGGCCAAACAGTAAATATTTCTGGCAGTATTAAACAATCTTATGGACTCAAGAGGTGTCATCAAAGAGTATGCAAAAGATACTATCTTCATAAGATCTAGAGTCACTCCTAAAGATAGCCAGATAAACAACCAATGAATCTTTAATGAAACTATTTTGGAATTTTGAAACCTTTTGGAGGCTTCTCTTTTTCAGTTAAAACAGGTATCCCATCCTTTCAAGGGTGCTTCTTACATGATTTTACCTAATTGGAATGCTCCCCAAAATAGCCAATGTAATTCCACATTATTTTTTTGTAACTTTTTTTTTTTCATCTTTCTAGATATATGCAACTTCTGGGACTATATTCTTAGACATAAAATAAGCAGGTATGCCAGAATGTGGCTCTCTCAACTCTCTGGATATGAAGGATCTCATATTTTTAGCTAGGACTTTGGGTTTTGGGTTTCTTAGAGCTAAACTAATACCTATGAAAGACTTGCCCTGGGGTTAGGATTTGTGGGTGCTTTGCAGTGTGCCTCATTGCATGGGCCTAACAAAGGAGTCTTTGAGTTAGGTGGTGGGCAAAGGTGGACTCTAACAGCTTTTAAATGGTAGACTCATGCCCACCATTTTTTGAGGCTTTTTGGCCTCTGAGATCCCTATTAGCAATAGGCATTATTTACACAAAACAAGAAACAAACATGGACCTCAACCTACCAGCAGTAACCAAAAGATGTCACTGCAGACTGACTAAGTCTGCACATTACCAGCAATTTCCTCTGTGGACTAAACCAACAGATTCCATTCAATGAGACTGCAGGCTACAAATGGGGAAAGGGCTAAATCAGCAAATACCAGTAAATGGGGACTGTGGATTGGAACTGGGGAAGTTACTCCAATGTGAAATTGCAGATTAAGCCAAGGGCTAAGGACTGGAACTCTGTTAGAACCTCCAGTCGGTCTAGACTGACCTGTTAACCCTGGATTGGAAAGCCAATTAGATCAGTATCTCAAATGCAAAAGGAGCGGAGGTAGAAGGGATGAGAGGGACTTACCAATGGCCCTCAGAAAAGGCAAGAAAGACCGTGAACTCAAAGGATTCACAGGGTACCACACCTGTGTTTCTTGTCCCCAAATGCTGTCAGAAATTTGCTTCAGATCTTACCACTGCCACCACATCCGTTTAAAAAAAAAAAAAAATTTTTTTTTTCAAATGAATTTGAAGATCTAATTTCCTTTATTAAGTGATTAATGAATCCAGCAGTTGGGGCACCTGGGTAGCTCAGTCGTTAAGCATCTGCCTTTGGCTCAGGTCATGATCCCAGGGTCCTGGGATCGAGCCCCGCATCAGGCTCCCTGCTCGACGGGAAGCCTGCTTCTCCCTCTCCCACTCCCCCTGCTTGTGTTCCCTCTCTCGCTGTGTCTCTGTCAAATAAATAAATAAAATCTTAAAAAAAAAAAAATGAATTCAGCAGTATCCCATCTAGCAAGTAGAGGGGAACTCTGGGTAGCTGAAGGAAATGGAAACTTTTTATAGGAAGAAAGGTAGAACCAGAAAGTATTCTGGCAAGATCTCTTTCCTTTAGGGCGAAGAACAGGGAATCTTACCAGGCAGATTATTTCATCTTATTTTGATGGATGGAGAGGACCCACGTGACAGACTACTTCATTATTGGTGCTGATCAGAAAATTCCTGACTGACTTGGTAAGACATATTTCTGGGGTGGTTGAAACTGCAATTAGATTAGGTGTTAAGCCCTGGTTTGGCGACTGAGCCCAAGTGATGCCATTTTGGGCCTGTGATTTTCTTTTTAACAACTCAGTCATTAATATAAGGAAAACAGTTTTCTCTGAACCCCTACTGTATATCTGTACTGCTTTCTATATTTAATATAAAGAAAACAATATATGATAAGTATTGTAACTATTTGACATAGGAAACTAAGTCTCAGGAAAGTGAGTAAATCTCACAGAATGGTTCTAGATTTTAATTTAAATCATCGGTTTTAAAATACATTCTTTGGGGGCGCCTGGGTGGCTCAGTTGGTTAAGCGACTGCCTTCGGCTCAGGTCATGATCCTGGAGTCCCGGGATCGAGTCCCGCATCGGGCTCCCTGCTCGGCAGGGAGTCTGCTTCTCCCTCTGACCCTCCTCCCTCTCATGCTCTCTGTCGCTCATTCTGTCTCAAATAAATAAAAAAATAAAAAAAAATAAAAAATAAAATAAAATACATTTTTTGGTTTAATAATACCTACTACCTAGAGTTTTAAAGGTTACACTTGTAATGTATAGTATTGGAAATAGAAGTCAGAAAATTTTGAATTACATAAACTTATTTTTAGTTTCACAGATCCTAAAAATAGGAGAAATTTACATTTAAAGAGATAGTTCACTAACTCTTCACTAACTTCACTAACATTTTGGTCTTTAAGCATTTAAATCATTTTGGCATAATGTTTCACATTTGTCTAAGTAGAAAGTAAGTCAAACCTTTATCTCCAAGACGAAAACAAAGCAAACAAAATTTTAAATCTTAAAAAGTTGATGGTATCATAGCTTAAATCAGAGTATTTCAGTTGGAAATTAATTATAGATGAGCAGAAAGAACATAAATAACTTTCCTAATTTATCCTTAATTTTTTATATGATTACTCATGTGCTCTGAAATATATACATACAGCAAATAGGAACAGATTATTAAGTGGTCATGTTTACTGATACAATTTAAAAAGTTAACTCTTTTAGAGGAAGATATCAACTATAGGCTTTAATATGGCTTGGGGTTCAAAATATTAAGTTATGTACTTTAATTTCATGACTTACAACAGTAACAAACTATGTATAAATGTTTAATATCAGTGCTGACATTTCCCCTTACCAAGTGTTCACTGTTGTTTTTGGCAGTCTGTGTCAGACCCTAGTTTGATTGGTAGAGCATTAGTTTACTCCTTGTCATTAGGTTTCTCTACTTTAATCAGTCTTCAAATTAAATGGATTTTATTGCACCTGGAAATAAATAACAGCATGTAGCAGTTTTGTCTTAAAATAGATCAAACTTAAGCTATGAACCAGAGGCATGTTTTAGAACTGAACATCTTCTGTTTTGATTGGTGAAATCTATCTGAATTTCTGAATTTGCATGAAATATGCATATATATATATCATAATTAAACTTTTTTCAAAATTTTAGTTCTGTTTGAGTGATATTAATAGATCATTGCTATATCTTGTGGGGTTTTACTTTTATTTACATGAAACATTTTTCCATATTCATGGAACTAGAATGAAATTAAATTTTGTATTTAAGGGATCAAAACAATTTATACACTATACAGCCTTTCAGATTTTCTCTTAATGCCTATTTTTTTCTTGAAGTAATTTTTAATTAATCACTAATGGAGATGTAACAAGACTATGAATTGGATTAAGGAGAAGTTAAACACAAAATTTTAAGACAGGTAGACATTCATCTTTTAAAGGTTGTTTCCAGTTCCTTTAGTGTGTTGATTTCCCGCTGACCTACTTATTTTACATGTTTTAAATGCTTACATCATATGGTATTTGGTAAGAGTTTAATAATGTAAATGATGATGTGAATATAAAGTGCAGCAAGGTAAAGTAATCACACACTTTAATTGGTCAAGGAAGGAACAATGAAAATCACATTAGTCTTCTCTTTCTGTACTCACTTATTGCCATGACACAAAATGCATTATAGGAGAAAACAGAGGAGGATTGATTGATGTCATGTCCTTTACCATCCACTTCTAAAATGGGTGGTTGATTTTGAAAACAACTTGAACGTTCTTAGCATTTCAGCTGAAAAAGCGGTCAGGATACTCACTGAAATCTGGTCTTTGTAGTCAGCAAATAGAATTGTTAATGATCTTAGCAAATCAACTTTAGTGACTTGGAAAAATGTTACCAGATTGTACCCTGTCAAGGGGAGATTTGGGAAATGAGAGAAAGCAGAGTAGCAGTACTTAGAAGTGGCCTCAAAAGACTGGAAGGTATTCAAGATTTATATTTATCTAGGAGACATAGACTCAAAAGAGAACTTTGTTTTAAGTTATGGCAAAAAATTGAGCACATTTATAGGCAGAAGAAACCATTGGTGACAAAAATGTTTTAGACAATGCAGAGAAAAGGATTATTAGCTAGAGCAAAGTCCCTGAGTACGTAAACTAGAGTGGGAAAGAGAGCATTGGGAGATGAATTAGCTTTCAGCATGGGGAGGGTGATGCCTCTTTGCACTTTAGAACAAGATTTTCTAAGTCATGTTTCCACATCCCTGAATCTAGAGATAAGAACAGTTGAGGAAATGGGAAGTCAAGACAGTAGGACTCCCCACTGGATAGATGAGAATTTCTTAAAATACATACTATTTTTGTTCTTTAAGAGGAGATTAATTATGTCATAACTTAACTATGCAGCCAGGACTCAGTAAAATCTCCAGATATTTTATGGTTTAAGTTTATGACCTCTTCACACTTCCAGTGAACACTTTGTATTTTCTTTTGACTCAGTCCAAATGTTATCAAATCAGAATGGGAAAATGAGTTATTTGCTGACATACGAAATGGAAAGAAATTTCTCTTATATTTTTTCAAAAGTATTTTCCTAATACACGTTGTAAAATTTTATTTCTTGATGCCTTCCTTTTTAAATTTAATTTTTCTTGAGATGAATGACCCTTTTTCTTTTAGAAATCGTTTTTGCTCACTGCTCCCTAGGAAAGCACTCCAATCTCCCCCAGGCCAATTATAGTTTCCATTTTTTAATAGAATCTCAGCATATGTGGTTTATATCTTCAAGTTTTAAAAACATTTGTTCATCTCTAATTTTATTTGAAGTTTGTAAGCATGTATAGTCCTATGGCTTGTTTGGAGAAACTTAGTAAAAAGTAGCATTTTAGAACTGATTTAGTGCCTATTTTGTGAAATGAGGGAATGCATACATAGCTCAGACCAATTCCTTTGTATTTCTTTTGGAGGCAAGGAGAACAAGAGAAGTCATAAGAAAATTTTTCTTTTTTTTTTTTTTTTTTAAAGGTTTTATTTATCTGAGAGAGAATGCACAGGAGCCAGGGGAGGGACAGAGAAGCAGACTCCCTGCTGAGCAGGGCACCTGACATGGACTCAATCCCAGGACTCAGGGATTATGACCTGAGCTAAAGGCAGACACTTAACCAACTGAGCCACCCTGGTGCCCAAGGAAATTTTTCTAAGGCAAATTTTATGTCACCCATTTGGGTTACTTACTACCACTTTCGGTCTGATAAGAATGATTTCAGTATGGGAATAAATAAGAAAGTATTCAAGATAAACTCTCCATGACAAATTACAGTTTGTTTTTGATACCATGTAAACACATATTCTCTCTTTCTCCTCCCCTTAGGACAGCTAGACAAGAAGATGCCACAGAGGTTGTGTGTATACAGTGATGAACTACGTGGGTCACTACAGTCTACTCCATCAGAACTCAAGTGATCTAGATGGTTTAACTTAAACACAAAACGTTCAGATTATTTGAATTTTTAAATACATTTAACCAGACCAACTATTTTTTTAAACTTAAAGACATTCAGAACAAAATGCAGGTGGGAGTGATTATCAACTTGGATTTTATGATTAAAATTCAAATGATTTTTGCAGTTAGATCAAAGTGTATGTTCTTTTAAACATTAAGTGGAAATGATGAGATAACTATGAGAATGAGCAAATTAAAAATTAAAAGAGAATAGTATAAAGGTAAATACCAATATTAGCATATTCCTTTTTAGGTTGAAAGGCCCAAAGCAAATTATAGATATGGAGTTTACTTCAATTAAAGTTAATATAAAATTAATGGAAAACAAATTCGTCTTCCTGTTTCATTTTATTCATGGCAACTCTCAGCATCTGAAATTTCTTACTCATTCATGTATTATTTTAGGGTCTATTTTCCCCATCTAGATTAAGATGAAATGATTTTACCTGCTGTAATAGATTTTAAAAATCTATTATGTGGTGACTAATAGTGATTGAATAAATTAACAGGTGACAAACTATTAACATTGAGTTTTCAGAGGCAGATAATCAATGTTAATATGTGCTAAGAAGTATTTTAAGCATTCTATACATATTATTTATTCCTCACAATTACACTCATGAGGTTGATACTATTATCATACACATTTTACTGATGATTAAAAAATGTAAAGAGAGAATAAGTAACTTGCCAAATGCCCCACACTAGTAAGTGTGGAAAAAAAATTGCAACCTACCATAGGTGCTATGATAATTTTGTTTCTCCTGACATAGGGATGTTTTTAGTGTTGTTGTAAATATCTGCCTATAAGGTAGTGTTAATTGTTATGTGTATTTAATGTATAAGCAATATCTTATTCCTAGTAATTTTCACTATGAAAACCATAGGAAAATTATCTTTCAGTAGTAAACCTTGCTGAGAATAATATTTAATAAAACAAGTTGTGGGTTATTTACCAAGATTTCTTTAAATATAATAGATTCTAAAATCTCTGAGTTCAGTTCCTATTGTTACAACACCAAGTTGAAATATCACTGAGTGAAGTTTTTAGAGTATTACTGGAAAAAGAAATTTTGAGGCCAGATATAAATTTTAATTCCAGCTCTGACATTAATGATCCTTTCTAGATTTATATGAGTCACTTAATGCTCAAATTTTTGAGCATCTCAGAGACTCATTTTCGTGATCTTTAAAATGGTTATAATGATGATGCTTAAATTGTGAAGACCAAAAGGGAAACATGCAAAATGCCTGGAATGTAATAGAAGCTCAATAAAGGTTATATGTGGTTTCCCTTAGATTCTATATAGTTGGAAAGAGTAAATGGGTTGAAACCCTTCAGTAGTTACAGCTTATCACATGTATTTTCTGAATCTTTTGGTATATTCGTTCAATCAGTTATTGAACCGTATCATAAGTCAGACAAAATTACATCCCGGGACATTATGTTGGCAGTATGGAACAAAACAGGTATGGCTTTTATCTTCATGGAGGTTACATTCTGGTAGAGAGGAAAGACATTTAACAACTAGTCATATACTTGTTAGACATGCCTTCAAAGGGAAGGGAAACAAAGGCAAAAGTGAACAATTGGGACTTCATCAAGATAAAAAGCTTTTGAACAGCAAAGGAAACAGTTGACAAAACAAAAAGACAACTGACAGAACGGGAGAAAATATTTGCAAATGACATATCAGATAAAGGGCTAGTATCCAAGATCTACAACTTATCAAACTCAACACCCAAAGAACAAATGATCCCATCAAGAAATGGGCAAAAGAGGGCGCCTGGGTGGCTCAGTTGGTTGAGCGACTGCCTTCGGCTTAGGTCATGGTCCTAGAGTCCCGGGATCGAGTCCCGCGTCGGGCTCCCTGCTCGGCAGGGAGTCTGCTTCTCCCTCTGACCCTCCCCCCTCTCATGTGCTCTCTCTCATTCTCTCTCTTTCAAATAAATAAATAAAATCTTTAAAAAAAAAAAAAGAAATGGGCAAAAGACATGAACAGACATTTTTCCAAAGACGACTTCCAAATGGCCAACAGACACATGAAAAAGTGCTCGATATCACTCGGCATCAGGGAAATCCAAATTAAAACCTCAATGACATACCACCTCACACCAGTCAGAATGGCTAAAATGAACAAGTCAGGAAACGACAGATGTTGGTGAAGATGCGGAGAAAGGGGAACCCTCCTACACTGTTGGTGGGAATGTAAGCTGGTGCAGCCACTCTGGAAAACAGTATGGAGGTTCTTCAAAAAGTTGAAAATAGAGCTAACATACGATCCAGCAATTGCACTACTGGGTATTTACCCCAAAGATACAAATGTAGTGATTTAAAGGGGCACCTGCATCCCAGTGTTTCTAGCAGCAATGTCTACAATAGCCAAACTATGGAAAGAGCCCAGATGTCAATCAACAGATGAATAAAGAACACACACACACAGACACACACAAATGGAATAATACGTAGCCATCAAAAATGAAATCTTGCCAGGGAGAGGAGCAAGATGGCAGAGGAGTAGGAGACCTAAATTTCGTCTGGTCCCAGGAATTCAGCTAGATAGGGATCAAACCATTCTGAACACCTACAAACTCAATAGGAGATCGAAGAAAAGAATAGCAGCAACTCTCTGAACAGAAAAGCGACCACTTTCTGGAAGGTAGGACGTGTGGAGAAGTGAATCTGAGGAGATATTCAGGAGGATAGATGGCGGGGGGAGGGGGCCTCTGTTGGCCACTTCTGGCAAGTGACAGAGCAGCAGAGCACAAAATCGGAAATTTCAGAAGTCTGCTGTGCTGAGGGACGTCGCTCCAGTGGCTAAGCCTGGGGTGGAACCCTCGCTGGGAGAGTGTGGTCTCAGGACCCTCGGGGTCACAGAAAGACCGGGGGTGCCTGAGTGCAGCAGAGCTCCCAGGTAATGGAGCAGGGAAGCCGGCTACAGAGATGGAGCCGAGGAGCGGGCTCACAGCTTGGGGTTGCCATAAACCGTGATCCGCGGCACAGTTGGGCCACTGCTCTTTCAGCAGGGACCCAACAAGCAGCAGATCCAGGGAGACTCCCCTTCCTCCCCTGGGGGGAGTGGCATGGGAGCGCACTACAGGCATTGGCTGGGTTTGGAGACTCCACACGGGGTCGTGTGCCAGAGATAGAAACACTTGGTCACAGGCCAGGTGAGCACGGAGTGCAGTCAGAGCCCGGGGAAACAGGAATGATTGACTGCTTTTCTCTGGGGGTGCACTGACGAGTGGGGCCCCGAGTTCTCGGCTCCTCCAGGGCAGAGTTTGGGAGGCTGCCATTTCACTCTTGTCCTCCAAAGCTGTACAGAAATCTTAGAGGGAACAAAAGCTCCCGAGAGCAAACCGGAGCAGCTTACCTAGCCCAGCCCAGGCAAGGGCAGGGCAATTCCGCCTCTGGCAAAGAGATTTGGGAACCATGGCAACAGACCCCTCCCCCAGAAGATCAGCAAGAACAGCCAGCCAAGACCAAGTTTACCAATCAATGTGAATAGCAGACATCCAGCACTAGGGGAATACTGCACATAGAATTCATGGGTTTTTACCATGATTCTTTAGTCTTTCAAAGTTAATTTTTTTAATTTTTTTTTTTTGAATTTTTCTTTGTCCCTTTTTCAAACATTTTATCAATCCCTTCTTTAAAAATCTTTTTTATTTTTCCTTTTTAGAGTCATATTCTATCCCTTCATAGTAGTTAACCTTATTTTTTGTATATATATAAGTTGTTCTCTCTTTAAAATTTTGGGATAGTTTCTTCTAACAGACCAAAATATACCCTAAATCTCTAGTGTATGGCTTTGTTCTGGTCTCCTGCCCAATCACATTCTCTCCCTTTTTTTTTTTAATTTCTCTTCTTTCTTTTTTCAAACAACTTCTTATCAATTCCTTTTATAAAATCTTCTAATTTTCATCTTTATAGTCATATTCCATCCCTTCATATTTACCATTATTTTTGTACATGTAAGTTTTTCTTTCTTTAAAATTTTTGGGAGGCACTTTCTTCTAACAGACCAAAATATGCCCAAAATCTAGTGTGTGGCACTGATCTATGCACCAGCCTGATCATATTTGATATTTTTTTTTAATCTTTTTCTTTTTCCTTTCTTTCCTTTTCTTTTCCCCCAGTTTCAGGTCTCTTCTGATTTGTTTAGTGTATATTTTTCTGGGGCCATTGTTACCCTATTAGCATTTGTTCTCTCATTCATCTATTCTCCTCTGGACAAAATGACAAGAAGGAAAAAAATCATCTCAAAAAAAAAGAACAAGAGGCAGTACTGACTGCCAAGGACCTAATTAATACAGACATTAGTAAGATGTCAGAACTAGAGTTCAGAATGATGATTTTAAAGATACTAGGTAGGCTTGAAAAAAGCATGGACGATATTAGAGAAACCCTCTCTGGAGAAATAAAAGAACTAAAATCTAACCAAGTCAAAATCAAAAAGGCTATTAATGAAGTGAAATCAAAAATGGAGGCTCTAACTGCTAGGATAAATGAGGCAGAAGAGAGAATTAGTGATATAGAAGACCAAATGATGGAAAATAAAGAAGCTGAGAAAAAGAGAGATAAACAACTACT
>NC_138376.1:68917904-68946265 GCF_054177405.1 Leptonychotes weddellii
CAGCAACCTCTTTGACCTCAGCCACAGCAACTTCTTCCTAGAAACATCACCAAAGACAAGGGAAGCAAGGGCAAAAATGAAGTATTGGGACTTCATCAAGATAAAAAGCTTTTGCAAAGCAAAGGAAACAGTCAACAAAACCAAAAGACAACCAATAGAATGGGAGAAGATATTTGCAAATGACATATCAGATAAAGGGCTAGTATCCAAAATCTATGAAGAACTTATCAAACTCAACACCCAAAGAACAAATGATCCCATCAAGAAATGGGCAAAAGACATGAACAGACATTTTTCCAAAGAAGACATCCAAATGGCCAACAGACACTTGAAAAAGTGCTCGATGTCACTCGGCATCAGGGAAATCCAAATCAAAACCTCAATGACATACCACCTCACACCAGTCAGAATGGCTAAAATGAACAAGTCAGGAAACGACAGATGTCGGTGAGAATGCGGAGAAAGGGGAACCCTCCTACACTGTTGGTGGCAATGCAAGCTGGTGCAGCCACTCTGGAAAACACTATGGAGGTTCCCCAGAAAGTTGAGAATATAGCTAACATATGATCCAGCAATTGCACTACTGGGTATTTACCCCAGAGATACAAATGTAGGCATCCGAAGGGGTACGTGTACCCCGATGTTTATAGCAGCAATGTCCACAGTAGCTAAACCATGGAAAGAGCCAAGATGTCCATTGCCAGATGAATGGATAAAGAAGATGTGGTATATATATATACAATGGGATATTATGAAGCCATCAAAAGGAATGAAATCTTGCCATTTACAATGACATGGATGGAACTGGAGGGTATTATGCTGAGCAAAATAAGTCAATCAGAGAAAGACATGTATCATGATCTCACTGATATGAGGAATTCTTAATCTCAGGAAACAGAGGTTTGCTGGAGTGGTGGGGGTTGGGAGGGATGGGGTGGCTGGGTGATAGACATTGGGGAGGGTATGTGCTATGGTGAGTGCTGTGAATTGTGTAAGACTGTTGAATCACAGACCTGTACCTCTGAAACAAATAATACATTATATGTTAAAAAAAAAAAAAAGATAGTAGGAAGGGAGAGATGAAGTGGGGGTAATTGGTGGGGGAGACAAACCATGAGAGACTATGGACTCTGAGAAACAAACTGAGGGTTCTAGAGGGGAGAGGGTTGGGGGGATGAGTTAGCCTGGTGATGGGTATTAAAGAGGGCACGTACTGAATGGAACACTGGGTGTTATACACAAACAATGAATCATGGAACACTACATCAATAACTAATGATTTAATGTATGGTGATTAACATAATAAAATAAAAAGAAATCTTGCCATTTGCAATGATGTGGATGGACCAGAGGATATTATGCTAAGCGAAATAAGTCAATCAGAGAAAGACAATTATCATGTGATCTCACTGATATGTGGAATTTAAGAAACAAAACAAAGGATCATAGGGGTAGAGAGGAAATAATAAAACAAGATGAAACCAGAGAGGGAGACAAACCATAAGAGAGATTTTTTTTTTAAGATTTATTTATTTATTCAACAGAGAGATAGCGAAAGCAGGAACACAAGCAGGGGGAGTGGGAGAGGGAGAAGCAGGCTTCCTGCTGAGCAGGGGCCAGATGTGGGACCTGATCCCAGGACCCTGGGATCATGACCTGGGCCGAAGGCAGACACTTAATGACTGAGCCACTAAGGTGCCCCATAAGAGACTCTTAATCATAGTAAACAAACTGTGGGTTGCTGGAGTGGAAGGGGGTGGGGGTATGGGGTAACTGGGTGATGGACATTAAGGAGGGCATGTGATGTAATGAGCACTGTTATTATATAAGACTGATGAATTGCTGACCTCCACCTCTGAAACCAATAATACATTATACGTTAATTAATTGAATTTAAATAAACATTTTAAAAAATAAAATATAATTACAGGTTATGATATAATTTGGAGGAAAAAACTAGTTAAATTAGTTTAGAATGAGCTGAGGAAATAGAATATTACTTTTCAGGTATAGCATGAGGTTAGTGATTCAACTAATTTAAAGAAGACTGGTGTGTCAGTGTGATAAATGGCCCTGTAAGAGTGGCCATATTTGTGCTGGAGATCATACAGTTTAGGGAGTTGAACTCTATTTGAAAGGAAATAGGAAGCCAGTGAAGTCTTATAAGCAGAGTAGTACAAAATTTAATTTATATTTCTGTGGTACCACTTGTCTATTTCACAGAGAATGGATTGGAAAAGGTCAAGAGTAGAAGAGTGAAGACTCTTCCAATGTAGAGAATATTGTGGCAGGGCTAAGGTGACAGAAATCATGAGGGAACAATGTACCTATTATAAATATACTGCGGAAGTAGTCTCTGAGGCTTGGTAACAGATTAGCTGTATAGGCAAGAGACTTGAAGCTGTTGAGAATGCTCCATCTTCACCTATGGAAAAAACAACAACAACAACAATCTCCCCCCCCTCAAAAAAAAACCGAAACCGAAAAAATAAACAAAAACAAAACAAAACTGGGTAGGTAGAAAAGCCATTTATTGAGAGAGGGGAGATTAAAAGAAGAGCATAAATAAGGAAAAGGGAAAAATTAAACATGTTCATTTTGAGATGTTTAAGAGCAATCCAGATGGAGGTCAAGTATCTGTTTATAAACCTGAACATTAGAAGGAATGGTCTGAGCTGGAGATAAAATTTTTGGAATATACTAATTTATAGGAAGTTGGTAAAGCCATGGAAATGAAGAGATCAAGAGCAGAATATAGACTGAAAAATGAAAGAGGCTTAGACATAAGCCTTTCTTTGGTTTCTTCCAGAAACTGACTGAGTCAAGGATTTAAGAATAGTAGTTTATTTGGGAAGAGCTAGGAACTCTGGCAGAGCAGCATGGGAAAGAAACAAGGAAGAGAAAATGGCCATACAAAGTGCATTATTTAAGGGGCACCTGGGTGGCTCAGTCCTTAAGCATCTGCCTTCGGCTCAGGTCATGATCCCAGGGTCCTGGGATCGAGCCCCACATCGGGCTCCCTGCTCCGCGGGAAGCCTGCTTCTCCCTCTCCTGCTCCCCCTGCTTGTGTTCCCACTCTCACTGTGTCTCTCTCTGTCAAGTAAATAAATAAAAAATCTTTAAAGAAAAATGCATTATTTAAGCTGGCTACCACTCTAAAGCTTAATCCCATGGTGCAATTCTTGGAAATTAAGTAGTTCACACACTTTAGAGTTAACCTATGGAAAGGGCACAAGAACTGGAATATTTTTGCCAAAACCCACCTGTCATTTAGGATAGCTATTCCCAGAAAGAGTTAATTACCTAACCCTCTCAGTCTATTCCAGGTGAATAAAGGGGCATTCTTTGTTTCTAAGAAAGTTGGATTAGCAACAAAGATACCATTTCTGACCAAGAGCAGTTTTGGTTCAGGATGGAAGATGAATGTTTGGGAAACTTGGGTTGCCAGATAAAATACATGAAATACTTGAAACATATTTATACTAAAAATTATTTATCTGAATATTTAACTACTCATACTTTTTGTTTTGTTTGCTAAATCTTGTAACCCTAGTTGAAATGAGCTGAAAGGTGAATGGAAGAAAAATTAGTGACATGCAAGGAGTTGATATTGGGTGTGTGTGGAAATAGAGCTAGCAGGGAAGGGGCTCAGATTGTTCGTATTTTGGATAGGTCATACTGTGGCATATATGAATGCTAAGGGGAAAGATGCAGTCACGAGTAAGAAATAGAAGAAAGAGAGCAGGGAGCTTAGTAGACTGAAGTAGTATACAGGAAAAACAGGGTTGTCCTTCCTTTGTAGGGAAAAACCCGGTTCTTCCCTACTATAAGATTTTTCCTGTGTGAATCTCTTTTAATATTCATACAAAATATTCATATAGAACACTGCACTTCAGATAACTTCTGGTCACCAAATCTATGGAGGCTTTGTCCCTCTACAAGAATTCTCTGTGACACCAGCTGGAGTCTTAATTGTGACACTCTACCTAGAGATAGTACCAGATCCCACAGATTAAGGGCTCAGTCCCACAAGACTGCCCCCCAACCCCCACTGCAGAAGCTAGTTGCAAGCCCAGATTATCACTTAAACTTCTGACCAACTGGCTATAGACCAGAGGTTCCTGATCTCTGACAACAATATCCTCCTTGGGTTTGATTAATTTGCTAGAGCGGCTCATAGAACTTAGGGAAACACTTATATTGATCAGTTGATTAAAGGATATGATAAAGGATACAGGTGAACAGCCAGATGAAGAGATAAGCACAGGAGCTTCTGATCCCATAGAGGTGGATGTGTTCACCAACCTGGAAGCTCTCTAAACCCTATTCTATCAGGATTTTATGGAGGCTTCCTCACATAGGCATGATTATTTACTGTTTCTAGCCCTCTCCCTTCTCAGGAGGATGACTCAGGGTGGAGCTGAAAATTCTAAGCTTCTAACCAGGGCTTGGTCTTTCTGGTGACCAGCCCCCATCCAGAAGCTATTCAGGAACCCACCCAGAGTCAGTTCAGTAGAACAAAAGATGCTCCTAGTACTCTTATCATGTAGGAATTTATAAGAGTTTTGGGAGCCCTGTGTCAGAGATAAGTCAAAGACCAAATATTGAGCAAGACATGTTCCTAGTGCTCCTTTCACTTAGGAAATTACAAAGGTTTTGTGGCAGGAACCGGGGACAGAGACACAGAGACATATATATATATATATGTATTGTATATATTGTTTTTTTCTGTTATCTCACAGATAGGAAAGAATGGAGGGTGTTTGATTCAGTGGATGGAGATGGATTGACTTTGATAGGAAGGGAGATGCCTGCATAGTAATATGAAGCAGGGGACAAAAAATTCTTAAAGAAATGAGGAAAAAATAACAGGTATTTTAACAGGTAAGGAGTCAAACTTTCAGCAGACAGAGGAGAAGTGTTTTGGAGACAGGACAGGAGCCAGGTGTGGCGTGGAAGAGGTTGTGGGGCTATGGGCACATGTCTGACCATCAGTAGAGCTCACTGTGGGAGGGAAGGAATATAAGCAGGAACAGGAGACAGGATGGGGACAGACTGGAGGAGACTGCAGACGTGAGCCTGGCATGGCAAATATGTTTATGAGCAGAATAAAACTCTTTTAAAATAACATAATTAATAATGCTCTTTCTAGAATGTTGTCAATGTGTATACACACAGACATGTGCACACATACTTGAGGGTGGATTATTTAGGCATAATTGAAATGTTTTAGGTTTTTCAGAAGTTAATCCCTTTTTTCTTCAAGTTTAATACTACTTAGAAGATTGGTAAATGAAATCCTTTTTAAATATCTCAAAAATATGGGGTGCCTGGGTGGCTCAGTTAAGTGGCTGCCTTCAGCTTGGGTCATGATCCCTGGACCCTGGGATAGAGCCCCATGTCTGGCCTGCTTCTCCCTCTCCCTCTGCCCCACCCCTCCCCACCACTTGTGCTTGCACGTGCTCTCTCAAAATTTAAAAAAACAAAAAAATACCTCAAAAATAAACTAATGCCTTTCTAAAAGTTTTTAGGCTATTGAATGTTTTGGCAATTATTTTTGGGTACTCTTCTAATGCACATATAACCATGATAGAATTAATAATTGGTTTTAAAATACAGAGCTATAATTAACTGAAGGTAAGTTAAATGCATGTACTTGTGTAGTGACCAGTTGAGTAAATCTCTTTGGACATGAAAGATAACAGATCCTACTTATTACCTTGAAACTACAGAGTTATAACCATAGTTCTGTGCTTTGGGGTATGATTAATGAGCTCTGTCTTCAGCTGTATTAAGAATTGAGTGAAAGTTTAACTACCAAAGAACACATACATCACTCCAAAAAGAAGCTGTGCTGTGTACAATTCCCTTGGAGATAATAGAGAATCTTAAGAAAAATAAGCACTGAAAAGTCAATAGTTGGGTCCTTCTAGGTAAGTTAGTCAACTAACTGTGTAATGAATCACTGCAAATTGAAAACTTAGAAGCAAATTGCAGATATTTGAGTTTGAGGCATAAAAATAATTTATTAACAAAATAACACACCCTAATCTGAATGCATAAATGGAAAAAAAATGGCAGTTCAGTAAAAATCCACCAGGTGTTATTCATGATTTCAAAATATATGAAGGAGATAGATTAATGAATATAAGTTAATTTAAAACGAAGGGGTGTCAGTTAAGCGTCTGCCTTCGGCTCAGGTCATGGTCCCAGGGTTCTGGGATCGAGCCCCACGTCGGGTTCCCTGTTCAGCAGGGAGCCTGCTTCTCCCTTTTCCTCTGCCCCTTCTCCTGCTTATGCTCTCTCTCTCTCTCTCAATCGCTCTCTCAAATAAATAAAATCTTTAAAAAAATAAAAAAACCCAAAAAGTTAAGAATTAGGAAAGAGAGACTACATGTTGGAGCATATCAACATGTGTTCATTTTATTTTTTGTATTTTGAAATATCCACTTCATATTAAGATGTATGATCTTTTAATGTATTTTTTGCCATGTATTTTTTTGCCTAATAACAAAAAGTAAAAAATTAGACAAATATCAAAATATACTTACCCTAATATACAGTCAGAATATTTTTCTCCAGTAAATGGTTGTTTTGAATGATTGATTTTAACTGGTTCTGCCACCAGATGTAACAGCAATAAAACTGATTCAACTGCAATTTTTAGCGAATCAGCTCTCTGAAGTCATTCTAACTCACAAAATATATAGTTATATCAGTTTTTTTTAAATCCCTGTTGTCTATATACACCATAAAGTTGTCAGGAATCTGAAAGTGTTACTGATACAGCCTCTTGTGATGCTTTCACAGGACGGTGGCACTTACTTCCTTTCATTACTCTTTTGACTTTCACATGCCTTTAGTCCTTAAAAGCAAATAGAAACTAGAAATAGTAAAGGTAATCAAAACATCATACATGACAAGTCAATCACTTGATTATGTGGCATTTAAACAAAGGTAAGTCATTGATTCATTAAACACACACAACCAAACACTAATCCAATTATTGATTCAACAGTGAAGACTTGCCTAACTTTCTAGTTCATATTGCAACTAAGGGGAAATTCACATGCCAGCCCACCATGGCTTAGAAGGGCATGTCACAAAGACAAGACCAGAATACTCACTGTGACTCATTTGCTTTTCCAACTAAGGACTATTCATTAATGATTATTTCCTTGAAGTAGCTACATGATTTTTTTTTCCCCATTTTAACTGTTATGGTAATGTCAATTTGGGAAATCCAGAGGATTTGAATACCCATACATTTAGTAATTATTTGCAGTAAACTGCCAATTTACTTACTACTTCTATAATTTATAATGTATTTTTCTTCTGTATTCTTTATTCTTTGTTCAATTTATAGAACAAATTAGGATCTTGTAATGTGCTTACTTGAAAAACTTATTTGATTAGGTTTCATGTGAAAAAAACATGTTTGAAATGGCCTTATTTCACTCATTTACCATTAACCCAATGTAAAACCTATTATAAGATACATATGTATGGGGAAAGACATGTTGTTGCCTGTAAGGAGAATATAGAGAAATTAAGTGAACAAGAGGAGAAAGTCTTTGCTTTAATAATCTCAAAGAGCTACTTGGTTTTAACTGTGAAGACCTGAGATCAGGATACTTTTCTGGTTTACAGGAGTCAGTCTTCGTGGGGAGCTTTCTCCAGCCCTGCTTTGTGGGTGCCATGATATGTACTCAGCCCTAAAGGTGTATAACCATGTGCACAAATTTTTAAAAAGCTCTTTCTTGGTGGTTTATGCTCACTTGGAAGTGCTGTCCCTGGCTTAGCTTCTTTTTCATCATGCAGTCTGTTCCTGTGTATATAATCTGGGAAACATCCTCATGCTAATAAATCTCCTCACGTAAGATTTTTGCCAACTTTATTCTTATTAGGATGTCATCCAGAAGGTGGTCAATTTCAAACTCTTAGACGCCCACTCAACAAATATAACATTAGATTCTAGTGCCATGAATTAAAACCTTCAGGCATGTGAAAAAGATTGTTGTATTTTTTTTTTTTTTAAGATTGTATTTGAGAGAGAGACAGAGCGAGAGAGGAGCATGAGCAGGGTGAAGGGCAGAGGGAGAAGCAGGCTTCCTGCTGAACAGGGAACCTGATGCAGGGCTCGATCCCAGTTCTCTGGGACCGTGACCTGAGCCCTAGGCAGACGCTTAACAGACTGAGCCACCCAAGTGCCCATTAAAAAGATAATAAGCATAATATTCAGAATCCAGTTTTGTGTATATACCTTTCAGTAAAATGAAAGATGTTATAGAGATCACACAGTCGAAGGCATGGTGTTATGGTCAGAGCAAGCACAAAGCTCTCAGTGTGCTAAATAAACAAATGGTTATGCAATGAAGTAGACATACAAGTAGGGAGCTTTCTGGATTATCTGACAGTCATTCTGTTTGCTTGACGGAGAGATTTTGGTGCTGGGACTTTGACCAAGGAATCCAGACACTTCATCATAGAGTAAACCGTCGTTGCCGACTCACTTGTTCTCATCCTGTTGGCCGGAGGGCCAGGGTAGCCCAAAGCCAGGATTTGCTTCCTTCACAGTGTTGGCCCGCACGATGCTATACATCTAAAATTTGTTTCCAGCTTTCAAGAAGGCAGATTTCTTACAACCACCAGAATTCTTATCTTCTCTTGAGAAACCAGAAGCATAGCAACCGTAAGACCACTTTCTTGGTTAAAATGATCAACTGGAGCTGATTGTTCAGAAAGGAATACTTCTTCTCCAGCTCAGCACAGCATCTGTCAATCCCTGGGTCTTCCCCCACGCTGAGGCTGTCAGTCACCTCCCTGTCCATGTATGAAAGCCTGGCCTACGTCACTCATTTACATTACTCCTGGCTGCCACTGGCAACCCATCTGACCCCTTACGGTAGTGAAGTCAGTCGACTATGCTTGTCTGCTGTTACCAGCTCTGCAGTAAGTGTTTTACTTCCAGGTCCCTTTCATCCTTCCAGACAAGAACATTTTTGTTTGCTTCCTTTGTTCTGAGAGAACTGTTTATGCCATTGGTTACCCTTTCTCCTCTGGGACCATTACTTGTCCAAATATTTTGTGTCTATCTTAATGTCTTTCATGTAATAAATGACAAGTGAAACAGAGGCTTAAACTACTTTTTAAAGAAATAAGCTGAAAAAAGTCCCAAGTTCTGATACCAAGGGTAGAGATGAACTTAACTGTGATTCTGAACACTAGGACCATATGCATGTGAATCCATGATGCCTGATCTTTATTTCTGTCAAGATCTTATTTCTGTGGCATATTTCAGTGTGTTGGGTAGCATTTGTGATTATTAACCACTCTGCTGCCCTATTTTACTGTTCTTTCAAACTTCTTTATCTGCCTTAAAAATTAAGTTAATAACATACAAGGAATGATGCAATAAACATTAATTTCTAAATATCCAGAAAATATTAACATTTAGTCAGTTTTTCTTTATACTGAAGAATCATTTGATCCCTGTTTAGACTGATTTCCCTCCTCCTCTCTGAAGAGTCACCAGTATCATTAATTTGATATGTATCATTCCAGTGTTTTCAGTTTGTATTACAGAAAAATGTATCACACTGTTGATTTATGGATTTAAATGAACATAAATTTTGGGGTGCCTGGGTGGCTCAGTCGTTAAGCATCTGCCTTCAGCTCAGGTCATGATCCCAGGGTCCTGGGATCCAGCCCCGCATCGGGCTCCCTGCTCAGCATGAAGCCTGCTTCTCCTTCTCCCACTCCCCCTGCTTGTGTTCCTGCTCTCGCTCTTTCTCTGTCAAATAAATAAAATGTTTAAAAATAAATAAACATAAATTTTGTATCACATGTATAATTAAGCAAAATGGTTTTTTAAAGTCATATTTTAAATGTATCTATATTAATAGATTCAAATCTGTTCATATATTTGTTCTGCATAATATCCCATTATATATACATTATATATATACATATATGTAAACATATATGTATACCCTACTGATAGACTTTTAATTTTTTTCTCAAATGTTGGCTATAGCAGTTCACTCTGGAAAATGTTTTTCCATTCCTTTATTTCCAATAATTTTGGATCATTTTGTTTCAAGTATACGTTTTATAAACTTCATGAAACTGAATTATATTTTAATGTAATTAGATAAACTTTTCCTTTTTTTTTTTTTTAAGATTTTATTTATTTGACAGAGAGAGATAGTGATAGAGGGAACACAAGCAGGGGGAGTGGGGGAGGGAGAAGCAGGCTTCCTGGCAAGCAGTGACCCTGATGCGGGGTTCAATCCCAGGACCCTGGAATCATGACCTGAGCCAAAGGCAGACGCTTAAGGACTGAGCCACCCAGGTGCCCCTAAGCTTTTCCTTATTAGGTTATTTGAATGTCTGCATTTATTCTGATTTTTTTTTTTTTTTTTTTACATTTATTTGAAAGAGAGACAGAGCATGAGCAGGGGGAGAGAAGGCAAAGGGATAAGCAGACTCCCCGCTGAGCAGGGAGCCTGATGTGGGGCTTGATCCCAGGACCCCGAGACCTGAGCTGAAGGCAGACGCTTAACCACTGAGCCACCCAGGCACCCCTATTTGGATTTCTGAACATGTTAATTTCTGTCTCCTATTTAGCATGTTTGTCTTTCTTTGTCCTCTTTTTCTCCTTTCCTAGCTTCTGTTTGACTATTCTTTTATTCTGTTTTCCCATATATTGGTTTAGATGTTGTAATCTTTTTCACTTACCATCAATTTTTTTAAGGTCATACTTAACCATGAAGCAATCAATATCTTTATTCTCTCAAATGCTGTAAATATCTTTTTCAAATGCTTTAATTCTGAGCTCCCTAATTCTACCTTTCATATTGTTTCAGAAATTTCATATTTTTAATTCCCCCAAATTGGTACTCTGATAGTCAACATTTAAGTTTATGAATATGTTAATATTTGCTTCCTAGATTACTTTCTTTACCATTGACTCACACATGTAAAAACAGAATTTAACATTAAAGGCTTTCCTGAAAGAACTATTAAGGGAATTAATGCTATTTGGAAAAAAAAAAAAATCTTGGAAATAAGGAGTTGCAAGAAGGGATGATAAGCAAAGAAATTGTTTAAGGTGGATCCATTTTTTTGACTTAAAATTGCTATTAAAAATTTACTTATTTTTTTGGGATCAGAGTGAATGTACCCAGAGCCTTTCCTGGATTTTGGAATTTACTGGGATTTTTTTGTGGCTTCTCTGCCACATATCTTGTTTGTCTTTCCAGACTCATTCTTCACCTCCTCCCTTCTGCTTTCTGTCTCAGATGTCTGACCTACTTGGTATTGCATCAATGGATTTCTCAGTGTTCTGGCTTCTAGTTGGTTTTGTCCATTGGGAAGCCACAGCAAGGGAATGGACAAGGGGAGAACAGCAGTATAGTGTTTAATTACCCTTCTGGGTTTATAATACCTCCCCTCTGCTATCCTCTTATGCCTGTGGACTCTAGTCCTGGGTTATTACAGCATTCCTTCTGCTCCTACACCCATCTTTGTAAATAGCCACTTTGTAAATGAACCCTCCTTAAGTTATAAGTGTGGTATTTATTCCTGTTGGGATAAACATCTGGTAGTCCTTTTGGCAACTTTTTTTTTTAGGTGTTTAGATAGGAAGTGTATTTGTGACAGAACACAAACATCAAAGATGCATAATAACATTCAACCTTACTAAATTATTCAAATCTTTTGTATCTTTCTTTTTATCCATCTCTTATGCTCAAAGACCAGTTCTATGTTTAAATCTCTCTTTACATTTATGTATTTGTCCATTTCTCCTTGAATTTCCAACTGTTTTAAAAATAAACATTACTATATGTTTAAATATACAGTCCAGGTTCTTATTATGTTACGGTCTTTCTCACCTTTATTTCCCATGTGTATATTTCTTTAGGTATTAATAGTTATGTAGTTTTTCTTATTTTGACTTACATGTATTTTCCCTAACTTTTGACTTTTATTTTATTTTATTTTTTTTTTAAAGATTTTATTTATTTATTTGGCAGAGACAGAGATAGCGAGAGCAGGAACACAAGCAGTGGGAGGGGGAGAGGGAGAAGCAGGCTTCCCCCCGAGGAGGGAGCCCGATGCGGGACTCGACCCCAGGACCCTGGGATCATGACCTGAGCCGAAGGCAGACGCTTAACGACTGAGCCACCCAGGCACCCTAACTTTTGACTTTTAGCATCTTGTTTAAATTTGTTTCTTGTAACATACAATAGGATAAACTTGCTTCTTTTTTCAATAACAACAACACTCACTTAAGGTTTCTTTGTGCTCGTACTAAGTTTTTCTTATTTAAACTAACTGAATCATCAGGGGGGTATATTATAATCCCCCTTTTATAGATGAGGAAACTAAAGCCCAGAGTTCTGAAGCACTGTTAAACACCAGCAAGCCTTACACAGGGTTTGCAGTCTCAGGTGGTCTGCCTCCAGAGTCCATGTTCTTAGCATTATACTGTACTGCTGCTCATAGTAGCAAATTTAAATCATCAGATGGCATGTCTGATGTGTGTGGTCTTATGTCAATTAATTGTCTTAGCTTTTCCTTTAGTGAGTAAAGACAAAAAATGATAGTATTTTGCTTCCTGTTATTTAAGATGAGGGATTTGGTCTGTTTTCACGCTCTCTCTCATTTTGAACTATGTTAATTTAATGTGGGCTTATAGTAGCAGAGAGTAGTTATTTTTAATACAATATTAAATATAATATTTAAATATATTTTTCAAGAACATTTTGATTTTGCTTTCCTCAATTTTTTTCAGTCAGATCTTTCCTATTCCAAAATATCTATATTTATGTATTTTTGCTGCTTATCTCCCATATATTCTTTAATTGGACTTTTCAGTGTTGAGTTCTTATTTCATCTTTCTTATACCTTGATTATCTGTGCATGTAAACATATCTATATGTCTATATTCATAGCTCTATATTTACATCTAATACTATTGGAAATATATTAATGTATACATATAGGAATATGCATATATATTCTTATTCCTATATTTAACAATGAATTCCCATTGACCTTCACATATAAACGATATAGAATTCTGAGCTTATGAACACAAAAGTCTTCCTCAAACCAGTGTTTTCTTTCAGCATTCAATGTTGAAGAAGGAAAGTCTAACATAAATCAAAGTTTAATTTATATGCATTTTTATTTGGACATTTTATGAATGTAAAATTTTCTGGTAATTTTTCAAGTATGTTAGAATTGTGGGTTTTATTACCTTAATTATGTTAGAAAAACCTTGGATTAAAAGGTTTGGATTAAGAAGAAACCAAGAAAGAAAACCTTGGTTCCTTTTTCATGCCAGGAAAGCTTTTGCATACTTCTACTTAATTTATTCTGTATTTTTTAAGGATCCTATTTTAAGGGCCTGTTTTTATATTTCTAATTTCCCTATAATCTTGATTGTTTATTGATAATACTCAAAAAAGGGTGTGTATGTGTGACTTGTACCCATATGTTTGTAAGTGAGCTGTGACCCTTGATCCAAACCTTCTCCCTTGCGTCTTAACAGGTTCAGTGAATCTGATACTATAAATGTACATTACATGAACATAGCAGATTGCATATTCTGACAGTTTTGACTAGACAGGTCAACATATCTTTATTCAGAATGAATTAATAGATTATAAAACTTGTGTATATCTAGACAGAGATCTCTATGATGGCCATTAATATACTACCTGGCTAGACAAAGAATCAATGTCATCTTAAGTGTACTTTATCTCTCTACCTGCTCTCTTCTCAGGTCCTAGTCAAGAGCTAGTCCTCAGATATTATCTAGAATAATGAAATTACAGATTTTTAGAACTTAATCTATGCCAGTTGGTTCAGAGTGGACTCATCTTCCTTTCTACCCCCATATGATATAAAACATGTTTGGAGTAAACATTCTGATGGAATTCTAAAAAGTTTTGTGATTTTGTTTTTAGGTTTTTTTAAGTTAAAGGCTTATTGTGTTCTATAAATGTGCTGCCTGGTTTTGAGTATTAGAAGTAAAATATAGAGCACTGTCATTGCTATATTTCTTAAGTGCAACCATTGTTTATCCACTATTAATTTTTTTCTGATATGCAGCTGTGAAAATCTTGAATTTTGTCCCAGTGTTTGAAATTACTTTTTCAGCTTCTGAAATATCATACAGAAGTTATGAATGCTTAAGATAGTGGTCATAGATCAAGATATAGGAAACTACTAACATAGCATGATTAATTGTCTTTAATATATACACTTACATTTCAATTTATACCAAGTTGCAAATGAAAGTCTGTAATACATGCAGATCATGGGGAAAATGCTGATTGAGCTCAGGAAGTAGCTTTTGTGCTTTTAATCTCGTTTACCCTGTCATGCTAAATATATTGGAGCCATAAAAATGATTGGGTATGACATTATATAAAAGAGACTTAATCAAATACTAAACATTTAACTTAATTAATTTTATAATTTTCATATATATGCCTAAGACTAAATATGATCAAGTATACAAAATTTAGAGACATTTTTGTTGAAAAAAAGTACTGCTGTCACTACTTGAAAAGTGCTATTATTTAACTAAAAAATAAATTGCTGTTCAACGTGTGTCCTGCCCAGTGGTCTCTGCTATAATTTTTTGTAACCTTTGAAACTGGTATATGCAAAGATGAACCCTATACTTTCAAATTATTCTTGGATTTTTTTCTTTCCTAATCTTAACCCCTTGTACTTACATCCCTTAGATCTAAACTGATATTTTAGTTATCCCATTTATTCTTACCAGATTCTCCCTCCTACAAATGCCTTCCCAACCATCCAGTTTCTATACATTATAAAATTTTAGATCAAGTCACACTGCCTCCAGGAGGCTGCCCACCATTACTCATTTTCCTCTTTTACATCTGAACAATATCACTCATCCATTCCACGCCATTTAGCATAAAATAACAGGCTGTGGTGTTGCAATAGGAATACATACATGGCTATTTAACAAAATCTTGTTTGATAATCTGTTATTTTGGGGCAAGATGTTGAGTATTTGTGCAAAAGTGATTGTAATGATGAATCCAAGAACCCAAATTAGAGAAAAATAACTGATAATACTATTTATTAGAGTCAATGGATTTGAGCTCTAAATGAGGTAAAAGATTATTGCAGAGACAGACTGTGCAAATATGCAAGAAGGATGACAATAGACGGTCATAATTTTTGGTTGGCACAGTTCTTGGTTATACTGATATCAAGTATGGGACCACAGGGGTGAGTGCCTGAGATGGAGTGACAAGTGATACTAAGATCAGAGTGCAAGATGGGTTACCCCTGAGGATGATCAGTTTTTCAAGTACCCTACTTGATGGCCAAGTGGATAATATCTGTTCTCATATTTTACTATATTCTTTGTATAGGTCATCTATGCTAGGATTTGGTTATGAAAAATGTGAATGCTTGATTTTCTTTTCCCTTTGTGAGTGAGGTTTCCCCAAGAGATGTCTATATAAAATGTTTCTCTGCATTATTTTCAAGAAACTATACCTTTTTCTGTTAAAACCATAATGGATGAATCTGTTTGCTTAGTCTTGCAACTGTTTTTAGCAAGATGAGCTCTTTCCTGTTGTATTTGTTGTACTATATTAATTCTGAAATGCGTGTTCCAGTCTCATAGGAAGAATTGTTGATTTAAATTTTAAGAATACATTTTCTCCTTTGTGTTAAATCATGACTTATTCTGTGTTACCCCTTTTAATATTCCTTTGTCAGTAGTAGTTCTGAGATTTTGCCATTTAATCACTTCAACCTATCATAAGGATTAAATTTGCTCTACTCAATGAACTCATGGTTTTCTCCAACTGAAACCAAAAATTGCACTGAATTGTTTTGGTCAACAAGATCTCATCAAGTTACTAAAATTATTTATCATTTTTTGGTATCATTACTTTCTGTAATACTGATGCTTTTTATGGCTTTACTTTGGGATTACTAAAAGAAAATATATTTGATAAAACTAAAATAGTCGAAGACATAAGAAACGAAGTTAAAAAAATCTTCTGAATTAAGAAAATGATAGCTGCATTCCTGGTAAAGAAATTAAATATAATGAAAATACAGCTTACAAAATTACCCTTCTTAAAAACAAATCTGATTAAGTTACTTCACTGATTTTAAAAAAGTACAATTATTCAGTTATTCCCTATAGCCCAGAACAGTGTGTGTGTGTGTGTGTGTGTGTACATATATATTTTTTGGTCATTTTTGGTAGAAACTCAGGGAGAGAATGCAATTGAGAGTATTCCATAGCAATGTTGTAATGAAATGGTTCACAAAAATCCCACTGCTAAGTTCCCTGGAAAGGTCTGTATATTATTCACATGATCTGGTCATTTAGGACTTCCCTTGATTTTATAAGATATGTTATATCCTTCTAAAGCATTTATGTTTTACCTAAGCTAGCCCTGATCTAACATTATTTGTAATGTGATCAAGTTTACCAGGGTCCCACTTGCTCATTGAAATTACCCAAATTCTTACAAGAAAAGTCATGAAAAGTTACTAATAACCAAAAAGAATAATTAACACATACAAATTGTCATATCGTTAAATTATTTCTCTAAAAATTAGGACCAGTTGTAAGTTACAAAAGACTCTAAAGAATGCTCTTCCCCATGACTGATTTCACTACACTTTCAAAAAGGGTATGGAAATAATAGCATGGTTGTGAAATCCACTTCCTTGCTTAAGATATTGGATTGAGAGACTCACAGCTGCTAAGAATCTATTACAGTTCATGAAAAAAAATCTAGCAAATCAAAATTTTTATAGTCTTTAAAAAGCTTAAACAAGGGGCACCTGGGTGGCTTAGTTGGTTAAGGGTCTGCCTTTGGCTCAGGTCATGATCCCAGGGTCTTGGGATGGAGCCCCACATCAGGCTCCCTGCTCAGTGGGGAGCCTGCTTCTCCCTCTGCCTGTGCACACACACTCATGCGATCTCTCTCTCTCTCTCTCTCTCTGTCAAATAAAATCTTAAAAATTTAAAATTTAAAAAAATTTTAAAAATAAAAAGCTTAAACAAAACATAGACCACAGATTAGCAAACCTCTGTAAAGGGGCAGATAGTATTTTCAGCTTTGTGGGCTACACAGTATTACAACTACTCAACTCTGCCATTAGAGCACAAAAGCAGCCATAGACAGTGTATAAATGAACAAGCATGGCTATGTTCCAATAAAACTTTATTTACAAAAACAGGCAGCATCCCATGTTAGCAGACCCCTTGTATACACAGACATTTATGTACATCTATGGGCTTCTATAGCTGAGGTATCAATGGGCATGCATAGTTTTAATATTATAGCTGATTTATTGATTGAACACCTATTTTTGAACCCTCATTCTGCATTCAGAAAAGTGTCCAAACTCACAGCTTCCTATAATTAGCTCTAGAGGCAAATCCCTCTGTCCTATAGCATTATCAAATTTAAAGTAATTTCTGAGTTGAGGCACTTGGAGAAGTAGCTTTTAGATCCCAAATTTATATAACATATCCTGATGGCATAAAAATCTGTGTTCTGGTTTCCAAGTGTACATAACAGATGACATAATGACAATAGAAATCTGTGTTCTGATTTCCCTTTGGAAGTTTGAATGTGAATGTCCCAGAATTCACATTCAGATCCATTTAAACTGGCCCCAAGGCCGCCGCCTTTACTCACTCACGTGTTTACTTTGTGTTGTGGTTTGTTTGTTGGCTTTTATATCTTAACATAAGTAAACATATTCATATTTAAACTTAACTAAACTTCTGTATGGTGTCATCTTGAAATGTACAATTGTTAACTGTCAGGTTTTCATAGCTGACAGTACTTATTGAGACAAGACAAAACTAGTTGCAGCTGAGCCTTGAAGTTATAGTAAACCTTTGGATTTGCTGGTATGCTTTGAGGACACTTCTATTACATTGCTTTTATGCTGTAATCTTGCCATTCAAATTGTGAATGTAAACAGATTCAGAGAAAGCTATATTAAGGGTCAAAATGAGGGAGGAGTAATGGCTTTCATGTCCATTTCAGAACCCCTTATCAGTAATAATTGTAAACAAAGAGGTTCTAGTCTCTAGGTAGTCAAAATCAGAAGCTTCTTTGAACACATAAATACAGTTTTTTCTTGCTTTAAAGATAATTTTGTAGTTCTGGTTGTGATTAATTTATTTAAGTATATATTCTTGATGCTTTCAACTGTCACCATTATCTTCTGACAAAAAAAAAAAAAAATCCCCCATCCCTATTTGTTCCTGTGTCACTCCTTATGGACTTGCTGTCCTTGGACAGTATAGGTATAAATTACAAATTCTCAATTCATCATACTGTCTTGTTGGGCTTATAGCTTTAATATTTTAAAAATCTTTGTTTTCAGCAGTTTGTGAGAGGAGTAGTTATACACGTGAGCTACTGAATTCAAGCCAGTCACCTAAATGTTTATCTGTCTTCATTGGGCATAAAGATCAGGGTCATTGGTAAAAGAAAAAAAAATGATAGGTCTTCTCTTGTGAAAAAGGAAATTAACTGCCCTCCAGAATTTCCTCTCAGGTGTAAATAAGAACAGGATCAGCCCAAGAAAAATGAAAAAAAAAAAAATCACAGTAATGGATCTCCTTCATTTTATAAAAACCAATTTATGCTTTGGCGTTCTCTAGTTGTTTTTTTTTTTTTCATTATTTGTATTTAGTGTTTCTTAAAACTTTTATATAAAAGAGTTACTATTAAAATTTTAGTGTATTTGTAACATTCTTTTTCACAAATAAGCTCCAAACAAAAATTCCCTATAAGCCAAAAGAGGAAAAACAAAGCCACTGCATTATACATGAAAGTAAATTACATAATTATAGTTAATTGCTCTAAAAAGTAAAGGAAATGTTTAATTCATTTAAAATAACATATGTAGCCACATTCTAGGTGTCATTTCCTACAGGGGCATTAAATTTAGTTATTATTGATACCACATGAATCAGTAATTAGAACTTAAGGAAAACCCCCAGAATGGTTGTAACCATGCTAATATAATACTGCAAACAGCCTTCTAATTGCATAGCTTACATTCAGGTTAATTGTGCTACAGACGTTGCCTAAGTTATTCTACTGTGAAGTTGACACCTACAATAAACATTGCACAATTCAAGATTATTACTTAATATGTTGCAGTAGATTCAAAACTACTCCATACTGGTTTATTAAATGTTTCTTTAGTATTTTAAGCTTCATTGTCATCAGAAACAATTTTCCTTTTTCTTCATTTTAATGTAATGTTTTAATCCAAAAACATTGGGTACTTAAAAACTATAGAAATATTACTCAAGAGATGTTTCTTAAAAAGAAAAAAAAATTGAGATGTTGGAAATAAAGATCTGATTGTTAAGGTAAGTAGAAAGACTTACTGCAATCATTGGATTTAAGAGCGAAGTGGACCGTTTAAAATGGGAAGATCACTGAAGACTTTTCTGGGTGTGGAATAAGAGTAAAGTAATGCTTGCATAGTAGAAATGAAGTATCTGACTACATTTGCGTGCGTGTGTGTGGGTGGGTGTGTGTGTTTCAAAATGCTTTATCTTGGGAATTTTAAAACTGGAAAATAATTAGACCCATTTATTTCACAGAGGAACAACTGTGTCTCAGGTGAAGCAGCACATGAGAGTTAAGAATAATCATCTAATGGGGGGGGAGTATCATCTAATGGGAATATCATCTAATGGAAATATCCAGAGAGTACTTGTTGACTTTTCTCCAGAACTCTTGGTTTTATCATTTTAAGAACTTACCTATTTCAGGTGGAAAAGTAAGCTATTACTATTTATTGGAGACATGTGTGTGTGTGTGTGTATGCGTGCACTGCAGAGTTGGCAGAGAAGCTTAGCTATATTGGAAACAGAACTTTTCATGGAATCATTAATGATATGTTTATACAAATGAATATAGGTAATAATGCATATATGTTGCTTAAAAAATACTCGGAAAAAAGAAAACCTACTTCTCCAAACTTCATTGTTGAAATACAAATAGGCAACTATATGAGGCTGTCCCTTGAGGCTGTTTTGATTTCCAGAGAATTCCTAATGCAATAGCTTTACAATTCCATGTAGATCACAGGGGTGTCACAGCTCACTTCCTATAATAGGTTCAGGTGAATTAAAGTAAGTATGAAAGGAAAGGTGTCTGAAAGAAGGAAGATCCTGAAGATATGCATGTTGTGAAGCAGCATGTAGGTAATTAACAATAAAGTCAAATAGAAAAGCAATCATAGGTTATTGGACATAAGATAAAATGTTTAAATTTGAAAGCAGCACAATGACAAACTTCCATAATAACATGGTCTTTGATTCTATGTTATTTCACACTCCCAGTGGAATTCCCAGAAAGTCTCCAGATTAAATGTGTGATACGACCTTTAGTTTCTTTTATATGTACTGTTTGCACACCTAAGATAAATCTTCTCTACGTTTTAATGGACTGACACTTTAAAACTTTTTAGTCTTTTACTGTAACATCTAATGCTTTCATAATGGAAATTTTATACATATTTCATATATGTATACATATGTACATACACCATCTTTCTTAACCTTTATGGTGGGGAATGACAGTTGCCTTTATCTTTACTGACCAGAACTAAGTGTTCTGTGGGATTGGCTAAGAAGAGTCCTTAGTGAAATCTTTTGTCTCTTTATGACAGTTCAGGGGTTGTTGTGGATTTTTTGTTTGTTTGTTTTTTTTACAGTGTCCCAGCTGAGAACATTATAGAGCAAAGACAGATTTCATGAGGTTTTAACAAAGCCATTTGAGGTACTAACAAGTTCAGTAGATGGAACAAACCACAGAGTTTAGAAGTGAAGTGCAACGCTAAAAGAACTGTTTAAATGTTAGGTGCACTTTATTCTTCATGGAAAATGCATTAAAAGAAATTTCATACACTAATTCTCTTGAAATGTGTCTAGAGTAAATTCAACTTATTCTCTGCATGAAGTCTTTATAGAGTGGACAGAAATGATCATCTGCCAGTTCTGAGTCAAGACCTCTAACACCTTTTATACTTCTGTTTGCATGCTTGTGTCTCTACCATTGCCAGAAAACAAACAAACAAGGTCGGGGGAGGGGGGTGGTAAGGGAAAGCCTGGGTTAATTTGCTAATTTTAGGAAGAGGATGGCCTTAAGTACAGCTAGTGACCCATTCAGCCCAGCCTAGATTTGCTGACACCCTTCTCCAACCCCATACCAATTCCTAGTTAGAGGAGCAAGCCTACCCAACGTGATCAGTGCAGCCAGGTGAGGCAATCTGCAGCCCAAGTGTAGCTCTAGGACAATAAAGTATTATTCATTTAATACTTTATGTTTAGGTGTAGTTTGTTACACAGTATTTTTGTAGCCTAGCAAAATGATGGATAGAATAGTTTGTTATTCAGACCATCTATCTATAATAAATCCTTTACTTACTGATCAATCTGTACAGAATATAAGATTCGCTAATAAAGGATCTTTGGTTGTATCAAATACTTAGGCATTGCACTTAACATGTGCATAATAAATATTCATTTGTGGTATGGATGTGGCGGCATAAAAATAATTTTCCAGTTTGGGAAGAATAAAAGCTAAGTGTCATCCCCAGACTAACAAGTCTAAAAACTTTAAAAACAGTTGAAAATTTTCAATTAGCAATAATCGCGCCTCGGATAAACCTCATTGGCTATGATACTGCCACTGCGCAAAGCTAAACAGTTGGAACTTACCAGCATTAGAATGGGAAAAAGTAAATAAAAGAAATTGGGATAGAGGTTTCAGCAGTGGGTACATACTTCTGTTGATGCTTTCTGAGATTCAGCAGTGAAAAGCACTAGGGAAATTAAAAAAAAAAAAAAAATGCTTCCTAAAAGTGAAGGGAACACTCCCAGATGCAAAAATGCACCTTTGTTTGCAGTTGCAGGTTGGAGCACTGCAGAGAGTGCTGCAGCAGAAGTCAATGGACCCAATTTGGTTTAAAAAGAAAACAGAGTTCCAACAAGAAGTACAATGCCAAGGCACACTTGCAAGTGTAAGTCTATCATGCACACCTGAAGGAAAAGGTGAAGGAAAAGATTGTGAAAACTAATTAGCCTCTGTATGTTGAATCATATTAACTGTGTCCATCAATTTAAACCTATAAAGATAGCAATTTCCTATGGTTCAGGTTGAAACACGGCCGCATCTCCATCCTCTACTCAAACTCATTCAATGTGATAATAAAAAGGAATTAATGTAGAACAACAAGATACTAGGAGAAAAAAAATGAGAAATAGAGCAGAAAAATTTTACCAAGAATTTAAGAATGGCCCTATGTTAGATATTTACTATTTGTTCCTAATACATGCTTCCTTCTTCTCTGATTTGCTAGGAATTTATGGAGGCTGGATCATTGTGAACCCCCTCAGCCATTCTTGTTTGCTCCTCCAGATTAACTTTGGTCAGTTTGGTTGGTGGGAGTACTGACAGCAGATCTAGGGGTAAAAGATTAAGGTCAGGACATTTGTTCCCCAGCTTTCTTCCAGCCAGGACACTGGTGAGCCCTGTTCCTCCACTAAATTTTACAGCTCCTAATAAGTAACCATCTCTTACAGCAACTGCCATTTCCTTTGGCTTCCAGTAATTGTTTCTTCCCTTGCAGCCTCCAAAAGATCATGTATTTTCCACTGTTGCCAGCTTTAGGTGCTTCACCATGTTTATGCACTTGCTGTAATAATCCTTTTATTAAACTTGCCTTATTAGTGTTGTCTCATTTGAGTAGATCATCTGTTTCTTACCGGGATTTTGATTAGTACAACCACAAAACAAAGTGAGAACTCAGAAAAGACAGCAGAAGGTAATGACATAAGAGCTGGTAGGAATCCTCAAAGCACAGAGGAAAAACAGAGATAAAATGGAAAAAGCAGAAGAAGTAACTGACACTGTGGAAAACTTGGTAAAGGTAATGGTGGATATAAATGACAAAATTAATCAAAATTAATTTGAAATAAAGTGTTAAGCTCTTAAGTAGGAAATAAGGTTTAGAGGATTTATCAAGGAGAAGCCTGGTTGCTTAGGTCTTCATTCCACCCATTCCCTCCAAAAAGAAATGGAGATAGAATATTTGAAATTATAAATCAAGAAAATTTCTCTGAAATCAAAACTATCTTAAATTTACATATCAAAAGGATACTATGTGGAATAAGGAAAAATGACACAGAATTGTCAATGTCAACGTGTGTCCTAAATGTCAAAGATAAGAGAAGAATTTTTTGGGAAGCAAGGCCAAAAGATCAAGTCTTTCATGAAGAAAAAGAGAATTAGGCTAGCCTCAAAATTATTTAAAACTTGTATACCAGAAATTACAGGAGCAAAGTTACAAGGCACTCAAGAGAAGAAAGTGGGGCTATGGATTTTATGTAGGGAAAATGCACTCTTCAACTATGAAGCTTGAACATACAAAAAGCTTGAAAATATATTTTTCCCAAGAGTACTTCTTAAGTAAACTATAAGAAGAAATTTAGTTAACTGTGGAAAATCTCAAGAGATTATGTAAAAGAGGAGGTTACGAGCATTAAACATATGAAACTGTGAAATAAATCTAAGATCTGTTTAAGATACAAGGTGAGGAAAAAATGTAAAAGTGATAGGCCTCACAGTGAAAAAACGATTAAAAGAAAATGTAAGAGAAAAAAGATGGGAAGTAGAGTAAGTTCAATACCTCATCCAATACAGATAAAAATTAAGTGATCATTGAAAGTATCATTGGGGATGCAAAGCTAAATAATAAAAATAGTACTACTGAGTAAAATCAGATGTAGATAAGAGATAGGGAGAGAAAGTAGTAGAGAAAATATATTTTTTCATGATATGCAATAAAAGACTGTGGTTTCAAATTATTATCATAAAGATGACCACTATAATAAAAAGCAAATCTTCCTAAATATCAGGAAAATATACATATTAAAAAAACTAAAGCAAACATACAGCTTGAAAAAGAAAAATCAATAAAATTTAAAAAATAAATGTAATACTACATTAAAAAATATGAAAACATACTTGGAAAAGCAAACAAGTTTAAATGAACTAAAATCATCCAGAGAAATAATTTCATATTAGTCTATAAGGAAAAATTCTATATAAAAATATACCTAAAATCTATATAAAAAGCATACTTTAAAATGGAAAAAATAAGCAAAAATACTCAAGTAAATGAATGTATGGAATTCTGGAGCTGTATCAGAGAAAATAAAAATAGATAAAATTGACCAAAATAGTATAATAAATCTTTAGACTATGAAAGGAGAAAAAGAATCCCACAATTAATTTTACTTCTTTCTTTTAGAAAATCAAAGAGAAAATGACAATAACACAGTACTAATTGATTTATATATGTACATAAATATGTATAGATTGATGTATTTATATATTTATATGTATATATGTATCTCGTATAAATAAAAAATTTGATACATACATTATATAAAACTTGTACTCTAAAATTTGATGTTATAATTTCTTTTCAGAACATATTAAAGTTGAACATACATTTGACCAAAGATAAAGCTTCAATATCGAGAAAAAAGAAATACAGAAACTATACTGTGACCATAGGTCAATAAAAATGAAAATAGTATAACCAGAAAACAATTTTATACTAACCATAAAATTTTAATACTATGCTTTTAGATAAATCCTGGTTTGTGAAGTTAATATAAAACATCATAGAAAATCTAAAAAATGATAATGAATATAAAACAATTTATGAGATTTATCTAAAGGAATGCTTGAGGGAAAAATGAATAGCTTTTACTACCCAGAGCAATACACAAACAGAAAATAATGAAAAAATATTTAATAGTGATTCAACTATTTAGAAGTTTTAAAATAGCAAAATTTAAAAAAAAAATCATTAAAACAGAATTTAGGGAATAGGACAACAGAATAACGAAAGCAGATCATTTGAGGCCCTGAGGCAGAAGGGTGCCTTGTGTATTAGAGGAACAGAAAGAAAATCCATGAGACTGGAGCAGTGAGAAGAAGAAGGGAATCATAAAAGATGAGGTCAGAGAACAGGAGGTGTAGACCACATACGGTCTTGAATAGAATAGCAAAGACTGGCTGTAGAATTGAGAGTAGGTTTCAGGGAAAAGGACAAAGACCAGCACAAAAGTTAATGCGTTCATCCAAGGGAGAGATGATGTGACTTTGACCAATGTGGGTTGCCGATTGGAGATGGTGAGCAGCAGTTGACTTCTGATATGTTTTGAAGTAGAGCCAATAGGATTTATTGTTGGAACTGATGTGAGAAAGGAAAAAAGGCAAAGGTGACATCATTTGCCTGAACAGGCAGCATGGAGTGGTCAGTGACTGAGATGAAGAATACAAGGGATAGGGCTGGTGTGGGGAGAGATCAGGAGTTCAATTTTAGACAAGTTCATTTTGAGATTCCTATTATATATACCCAAATGCAGTTGCCAATTAGGCAGTTAAATATGTACGTCCAGAATTAAGTGGAGAGGTCTGGCCTGTAAATGTGAACTTGGGAATTATCAGCCTAGATGTTAAACGCAAAAGTTAAGGGGGAAATGTTCAGTTTTCACTTTCTCACTTTTTGTTGTTGTTCAGACTTCCATGTCTGAAATGAAAGAAATGAGGAAATTATTTTTGTCAAAGCAGTGCATGTTAATCCATTGAGTGTCAAGCTAACAGATTTATGTTTTATCTGCTAACCTATTGGATATGAACAGAAGTTCCTGAAGAGGGAAGTATGACCATGATGAAGTTTTGAAAGTGATTATTCTGGTAAATCTGAATACTGTGTATGGATGAGGTACAGAGATACAAATAGGGCTTTGTACTAAGAGTAGGGGGTAGAAAATCCAGGCTTAAGATTAATGTAGTGGAAATGGAGATGGATAACTTTTCTTTTTTCCCTGAAAGATTTAACTACACATGGATTCAAATGTTACCAATTTAAATGTGTTCCCACAACCTTCTTAAGCGAAATGAAGCTGCTTTCATTTCAAAAAGCCAAAGGCAATATGCTTATATTTGCAACAATCAAAATAACAAAACATTTTTCCAGTGGAGCCATACTTTAAAGAATATTCTTTCTATAATGGATACTGCCCCTTTAAGTAGCAGAAAACAGCTTTAGAGGATAATAGCTGTTATTATGATTGTCAATCTATCCCAGATCTGCTATTCCGTATTTTGTCACTTATAAAATAGTACTTTCAGCGTGAGGATTCTATTTATCTCAAGCCAGAGTGTCAAATCCCTGGTGGATTGGAAAAGGATGAAATCTGAGAAAGATCGAAAGAGAGAGACAGTAATAGAGGGAGACAGAGAGAAAGAGCTCAATGCTAAGAAAAAAAAAAAAATGGTTCTAGACCTCTTAAATCAATCCAATAGTATCTATCTTAAATTAACATCTTAAAAAAAATAAACTGACAACTTCCTTTTATTGTTTCATTAGGAAAAGATGTCAGACCAGTACGTGGAGATATCACATCTTTGATTTCTACTATTTGTATGTAATGTCTTTGATAACATGTAGTTGGCTTGAAACGGTCACTTCAAGTCTACATGTGTATCTTTATTAATCTCTCATTAGATTTTTGAGTAAACAACAGTTAAAAGAATCAAAAGCCTTTGCATTTGAGTAGTTTGTAATTTATTTTTACCCCAAACGTACAATTTCCTTGGTTAATTCATCTGTTAAATAGGTCTCTCCATATTTACAAATATTTGATGATGTTCCTCAACAAGAATGCCCTAAAGTATCATGCTATATATTTCAGAAATACCACATTTCCATAAAAGAAAAGTCAATTTATTTTACTGATGGAGGAGCCACTGGTTCATCTCACTAAAATCTTGGCTCACTCATTGGTTTGTCATCCAATAATGAAGAGAAGTTCTCTGGGTTTCTGGCATAATTACCATATTATCTAGGGTGAGATTATATTGTTAAAATTTAGTGTCAAATAATAGTGCTCTGCAAGATGTTCTTTCAAGAAATAAAGAGCAGTAAAATTTGAGAAATGAAGGGATATTTATGCCACTGGGAAAGAGAACAAAATACTCCTCAGGAAATAATATAAATGCCAAATAATATATCACTTTGATCATAAGTTGATAAAGGAAGCATATTTGGTGAATTGAAGAGAATACTTATGGCTGAAAGAAATTGGGGCTAGGAAATATTACATAATTAACAACAACTTAAGGAGATTATGGAACATGTGGGAAGAGCTAGTCTATAGAAAAAAAAAAAGAATGGGCTTTGGAGTAAAAACCACCTGGTGAAAACCTTTGTGCCACTTTACTATTTATATTATTTGGAATAAGTTTAATAATCTGACTCTCTTGTCTTCCTGATTGGAAAATGGAATAAAAGGAAATCAGAGAATCCTTTAAGAGTTAAAAATAATAAGCATAAGCAAAGGGCTGAGCACAGTGTCTGGAACACTGTAGCACTTTACTAAGGGTTTATTCTGTTCCTGGTATAGAAAAACAAGCAAAAACAGATTACAGCAAATGAAAAGGCTTTCAAGTTTTGGCATATATGTTTTTAAAAAATCTCTGAAGGAAGAATTTAACTAGCTTTGATATAATAGTTATAGAAAATACAAAATGAAAGTCAGCTACTCAGATACCATGCAAAGATGAGAATAAAAATCAAATGATGGACTTTTGTTATGCTCCAAGAAGGATGCAGTTGGTGAAAACAAAAATAAAAACAAAAGTTAAATAATCCTGGATACTAGTTCCAATTTACATAAAGATTATTATAACTGTGGATTTTGATTTCATTCATGAAGGTTCACAATTAGTTTGACAATGTTCTTTATTATTAATACTTTGTAATTATTACCACTCTGAGTGGGGAGATTAGAGAAAGAGCCTTACTCTGGGAAACTGAAGATTTGGATTCTATTACAATTTTTTTCAGCAGTCAGGAAGTGATTTATTTTCCCTGGTCTTTGTTTCCTAATCTATAAACTTAAAAATTTTAATTCTTCTAAAACTCTTTTTGTTATAAGCGAGTCTTAAGGCTGATGTTTATAAAATTGATTTTAATAAGTATTTTCAGAAGGCTTTAAAATTTCTAGCTACTGGGGCGCCTGGGTGGCTCAGTTGGTTAAGCGACTGCCTTCGGCTCAGGTCGTGATCCTGGAGTCCTGGGATCGAGTCCCGCATCGGGCTCCCTGCTCGGCAGGGAGTCTGCTTCTCCCTCTGACCCTCCTCCCTCTCATGCTCTCTGTCTCTCATTCTCTCTCTCTCAAATAAATAAATAAAATCTTTAAAAAAAAA
>NC_138376.1:68946365-69121072 GCF_054177405.1 Leptonychotes weddellii
TTTCTAGCTACCTTCTACTACATCAGTGTCTTTCTAGTGTTTCTACTAATTAAAAAAGGTTGTGGCCCAATGGTTTAGTAGACATGCTACTAACCAAATGTTTTTCTTCAGAAGTGTGAAGCTTTTTACATGTGACCATGAGTCAGTGTCCATAGTAGGAGTGTGTGTAGAAGATTCACTATGGAGATAAATGTTTCAACTCTCTTTGACCCTGGAGCAAAATAAATGAGTGTAATAAAGTTCACCCATTTGAGTTCTGCCTTGTTATCAAATATTCCCCAAATCATGAAGCCAATAAAAATGAAATAGTCTGTCAGGGGAAAAACAACAACAAAAATCATAGTTTTTCCCCTCAGGCATTTTAAGGAAACTTCAAGTCTAGATGTATGAATGAAATTACTTCTAAAAATTAGAAAATTCCATCAGCTCAGAAGTATGTGACTATCTTTAGCAGGGGGTTAGACCCCTACCCTGAGAAAAATAGTGATTGCATCATTTCACTTTTTTTCTTCCTCACTATCAACTGGGGGAAAAATTTTTGACCGCATTTCTCATATTTATTAATTTAATTAGATCCACATAAGAAAAAAAAAATAAGAAATTAAAGTGACACTTTGGAGGAATCAACATTTCCCCTCACCAGGTGGGAGAAGGAGAGTCTTCATCACCCTGTTTAGTGTGTGGCTTGGGGTCCAACAGCTAATGCTTAATGAAGGCAGAAAGAAGGCAGGCCTTGAATACAGGACCTACTCCAGCACTCATCTGCCACTGTGGTCTTGTCAGGAGCTGATCCTTCTCCTCTGCTGCCCTCCTTTCCTCTACCTCCATCTCTCATAGCAATTTTATCACTATTTTACTGAGATATTGATTTTCTTGGGCCTCCATTCTCCTATCATACTGGTCTGTTTACTGACCCGCTCCCAGCCTGCCCAAAGTTGTTCAAGATATTTATGAACCCATGTAAATTCCCAGGACATTCATATGCCCTTCATCATCATCCTTCACTTACTCTTGCTCATAATTTCCTGTCACCTTTCCAAATCTTTTCTTTTTTCAGTCCTCATCAAAAGAAAACTGAATGCCTTCAATGTCCCTTTCTCTCCCATATTTTCTCCCAGTCTATTTTTTTTTTAAAGATTTTATTTATTTTTTAGAGAGCGAGCAAGAGAGAAACAGCATGAGAGGGGAGAGGGTCAGAAGGAGAAGCAGAGTCCCCGTTGAGCTGGGAGCCCGATGTGGGACTCGATCCCAGGACCCTGGGATCATGACCTGAGCCGAAGGCAGACGCTTAACCATCTGAGCCACCCAGGCGCCCTCTCCCAGTCTATTAATGTGCATCTGCCACAGCCCATCATCAGAGTAGACAGAGGGCTGGTCTCACATCCTGGCTTATTCCCTTCATGTTTCCCCAGCACTTTGCTGGTGCTCCCTTTCTTCCTCTTCAGTCCCTCTCTCCTCCTGATCCATCCCCTCAGTCTTTTATTGATCACCTAATTCCATTTCTTGAATATTTCCTTTGAGTCGAATCTTCATTGCTGCTTCTGGTTTGTCCTCAATATCCACTGCCTTGTCTTCTTAACAATCTCTGCTTTCTCTTTACCTTTCAACATCCTAAATGTAGGTGTCCTCAGACGTATGACTTAGGACCTATTTTTTCTTATCCAAAATTAGAAAACTTATCCAAAATTCATAGCTTTACTTCTCTTTGCTTTGTGGATGATTCCCTTGTAAATTTATTTAACTTTTGTTTCTATTTTAAGCCCTATAGTGCCATATTCTCAAATAGCTAATTACAAATTCACACCTTTTTTTCCTCAAATTTTATTTTTATAAGTGGTGCCTTCATACACCTCCCTCCCACACACATACACCTGTCACCCGAATCAGAAGAGCTCAGCTATCATTCAATCCCTCTTTCTCTTGGATCCTTACCTCCAATAAATTACCCAGTTTTATCAGTTCTATCATGGTACTACTGTTTTACCAATCTTTTGGAGGCCTGAGAGAAGAAAATAGAAGAGAAAGCATTATATAAATTAATTAGCAATTCTCCCTTGTCTGCTAATATGCTTCTCCAGCCTCTCCAAAAGCATGCAGAGGGAGGATTACTTACACTCCTCCTCCTTATATCAAAAGCCAGATGGCTCTTCCCAAGTGACTTAAAGAGAAACTTTACACTGATATTTCACTTAGATTTTAAATTTGCACCTTTCATTTACTTTCTGAAGGTGCATGTTCTTTGGTCCAGTAGAAAATATGTCCTTTAATCCTATTCTTAGAAATGTCCCGAAACAATTTTTGTTGACTTCTGTAGTTTTTCCCTTGATTACATGTAACTGTAAAGCCCAATATTTTCGGAGTTCCTCCTAAAGTGAACGTATAAGTAGAATTACAATTCATTGAAGTAAGCTCACTTATAAGGAAATAATCACTTATGAATCTAGATCCTTGTTTTAATTTCAGCTTTTTAAAATTTAGAGATTTTATTATACAATTTAGGTTAAGTCATCCAACTGTGTACTTCAAATTACGGCGTTGCCAAGATAAAAATCTTGCTTCAAAGCAACACAGAAGGGTAACAATTGAAAGTCTCCAGCATACTCACTTGTTTTGTTATGTAAGAGTATTTTATAGTTAAGATTCTCAGTAATGATTATTATGTATACATCTTCATTTAAATTCATCTCAAAATTCTATTTTAGCATCAAAGTGCTCTGACACTGAATACTCCTGGAATGTATTCTTTTCAGGATTCACCATTGATCCTACCCTGCAGTTTACTTACTGCCACAAAGTGGAAATTATATTTAATTGAACTGAACAAGAGAATCACACAACAAAGAACTCTGTTTTATTCAATTTGCAGATACTTCTATGGTGCGATGACTATGTTGGTGGATGATACATATTCATTTGCCACATAGTTTTAGTCATAAAAGCATATCTTTATCTTCATGCTAATCAAAAACATTTTCCAAGCACCTAACCTCACCCAGCAGTTTTGAATTAACGGTGGAGATGTCAGAGGGGAAGAGTTCACATATTTTAAGACTATAGAGTGGTATTAAATAAATAGGATGAAAAGTTCCTCCTGGTTAGGTATAAATATTTTGTATTTTCTTTCTGTTTATGGTGCTGAGAGCAATCATACAAAATGTTTTTCTTACAAAAACTGATTTTTTTTAAAAAAAATTATCTCTTCTTTCATTCATTTAAAAATGGTCCCAGTGGACGTTCGGTGTGCCAGGCTCTAAGCTAGTTCCTAGGAATGCAAGAATTTTACAGCTGCTTGGTGTTTTTAGTATTTATAGCTTAGTTTGTGTAGGAGATCTTTCTGGGACTGTATAAGGATAACCAAATTCTCATGTTACCTGCTCTGACTTACCATTCTCAATTCTGTATCTGATTTTTGTGATAAATCTTTCATTTCTTTCACATGATTTATATCTACCACATCTGTTGCTACCACAGCCATTGATCCATTTTGTTGTAGTCTCTACAAAAGAGATCTCTTCTCAGCACTCTGGATGAGAATGTGAATAGGTTGTATTAGATACCTTACCTAATCATAGGTCCTACTAAGTGCTACCAACATGGTAGATCTCAGAACCCCTTCCCACGATCATATGGTGCAAGCCTCTATAAAATATATTCTTATTTCATGTATCTCTGACTGGCCAGCATAAGACAGCAGTTTTGTGAGTGAATTGCTGGGCGTCAAAGCAATAATCCTATAGCATGGTTGCATGGGCATGTAGCATATTTTAGAAAAGAATCACTTTCTCTAGAATCAATAAGACTCACAACCCTTACCTGATCTGAACTCAGAAAAACCACCTGAATAGCTATTCAAAAATTACATTCGCTGAACATTTTTTTCCCTTTAGGTTGATATATGAACTCTGAGCTTTAAGTAATCAATTATTTTTATATTTAGCTTCTACTATCTAGACTAGATCATCTAGCAGGCCTCTTCTTTTGCTGGACAATGCTACTTGTTTATCTAGAATGCAAATGAATTCTTAAGGTTGCTCACTTTATTGATCATTGAATGTACAATTAACTCCCCATATCAAAGTGCACTCAAATTTCAAACACTCTGCTTATGTATATGTTCTACACTTCCCTGATTTAAGAGTTGTCAAAATTTCTATGTAGGCACATAGAATTTTTATTTTATTTTTTTAATACATTAGCCATTTAATTCTGACCCAGTTGGCATACGTCTCTCTTTAGTCAAAAGCATAAAAATTTGCCTACAGCATTTTCCATATCTTTTGCTACATATATATATATGTATGTATGTAGCATATATATATATATATGTATATATGTAGCAAAAGATATATATATGGAGAGAGAGAAGGAGAGAGAAAAAATGATTAATGTAGTTTTTTTTTTTAGGAGTTTAATTTTTTAACTCAGATGCTAAGCAGTTATGACTCTTTCCAGGTTTTCCCCATATTTCTCAGAAATTCATATCTGTCAAACTCAACATTTGATCTTTAATTTCTTGAGGCTATTTAATACTGACATATGTGCTAACTGACTATCTTTAGTTCTTCAGAGTTTGGTTTCATTCATTCCATCAAGTATTTTAAGAAGCTTGAAATGCTCCCAGGATCACTTATCTAAAGGGATTTAAAGAAAGATTTTATTATAGGATTTTATTATATACCATCTGAAAGGAAAATTAATTTTGCCTCAGGTTTCAAATGCAAATGAGAACTCCATCATAAAGGAGGCTTGTCTGAATAACCTAACTGAATTAACAGAAGACAGATATTCAGATATTTTATGCAAAAAGATGTACTTTTGTTTAAATGATTAAAATGTAACATCTAAACTTACCCCAATTTACTAGTATAACAATTTTTCGCTTTTGTTTATATATCTATATTTCCTATAACATCCTAATGAAAATGATAAAATGACCTCATACCATCTCAAGATTTGACAGTAGCGTACATAGATTTAGATGAAGAATGGCAAGAGGGGACTTGGAGATGTGAGGCAAGATCAATCACAGATAATTGGAAATTATATTGCTTTTTTGTCAGTCTTAACAATAATTCTTCCAAAGAGCCTATTTTGTGGGATAAACTTCTCTTCCCACTTAATAATTTGATTCTATTATACTATAAATAAAATATCAAAATCTCCTTCAGACTAATTGCTGGCAGAAAACTTAGGCTATGAATAGGCATATTTTTCCCTGTCGTTTTTATGCACAAATACGTAACATCTGGCTAACATCAAAATGTGTAGCTTCTGGCAGCTGGTATCAAACTTTGTACACCAAATGCAGTCAGAATGTTTTCTGAGCAGGTTCACTATACACGATCTGGGACACATGTTAGATATTATCTGAAAAAACGAAAACAATGAGTCAATGACTTGAGAGCTCTACTTGACACTAAAAAAAGTTTGGCTCCGTAAATGGTTTCTGAGAAGAATATTTCACTTTGAGCATAGCAGCTAAAGGTTCCATTATTAATGTAAATAAATGAGAGGGACGAGGGAAGCCTTGATGATTGGCATGGTAAAAAATTAAACAGCCCTGGGACTGTCGATCAGAGTTGACTTGAGTAACTGGCTGGGAATGCAGACATTTGATCCAGCATACATGATTACCAGAATTCACACTGACCAGTGTCCTCTCCTATAAAGTATTTGCACTCAGGGGAATTAGAGGTTTCCAATGACACTTCTGAAATTTCCTAACTTTCTGGAAAGGGTTTTTGTAGTAAATGCTACCCGGATTTTTGAGTCAACTCAAGGTATTTTTTCTATGCGCACACGCATGCACACACGCACACACACACACACACACGATTTCCCCTTCTTTAGCTAAGGTAGAGATTTAAATAATTTAGAGGAGGTAGTATGCTGATACCAGACTACATATTCACCTATAGGTTAATGTTTCAGGTCTCAGCATAAACATGACTAATCTTCCTGAGCATCAGTTTTACTTAATGGTATGAGCACATTAGTTTGATCTCCAGAACAATTTCCCACAAGGGATTGGCAATGACATTTATCTGCTAAAAATAATTGTAGATTGTATTTGAGATTATTTCTAACTATTTTGATGTAAGTTTTTAGTGATAATTTATAAAAGAAGATTTTCCAAAAGGAAGATATAGATGATCTTTGCAAATTCCTATTTAGACTAAGCTTATAGATATGTTGCCACTAAGTGTCAGTTAATCAGAACATGGACCAAGTGACATATGGGTGTTGCCTTAACATTGATTTTGTCACTTATATGTAAACATAAGAACAGACACAGATACACACACACACACACACACACACACAGAAATTAATCATTCCTATCACTTTAGAGTAAGGTATTTTCTTCAAAGTATCACATTTATTATGCCAGGAGAATTCCACCTGCTTGCTAGTGGACCCAATTGTTAAACCCATTTCCCTATCAATCCTCAAAAATTAAAAAAAAAATTAAATAGAGTAAAAATATGATAACCACTAGCAATGTCTATTTCCTACTTTCTAAAATTATATACTTTTAATAATAGTCCATTAAAGTAAAAACAGCTTATCACAATAAAGTGATTTGTAAGATTATTCTTCTTCATGATTTTTAGTAAAATAACTTAAGGAGAAGGAGAAGAATGAACTGTGGCCAATTCAACTCAGAATAGAAGGAATTAATGGAAAGTAAAAATCTGATGATTCAAACCCATTTTGGGGTCAATAAAATGCAAATGAAGACCACATGGAGTTATCATTTTATACCTATTAAAAAATTAAAAGTCTGACAACAAATGTCAGAAAGTATATGAACCCATAGGATCTCTTCATTTTGAGATGAAGTGAACACATATAACTGCACATAATTTTAGAAAAGTGAAGGAATTACTGCCATTGAATGTCAGTGAGGTGACAAATGAGTAAGAGAGGTAGGAAACATCTGCAAGATTTTAGTTTTTGTGTTTAATGGTGGTTTCATGAGTGTTTATATTAAAACCAAAATTAATAAAATTATTAAAAACAAAAAGTGTAGGCAAATTGAAAAAGGACATTCATAAAAAATTAGTCTGTTATTAATGAAAGACTATAGTTAAGCTAATTCTATGTATTGGAATAATACATAAAATATATAAATCAATCATGCTGTAGCTCTGAGAAAACTTATGTCATATTCATTAGAAATGGCTTATAAATACATTATATATCTTGTACTTGAATTTTATTTTGTTTGGCCTTGCTTTGTTTTTAAATTTTAATCACAAAGGAACAGAAGATGGGAGAATAATTGAGTAAAATTCAGGAGAACTGTTCTAGTCTCTAACTTAACAAATTGATTATCTTGCACTTTATGCCTCTAAGCTTTTGTTTCTTCATTTGGGATATTAAGAAATTTACTTATTTCTAGATTTATTAAAGAAATATCAAAAAAAAACCTTTTTATGTGCCAGATATTATTTTAAGTAGTAGAGGTACAGGGGTGAAAATATATCAAACCCGTACTCAAAATTTACAGTCTAGTGGAAGAAAAATTCATGTCACAAATCGAATACCCAAATAGACATAGCGTTGCCTCTGTGATCAATGCTACGAAGGAGAAACCTAAGGGGCTTGTGTTTAAGATGTTATAGGATCACAGCAAATTAGAGTGAGTTTATGTTATCCAAAAGATAAGGAAAGGCTTCCTAGCAAGTGATAACTACACAGAGATCTTAAGGATGGTAACAGGGATTTCCTAGGGAGGGAGAGAGAGCAGACTTCATGCAAAGGAACTAGCATAGGCATGATGGACAGAAGGCCACAGCCTATCCCAGAGGGTGAAGCAAGCAGATATGGTTCTAACAGACAGGGTGAGAGAAGGTGATACTAAAAGGAGTTGAAGAACAACATAGGAACAACAGACAAAGGATTTATAAACTAAGCTAAAGTATTTTTATCTTAATCCCAAGAGCAGAATTCCATTTATGGCTGAAAACAGAAGATAAAGTGTTCATATGTAGGCTTTTAACCAGAATCTCTGACCCAGGTATAAAGACTAGATTGGGGTTGGTCAAGAATGGATGTGGGTGCAATCCCTATCAAAATAACAGCACTTTTCACAAAACTGGAAGAAATACTAAAATTTGTATGGAACCACAAAAGACCTTGAATAGCCAAAGCAATCTTGAGAAAGAACAAATCTGGAGGTATCACAATTCCAGATTTGTACTCTGAAGCTATAATCACCAAAACAGTATGTTACTGGCACCAAAACAGACACATAGATCAACAGAACAAAATAGAGAGCCCAGAAATAAATCCACACTTAGGATCAATTAGTCTATGACAAAGGAGGCAAGAATATACGATTGGGAAAAGACCATCTTCTCAATAAATGATGCTGGGAAAAGTGGACAGCTACATGTTAAAAGCATGAAACTAGACCAGTTTCTTTTCTTTTTTTTTTTTTTTAAAGATTTTATTTATTTATTTGACAGAGAGAGAGACAGCAAGAGCAGGAACACAAGCAGGGGGAGTGGGAGAGGGAGAAGCAGGCTTCCTGCGGAGCAGGGAGCCCGATGTGGGACTTGATCCCAGGACCCTGGGAGCATGACCTGAGCCAAAGGCAGACGCTTAACGACTGAGCCACCCAGGCGCCCGAAACTAGACCAGTTTCTTATACCATACACAAAAAAACCCTCAAAATATATTAAAGACCTAAGTGTTAAGATCTGAAACCATAAAAATCCTAGAAGAGAGCACAGGGGTAATTTCTCTGACATTGCCCATAGCAACATTTTTCTAGATAGGTGTCCTGAGGCAAGGGAAACAAAAGCAAAAATATCAAAGTAAAAGCTTCTGCACAGCAAAGGTAACAATTGACAAAACAAAAAGCCAACCTGCTGAATGGGAGAATATATTTGCAAATGATATATCTAAAATATTTAAAGAACTTCTACAACTTGACACACACACACAAAAAACTCCAATTAAGAAATGAGCATAGGACCTGAATAGAAGTTTTGCCAAAGAAGAATACAAATGGCCAACAGACACATGAAAAGATACTCAACATTGCTAATGATAAAAAAAATGCAAATCAAAACCACAATAAGATATCACCTTACACCTGACAGAATGGCTAAAATAAAAAAAGACAAGAAATAACAAGTGTTGGCGAGAATTTGGAATAAAAGGAACTTTTGGGTACTGTTGGTGGGAATATAAATTGGTACAGCTCCTGTGAAAAACAGTATGGAGATTCTTAAAAAAATTAGAGGGGTGCCTGGGTGGCTCAATTGAGCATCCAACTCTTGGTTTCTGTTCAGGTCATGATCTCAGGGTTGTGAGATGAAGCCCCACTTCAGGCTCTGCACTCATCTTGGAGTCTGCTGGAGATTCTCTCCCTCTCCCTCTGCCCCTCCCCTGCTTTCACGTTCTTTTGGTTTTTCTCTAAATAAATAAAGTTTAAAAAATTTAAAACAGAAACGCCGTATGATCCAATAATTCCACTACAGGGTATTTACCCAAAGAAAACAAAAACACTAATTTGAAAATATATACATACCCCAGTGTTTATTGAGCATTATTTACAATAGACAAAAGACGGAAGCAAACTAAGTGTCCATCAATAGACGAGTGGATAAAGAAGATGTGGTATATACACACAATGCTTTGTTACACAGCCATAAAAAAAGATGAAATCATGCCATTTGTGACAACATGGATGGACCTAGAGGGTATTGTGCTAAGTGAAATATGTCACACTGAAAAAGAAAAATACCATATGATTTCACTCATATGTGGAAAAAAAAAAAGACAAGTAAAAACAGAATCAGATCTATATATACTGAGAACAAACTAATGGTTGCCAGAAGGGAGGGGTAGATGGGCAAAATAAGTGAAGGGGAGTGGGAGATACAGGCTTCCAGTTATGTCATGAATAAGTTACAGGAATAAAAGACACAGCATATGGAATATAGTCAATGGTATTGTAGTAGTGTTTTATGGTGACAGATGGTAGCTACATTTGCGGTGAGCATAGCATAATATATAAACTTGTCAGATCACTACAGAGTATACCTGAAACTAAGGTAACATTCTATATAAAAAAAAAATTTAAGAGTAGATGAGGATAATGTGATAGAATATTTTCAAAGTACATTTCAGACAGAAAATGCGAGTTTGAAGTAGGATACTGGTGATGAAAATGAATATAAAATGGCGACTTGAGTAAACCTATAGAAAGCAATATGTAGGACTCGGTGCCCAATTAAAGGAAAAGGGATAATGCAGCGCCAAAGATAACACCTCTATAAATTGATACAATTATTTGGATACATGTCTGTCATTGTGGTGCCACTCACAGAGATAAGGAAGAGTAGGAGAGCATCTGATTCAGTAGGAAGGAAATACATGTTTCATCATGGACAGGTTGAGGTTGAGGTGTGACAAAAATGAGTGCTCTACCAGAAGTCTTGTAGAAGTTTGTTTCCTCATTGCTGTAAAGCTGTATTTCCAGCAAGTCATATTATAGGTTTTTAAGAGAGCAGACACGGGAGAGCCAAGCTCTTTGGGTCTTATGATTTCCTCTCAAGTTATGTGTTCTCCTCGACGGTAATGGTATTTTACTGCTTTAGGTGACATCCTGCCAAGACGTAGAATGTATTAAGTGTTTAACAAGCTTCTTGTAATCACCAATCATGTGCTGGACCCAAACCTAACTACTTAGTTCTGTGCACACTTTCTAATTTTGTTCTGGTGCCAGTTTATCAACATTGACCTTAAACAATTATTAATAGACTCAATGCATGTATATATTCATTGCAATTATTTACTGAGGACCAGTTTGAGCTTACACCAGCACTGTATCTTCTGTTACAGAGCAACCTAGTGGGGACTGAACACAATAGGCCTAGCCAAGGCTTACTGTAGACACCATTATGACATCCATGAGAAAGCTTTTAGTAGCCTGGAGATGTCAAGAGATAGATATTTTTAATCTTTTGAGTATAAATGGCCATTAAAGCAATAGGCATAACATTTTACAGAGTGTAGAATGAAAACAGAGCTTAAAAAGTATAGTTAATTAAAACAAATGACAACTTTAAAAGAAAAATAGAATTCTAACCCAAAGTATAAAATATCCACGGGTCCATACTGGTATAAATAAATGATCTAATAAAGGACAATAGACAAATTGTTGGATAAAGAAAAAAAAAAAGAATTCCAAATAATTTATGTGAATACTCCACCCTCAAGAAGGTGGAAGATAACTCCGCACTCTTTATCTTTACATTACAGAAAACCAACACTACCTCAGCTGGGTAATTAGGGTCAGCGTCATCGATGATAAGTCAGATTGATAGTATGTACCGTTGATAGGGTATGATGAGAATAGCACTTTACCTCTGTCATCTTCCTCCCCCAAAACCCACAACCCCAAGCTAATCATGAGAAAAACATCAAATACCATCAGAAAAACATCAAATACCAATTGAGAAAACTTTTACAAAATACTTACCCAGTACTCCTCAAAAATGTCAACATAAGCAAAAACAATAAAAGGAACTAAAGTAGCCTCATGCTAACTCTTCAGGTCACCTCGAATTTTCTTTGTTTTTTTTTGTTTTTTTTTGGTATATCTATTCCACACTCCACCTGCCTTCCTCAACCAGCTTCCTTAGCTTAATTAAACATACTAAAAACTGCTACTGCCATCTAGCTTTCAAGTCTGCACAACCTTGGAGCTCCTGCATTCATGGACACCTGGTATCTTCCCTTTTTATCTCTAAGTTTAAATCTCCAAAATAGATGATTTACCTCACCAGCTTATCTTCGGTACTAGGTGTTAGAGGTCATAAATTATTGGTGCAAATGTAAATGGACTCCTTCTACAGTTAAATGCTTACCCTAACTCCATTTAGTTGAGACCAATGGTGATGAATTTGAGAAGGAGAATGCTGAGGGTGGGCACTCTAAAACATTTCTACTGCAGCTGTGGTAAAAAGAACACAACATCTTAAAATGGTGTGGTGGGCAGTATAATGATCCCCAAAGATGTCCATGTCCTGATATCCAGACACTGAATAATTTATGCCACATGGCAAGGGAGTACTAAGGTTGCAGATGCAATTAAGGTTGTTAATTAGCTGACCATAAAATGGGGAGATTACCCAGGTAGATCCAATGTAATCAATTATGAGTCCTTAAAGATGGAAGAGGGAGGCAGAAGAGTCAAGCAATGTGAGAAAGACTTAACAGGCCATTGTTGGCTCTGTAAATAGAAGGGGCCCAGGAGCTAATGAATGTGGGTGGTCACTGGAGGCTGGAAAATTCAAGAAAAAGTATTCTGTAGATCTTCCAGAAGAGAACGCAGCTCTGCCAACACCTTGATTTTAGCCCTGTGAGACCCTTTTTGGACATCTGCCCTGTGAGATTTTGGACATTTTAGCCCTGTGAGACTCTTTTTGGACATACAGACCGTATGAAAAGAAATTCATGTTGTTTTAAGCCACTAAATTTGTGGTAGTTGATCACAGCAACATCAGGAAGTAAATGCAATTGGTTTGCAGAGGATATATGTATTCCAACATATATCTGAAGAATACATCAGTAGAGTCAGTATATCTGTGGTAATTGTGGATATCCCTGTACAGAGTACACTTGATTTGCTGATTTTTCATACATAATTGGGGATTATTCATACACAGAAGATAAATGATCTGGATAATTAATAATGAGAGTAACCATCAACATAAGACTACCCCTCCACATAATAAAATGCACATGAAAGGTTTCCATAAAATATTTCGCTTTGAGGGAATGCTGTCTGAATACGGAGGCAATGAAATCTCTGCTTATTTATATACTGCCAAGTGCTGTTTTCAGACATGGTCTAATTGTATTTGCTAGAGTCAAATGCTTATGACTTTAACACTCTAGGCAATGCTATATAAATAAACTGAAGATGCAGGAATAACTTTTGCTAATGTGTGCAGGTTCAATGTATGTATTAAGGCCCATAAGAAAAAAACTTAAAGCTAAAACTGTTGGCTTCAATAAAGCCTCAACATTTTCAAAAGAAATCCAAGGTTCTCTGTTAAAAGAAAAAAAAAGAAAAAGCTTCCAAATACCTTTTCCTCATAAATATTGAAAAAGAAAGGAATGAATGAATGGGTGCTGACGTAATTTTACTATACTTAGGAAAAAAAAAAAATCTCTTAATATGAAGATTGCTTTGTTTTTACAGCTGCAGGATAACTAGAATCTCCCAACAGAGAAAAGTTCTGCATGTTTCTTTCTCGATCTTGTCTATGCTTTCCAGGCCTCAAGAAGGTTTTTCTAGGCATCAGATCTACTGAATTCCACTCCATTAATTGCTGTATCATACATATCCTGAAAAAAATGGTATCCTTAATCAGCAGCCAAAATTAGAAAATGGAAGTAATTTGGGATCAGTGGCCAGCATTGGTCTGGACTTGGGTAAGTAACACCCTCCCAATTGCAGATCTGCCAAACCTAGACTTTCCCACATCATTTTAATAGGACTTCAATGTAACAAATGCACATACTCTTATACCCAGACTTTGTCTTGGAAGGAAGGACACAGTCTTCTGGAGAGCAGAGGAGGAGAACATCGGTTGCTAATGCTAAGTAGGAGTGCAAGAGTAGAAACAAAATATCGTAGCCAATTTTTAAAAACAGACATATGTATTTTCAGGCCCTTGGCAATCATTTTGGGTCTCTATCTCTAGAAATGGTCTATCAGGAAGAATCATAAAAAAAAAGATGACATGAGCCTCCTGCCTACTGATATTATCAACTGTAGGAAGAATTGTTCTCAAGGGATCATGCTAGCATTTGTAGTTCTCAGAACCAGAAACAAGTGGCTCAGCAAAAAGAGAAGTAAGCAAACATCTCATATGGACAGGGCCCATCAGTTTTTACAAAAAAAAAAAAAAAAAAAAAATCACGGAGGCAGAATTCCTTAGAAAGCCAGAAATGATTCCTGTTCTCTTTGCCAATAAGCTATACTTCTTATTGATTTTTAATTCAGTATCTAGCTTAAGGTAATTAGGTAAATATTTGAATATTTCTTAAAATCAATAAAGCTAATGAAAGGGAATTAACTATTTGAAAGAAATACAGTCCAATTTTAAGATATGGTTTTAAAATGCCAAGTATCTGCCTTAATGAATAAATAATATCACATCCCAAAGCAATTACATCTGGTGACACTTTGTCTAAAGTTGGGAGCCAAGGAGCTTGGTTTAAAAGAAAACAATTTCCCCAGCCCAGCCACTTTGCAAGGCCAAGAGGGCAAGTTCCATCTTGGTTGGGATTTCTTGGTGTTTTCTGCCCTGTACCTCTTCTGTGACCCCCAGTGCCCTTAGAACATGATATGAACAGCATTCACAGAGGACAACAACGGTTCTATCACTGTACCCCTGCCTGTCTTCCACAGTTATCTAGCACAGCCTTAGGATAGAGAAAAGGGAAAGAAACAGGATTCTTTGACAATCTCCCATTTTATTCTGCCCAGTTTGTTCTCTCTTCAGTTTGAATATTTATTTCAATTCATTAAGATCCACTGAGTTCAATTTAACAAATATTCAGTTACCGCTTTCTGTTGAAGGAAGAAAAGTAAGTTATTTACTAGAATAGGAGTCTATACCTGGTTGCATGTTTAAGAGAATTTTGGTTAAGCAACCAGTATGATAAGTTTACATATAAATCAAAACCTTTAAAACTGTATTCCTTTATTCTCTAAATAAAAGGAAACTGTACCACCAAAAATATTTTTTTTTTGTTAAAAATTTCCTTTCTAGGGTAGCCGGGGTGGCTCAGTCAGTTAAGCGTCTGCCTTCGGCTCAGGTCATGATTCCAGCATCCTGGGATGGAGTTCCGCATCAGGCTCCCTCCTCCTCAGGGAGTCTGCTTCTCCCTCTCCCTCTGCCTGAGGCTGCTACCCCTGCTTCCTCTCTCTCTCTCTCTCTCTCCCTGTCAAATAAATAAATAAAATCTTTTAAAAAATTTCCTTTCTATTCTCCCAGAAAAATCATAAAAACAACTGCCAGATAATTCAAAAATTTGATTTTTAAGGGCAAGTAGTATAGAGCACACCCGCAGTCTCTTGTTCCAATTTGTTTTGACAGAACATAAAGGCAATGCCATAAATCTCCCATTATTACAAATACCAAAGCATTTACTCATTAGAACACACGGTTCTGTACTGGGCAGCTCTTGGATGCTTTCTCTAGCAACATCTCAGACACAGAACTTGTGTTTCAGGTTTACCTCATTACATTCTTCTCCCAACCTGTTCTTACTCTAGATTCCGCATCTTGGTTAGTCACCGTCCATCTACTCACCCAAACTAGAACTTGAATCATTTTCATTTGCTCCCTTTCCTTAATCTCTACATATCAAATTGCTCAATGCAGTTTATAAAGTCAATTTTTGAAATGACTCAGAATCCCACCCCTTCTCTTCATTCTTACAGCCCCCAGGTTAATTGAGGTCTTTGTTATTTTTGTCCTAGCCTACTATAGTGAACTTCCCCCGCTTAGGTTTTCCACGTTCTTATCCATGCAAAGCAGCTAGAATTAACCTTCCAAATGCAAATTTGATCATGCCACACCCATAATTAAAACTATTCAGTGATTCCTCATTGCCTATAAGGTAAGATAAAGTGCCATTTTGAAGCCAAAATACACTCCCAGTCTTTATTCATTTAGTTCTCCATGTATGTACCTTCATATACTAGTCATACTAAATTATTTGCTATTCCTTAAAAATTCCATCCATTTCAGGACCCTCAGATTGTACATCCAGCTATCCTTGATCTTGTCTCTCTTCTTCCTTTTGCATCTCGACAAATTAAGAGTCCAAGCCAGATAAAAGTAGAATTTTTTTTTTTTTTAAAGATTTTATTTATTTATTTGACAGAGAGAGAGACAGCGAGAGAGGGAACACAAGCAGGGGGAGTGGGAGAGGGAAAAGCAGGCTTCCCGCTGAGCAGGGAGCCCGATGCGGGGCTTGATCCCAGGACCCTGGGATCATGATCTGAGCCGAAGGCAGACACTTAACGACTGAGCCACCCAGGCGCCCCTGGATAAAAGTAGAATTATCACACATTTCAGTTTCCCTTGGTGATTTCTGGTTTACACCATTGTTTCAGCATCATTAATAGCACTCCCTTTCACTTGCATTCATGGTTATCTGGAGGTGAATTAGATGATTCCTTTATTCAAAAGTCACCCTCTTTCTAAAACTTTTATTGAATTAACTAAGAGCAAGTAGTGTCCTTGGAACACTGGAAATATTTCCACATAGTATAATTCACATAATGGTATAATAAATTACATAAGTAAATGCCCTGACAAGTTATGCATCCTATAATAGTAGGAACAACAGCTAACCATTAATGTGTGTTTAGTGTGTTAGTTCCAAACACCTTAAGAGTAAGATTTCATTTATATAACTATATATATACATATATATATAACAATCCTGAAAAGAAAGCAGTCTGATCATCCCCATTTCGCAGATGAAGAAATCAAGGCAAAACAAATTTAAGTAACTTGGTTAAAGTCATATGTGTGATAAGGGGCAAAAGGTTGTGCTGTCAGGTAAACCAAGGGAATGATTTCAAAGTCTATACTATATGAAGTGCAATATGCATATTTATTTTTGTGGCCCTATTGCCTCTGAGTATCTAAGAGATACTTGAAAAATGCCTCTGTAAATGAATCATTTTTCAAGAACAGAGAAAGGTCATTTCAGATGTCCTAGTGAGATAAAAATCATACAGCCCTGGATGGCTGGTCTTATCAAAATACCGTTTCCCTGTGCCTTATGAAATTCCTAGGATATTGATATGGCAATATCGATATTAATATCAACATTAATTGATATTAATATCAATTCTCCCTCCTGCCCCTACAAAGTATTATGTAAAATACTTTTTGAAAGTTATAATAGCTAGCTTGTCTACCCTTTCTAAATTTCGACCTCTTTTTTACCAGTGTTTATTTTTACTCATTTGTGGGTTTGTGTGTATATGTGTGTTTTAAATACTTTATTTGAGAGAGGAAGAGAGAACAAGCAGGGTGAAGGGCAGAGGGAGAAAGACAAGTAGACTCCCCACTGAGTGCAGAGTAGAATGGCTCCATTTCATGACCCTGAGATCATGACCTGAGCCCAAACCAGGAGTCAGACGCTTAACGGACTGAGCCACACAGGCGTCCCTCATTTGCTTGTTTTAATAACAGTAGCTGGGCTTGGTATGGTATTGGAAAATCTTGAAACAAGACAAGATGGAGAAAATAAAATTTCCAAATTGTGTGTTTGCTGGAAAGTGCAGGGATTGCTGAAAACTTGTCATCAGTGGTGGAGGTAAGTGACTAATCCCTTAAGTATTTGCCTTTCTGCCTGGGAGAGAACCAGACTCTGCAGCTGATGGGTCCTTGAAGAGTTAAACAGAAAAACATGGCAATTCTTTATTTTTTAATAGGATTAGATTTGCATGTTAAGCTTAGAGAGAGAGAATACCCGTGAACAATCTGAAATTAAACGCAGTTATTGATAATAGAAGAGATTTAAAACACTGTGCAAAATTGTTAGGCATTTAAGAAGAATCTTTCTAATGCACACCAATCTTCTCTAACTGGACTCTGATTCCATAATGAATTGTGTGTACACACACACACACACACATCTGTGTAAAGTTTTCTTTGGATCACACCACAGGAAAAAGAAACTGACATGGCTTAAGTAATAGGCAAGTCTATCTTTAAGCAGACAGGGCCTCAGATCAATTAAACAAAATGAGCTTTATGAGAAAAACATTAAGCGGACTCCTTCCTGGATTATTTTTCTGAAAGAAAATTTCTGTTCTAATTGATGCTTTGAAGCTTGTTGCTGCAAATTGAAGTTTATGTCAAATATTTGGCAGTGCTTCGAGGAAAATGATTTTGTTCACCTTGATTCTCTAAAGGAGATGTTGAAGGGTGTTTTACTTCTTTTTTACCTGGAAGTATTGTGGTGACATTGTCTACCTGGGCTGTATCAGCCTGGGTTCCCACTCCTTTTCTTGCTGAGTGCTAAATTGTTTTTAAGTTTATCTGGCATTCTGCTATTTTTTTTCCTCCCCCCACAGGGTTCAGTATTTGTCCTTGAAGAGTTGTCAACTGCAAACGCAAAAGAAAATCGTATATCCAATTAAAGTGAGACAAAACACAACTGTCAAATAAAAGCCATTAACCCCTCGAGTATGAAATTTGGGGTATATCTGACAGGTCTCTCCTTGCTTCCTTCAACTGTCATCATTCCCAATTCCCTTCCATGCTTTTAAAGATACTGCTTAGGGGACAGTTTTATAGTCTGTAATATGCGATGTCAATAAAATTTTGTCAAATCATAATCCAAGTGTAAGTAGCACATTTACTAGACCTGTTTTCCAAATAAGTAATTTGGAAGAATAGTTAATCCTCATATTTTGCACTTTGATTTTATTTGCTTTCATTCACTTAATGTATATACTTAGTTCTTAGTACTTCTCAGGACTGTGCTATCCACTGGATAGACAACATTGAATAAGACAGGAATGTTTACTGCCCTTGTAAGTTTACAATCTAGTGAGACAGACATGCAACTAACAAAGTAGGACTTAAGTACAATTGTTATAAGTGACCTGGAAGAACAGGGCACAGTGCTAGGAGAACAAGACATGTGACAGAGCAGCCCTTGCCCACTCTGAAGGATTGAGAGAAAGGGATTTTGGCCTGTGAGAGAAGACTCAATGGAATGGCTTTCCCTGTGGGCCATATACTTTGTGTGAGACTGAGGGGGAAATAAGAATACGGATAACGATGATGCTAGGGAGGAGTAGGAGGATGAGGAAGAATATATCTAACATTTTTTGAGGGCTTCCTTTTTAACAGTTATGGTGGTTTACAGCTATGTGTTAGAAAAACCAGTGATGCTAATTGGTTTTAAAAATAAGGAAACTCATGATATATGGTAAGCTCCACATAGGTTAGGATCCTCAAGAACCCAGGCTTTTGCATCTCTCTGCCCATCCACCTCAGCATGGTGACTTCGCCCATGGACTTGCTCCTAGCATGGTTGCAAATGGCAGCAGCACTTCAACCATGATAACCAGACATGACCGTATTCAAAAGGAGGACATTCTCTCTGCCTCCTCAATCTTTCTGGGAGAGAGAGAGCCTTTTGAAGATGACCCAATCTGACTTTTTCCTTGTGCTTTTTTAGGCAGAATTGGGACATGGTGTTCATTTCTAAGTGAATCACTAAGAAGGGGAATGGAATTGATGAGTGATAGATTAGGAATGGAAATTAGCAAGTCAAGCCCATGACCATCTCTTCATACACCCTGAAGCATCTTTCATGCCACTTCAATGCACATGTTGAAAACTCTAGGTAAATGTCTTCCCAAAGAAGACTTACGAGTCAAAACATATTTGCAATTTGAAGAATCAATTTCTCATAATAATTTCATAGCAATGAGCCTATCTGTTATTTAAGTTAGTAAACAGAAGATTCATATGAGAATATAGCAGTTTATGCATTTATTGTTAAAGTCTATTCATGCAAAGTATTCTAAACCTGAAGGAAAGGGGACAGATGCTGTTAGAAATGAAACATTTTATCTTCCTTGCCATTCACTGTGACAATGAACAATATGTCACATTGTCTTTACCAACATGAGAAATTAATCATAGAAGAAACTGAAAAAAAAAGAGAAAATTTAAAATATCACAAGGAAAATCTTTGTACTGACTGTACTCGACTACCTTTTTATTATATCGATAGTATAATTATAATAGTTACTATTCTTTGAAAGATGAGTATCTGGTGGGTGTTAGACATTTAATATCTTAATTCTCGTAACATCGTATGTGCAGTATATTTTTATCCCCGTAATCTTGGAGTTCAGAAATTTACATATGGCTAATTAGTGGGAGGGGCTGGCCATATTCACACTTATCTGTCTGTCCTACTCTAAATCTACTGCTTTTATTACACAAATATTCTGCCTGGCATTATGGCTTGACCCTGGAAATTCCCTCCAGGAATCAGAATACAGCTTTAACAATCAAATTCCATTATGAATTTGCACCTATAATTCATCTGTCAATGAAACTTTAAGAAGTTTACATTTATTTCTGCCTTTCATTAATAGCACCTTAAGTAGATCTGCTAACATTACACTTTCATGGCAATTCACGTCTAAAACCTTGCTGTTTTAATTTTCCCAAGCTTAGCTCTCTAAAGATTGAACTAGGACATGAAAAGACATTCAGTCTCCGCAAGTTTTCGTGCTTCATGTTTTGGCCTAAGATGAACCAACTTTTTGTCCAAAAAAAGTTAAAGATACTTCTGACTTTGAGTAGAGCACACTTCTCTTTCTATTTTACTGTTTTGATATTTCACATATTTTTACATGCTTACTCACCAAGGTACTTTTATAAGAGATATCTTTTATTTTGCTCTTTTGGACAGAAATAGCAATACTATTCTAATAATAACTTCAAGTAAGCTAAACACATTCTAATGAGAAGATTCTTTTCGAGCTTATTTTCTTGTTGGTTTAAGTCATTGCTTTTCCTGTTTTGTACCTCCTCTGCCATGGATTTGTTGAAAATGTGACTGTGCTGGCTGAGTTCCACTGCTATTTCCACAGATAGGTAAAAGTATTTTAAGATACAGAGAAAAGAATTGAACAGATAGTTCTTAGGATAGATTAACTATGTGGAAAATATTGGACTGTACTTCCCTTACCCAGGACTAGACTCTCCTGACATGGAATTTATATTTCAGGGAAACCAAATGTATAGCCCCTCGCTCTCATAATGCCTCACAACGCAGATGATTTAACAAATAAAAACATGAGGCACCAATTAATTTTAAATGTCACATACTCAATGAATAGTTTTTTAATGTAGGCATGTCCCATACTATAGTTGAGGCATGAAGAATGACCACCTAGTCCCAGTGCACTAGAAGCCTTTGCCGTGAGCCACCCCCACGCCAGAACTGAACTTTAAATCCATGCTTGTCAGAGTTTCTGGCATATAGTGAGGATGCACATGTTGGGTGGTGTTGGTGATAGAACAAAGTAGTGATAAGAAAAAAAAAAAAATGAGGAGGGAAAACAAGTATTTACTTGATAAAGTTCAGTTGAACTCAATGAAATGGCTCAGATTCAGAATTTGTCCTAATACGAGGCCAGTATTACTTATTTACACAGTCAAGAAGCAGCAACTAATAAAAGACATATGTACCTAAAACCTCTAGTCAACGATACCACATCAGAAGTAGTCCATGCTGTCAAATGAATGACAATCTCCTAATGGTAGCACCAAAGGACTAACAAGGATTGTTCAAAAAGTGGATTCTTTCTTGCGCCAACTAAGACATTTTCTACTGCATACCTCCTTAACTAATTTTTAAGGAATATCACAAAAGCTATCACTTAGTAGCCAATAAATAACTAAACTTTTTTCACTTGACTAAGCACCTGACTAACTAGCAGGCACTAACTTAAGGAGAATATCTAGTATAACTTTAACAAAAGCAGAGCACGCTCTTCTTCAGCTTTCTTTGCAAACATTAAGGAAATATATACTGACAATATCATTAAATGTTGTGACAGTTCATTTTTTTCTATGTGGAATTCAGAATCAGGACTGAATAGTTCATGCATTTTGCTTATGTGAGGTGTTTTGATTTGCAGCTTTTAAGGTGTAGAACCAGAATCAAACCGACTCATGAGGTTTCCTAGTCATCCATAGCTCCTGTCACTATCCCTGTTACAACATGTGACATTTCATAGACAGTTAGTTCATAAGTATGTACAAAAATACCCTAAATATATCTGCAACAGTGGAGACAGCTGCAGGTTATGGCTGACTAAAACTCGTACATTCTTTTCATAACGATCTGTGAGGTTTGTCTGAACTGATAACCACATGCCATGTAAACTCTGAACATTGGAAAACTGTCAGAGCTTATAAAATAAACAGATGACCAATGATGTCTGAATATTTGTTGGGGAAACATGTTCATAATTTGTGAGTCCTAAACATTTTCTCAGATTTTCTTTATTTTCTAAACAGTATTTGCCTTCAGTCGGGGAAAAAATTTAAATATTTCCCCAAACTATTATTTATGGCATTTTAATATACTAGTAATAAGCAATAAATGCCGTTTGAAGTGAGTCAGGGTAGTATGGTGGTGTCAGTTTTAGGAGATGGTAAACAATAGACAGGGTCAGAGAACTCTTAAGTCCTAACTTTGTCACTGTTTCCCTAGGCTTCAGTTTCCCCATCTATACAATGGGAGAACTGACCCTACTAAATGTCACTTATAAGTTCCATAACTTATGATCCTAAAAGCAATGTTGTTGGTTGAGTAATAATTTCAACTAGCTCTGAAAATCTTATGTAATTTATATTAATGAACTTGAAAGACTACTTTAGTGTTATATTTTTAGTGTTCTGTTCCTTTATTATTAAAATATAATTGACATACGATGTTATATTAGTTTTAGGTGTACAACATTTTGATTCCACAATTCCATACATAACTCAGTGCTCACCATCATCAATGTAATAACCATCTGTTACCATACCACATTATTACAATATTTTTTTTATTGGCTGGGGGTGGGGGGTGGGGAAAGAGGCAGAGGGAGAGAGAGAATCAATCCCAAGCAGGCTCCACGCCCAGTACAGAGCCTGATGCGGGGCTTGATCCTACAACCCTGAGATCATGACCAGAGCTGAAATCAAGAGTCAAATACTTAACTAAGTCACCCAGACGCCGCTGTTATTACAATATTATTGACTATATTCTTCATGTTGTACTTTTCCATGACTTATTTTATAAGTGGAAGTTTGTACCTCTTAATTTCTTATCTATTTTGCCAATTCCCCCCCACCACTAGCAACCACCAGTTTTTTTCCTCTGTATTTAAGAGTCTGTTTTTTGTTTGTTCATTTGTCTTGTTTCTTAGATTTCACATGTAAGTAAAATCATAAATACCATATTGGCAAGGATGTGGAGAAAAGGGAACTCTCCTTCACTGTTGATGGAAATGTAAATTAGTGCAAAAATGTGGAGTTTCCTTAAAAAACAAAACAAAAAGAAAACAAAACCCTAAAAATAAAAATATACGATCCAGTAATTCCACTACTGAATATTTACCCAAAGAAAACAAAACACTAATAAAAGATATATGCACCCCCATGTTTAGTTCAGCATTATTGACAGTAGTCAAGATAAGGAACCTACCAAAGTGTCCACTGATGGGTGAATGGATAAAGAAGAGGTGGTATGTATTACGTGTATGTGTGTGTGTGTGTGTGTGTGTGTGTGTGTATGCAATGGAATATTACTCAACCATTAAAAAAAAGTATTATGTTCTTTTAAAGAAGGTACTTCTAGAGTTTGAAGAACTATTGGAATAATTATTCTCCATGGAATCTGGCTTATTATTCTTTTGTTATGAAAATAGTGAATAGCACTAATATTCAGGCATGGGAAAGCTCTGGTGCAAAATACTTCAACCTTTCGATTTATGATACAGCCCAAAGGTTTTAGATATTTCCAACTAAGTGTGGAAAATATAATTTATACTACTGAAGAGCTAGGTGCTATTTCACTCAGAAAGGAATCTCTTTAAAGATAAAGAAAAGTAAAGGGCAAAATGAACTATTCTAACCCTAAAATTCTTCTGAATTATAAACTAACAAAAGAATAACATTTCTAACTTCCTTCCCTTGTTAGTTAACTGGAGGTAGTATAAAAGTCAAAGGCAATAAAATCAGGAAAAGGCAAGAAAAATGATGTAAAATGCATAAACACATTTAAATGTACTTTAAATCATTCATAAGTCAAAGAAGAAACAGAATACAAATTTTAAAATAAAACTTAGAAGAGAATACTAATGAAAATATGCCATCTTAACTTCATGAAAAACAGCTAAAGGAGTAATTTAAGGGCAATTGATCTATGTACATACTTTATTAGAAAAGAACACATATTTACTATTGAGAAGCCAAATGTCCTACTGTAGAACATAAAAATAAGAACTCATCAAAGAAACAGAAGAAACAAAGAAATAGAAGATCAGAAACAAATGAACTGGAAAACAGATCCCCATTAGAGAATTAACAAAGTTGCTTTTTTAACAAGACTGTTAAAATATACAACTATTTTTAAGAAAGATTGGCATCACTAAATACAACATATATTCAATAACTACTTAGAAAAGGCTACAAAGAGCTTTATGTTCATATATTTGAAATTTTAAAGGAAGTTTAAAGTCCCCTCAAGTCTTAGGCCTCGCACTAATTTGCCCAAGTGTAAGAGGAAGTCACTCAAATCCTGGGAAAAATAAACTGGAAATGAATAGTCAAAGAACTTTCTGGCATTCACATAGGCCTTGGAAGAGCTTATGTCCCATCAGCTAGAAGGGAAAGACCTTGTAATATACAGAGCATTAGGTAGAATGCACAGAAATATAGCACTGGGATAAATTAGCCTTGGATAAAATACTGCTTTGGACTTACCTTAACTGCATGGCAGGCAAAGAACCAAAAGCACTATTCATAAGAATATGAAAAAAATGCATTAACCAACAACATAAAATTCACAGGTATCTGGCACATGTGGAATACAATAAGAAATTATTAGACATGCACAGAAGCTGGAAGATATGACCCATAACCAGGAACACAGTCCATCAATAGAAACAGACCCTGATGAAGGAACTAGCAGATAAAGATGGGGCGGGGGGAGAGCCATGGAAAGCTCTGCATGTTCAAGAATGTAGGAAAAAGACAGAATAAGGATAAAAATGGAATATTTTAAAAGACTCAAAAGCAAAAATGTGACCTGAGTTAAAAATTGATTTATTGAGTAGCAGATTTGATACTACAGAAGAAAATAGGAGGGGTACAGTGATACAAACTATACAAAATGAGGCACAAAGAAAAAAAAAAAAACAAAACACCCACACAACCAAGTATAATGGCAGTTGATCTAAGAAATGTGTAATTACAGCCCAGAAAGAGAAGGAAGGGGTAGTTTGAAGAAATAAAAGTTTAACAATTTCTAAAATTGATAAACAATAAACCCATAGATGCAAAAAGCTTAATGAATCCCCATAAGAATTAGCATAAATATATCCCAAGGGTCATCACAATCAATTTACTGAAATCCAGTAATTAAAAAGACACTTAGACTTAGAAAAGCAGTCTGACAAAAAGACATTATTTTTCAGGGAAGGGAATTTAAGATTTATAGACTTCCCATCAGAAAGTGTGCAAAACAAAATATTAAGCAATATTCAAGTGCTAAAAATAATGAACTGTCAATCTAGAATTTCTACCTAGTAAAAATGTAACAATAAGAAACAAAGTCTTTCTCAGACAAACAAAACCTATGAGATTTCATTTTCGGCATATTGCACTATCAGAGGTGATAAAGGAAGTTCTCCAGGCAGAAGAAAAATTTTAACAGAAATTTGAATCTAAATAAAATATAGAGGCAAAAACAAAACAAAACAAAACAACCACCCCACTTTTCTATATTGTACTTCATTTAAAAAATAACTGTGTTTAAGCAAAAATAAAATCTATGGGGTGCCTGGGTGGCACGGTCGGTTCAGCATCTGACTCTTGGTTTCGGCTCAGGTCCTGATCTAGGGGTCATGACAGCCCAACATCAGGCTCCGCACTCAGTGGGGAGTCTGCTTAGGTTTCTTTCTCCCTCTCCCTTTGTATATGTGCTGCCGAAGCGAGCACTCTCCCTCTCCCTTTGCCCCTCTCCCCTATGCTTGTGTTCATGCTCTCTCTCTTTCTCAAATAAATCTTTTTAATAAAATAAGATAAATTAAACAAAATAAAATTTGTGGCAACAGAAACAAAGCATAGAAGATAATGAAAAAACAGTCATAAAATCTTATATTACACATGAATTGGCTTAATATTATTCAAGATAAACTATCAGAATAAAGGTATAGATTGTAAATTCCAAAGCAATCATTAAAAAAGTTAAACACAAAAATATGTCAATAGAGCAGATAAAAGTAAATCAGAAATCTCAAATCCAACAGAAAGATTGAAAAAAGAAATAGCTGAGAATATTGAGTAGAAAATAACAAGATTAATAAATGTTAAACTTAAAAGGTGTAAATGCATCAATTAAAGACATAATTGTTTGATTAAAAACAAAGACCCAGCTTTATACTATATACAAAAAGTCTGTTAAAATATAAAGATACAGATGCTTAAAGTAAAATAATAAAAAAAGATGCAATGCAAATATTAATCAAAAGCAAGCTAGAGTGCTTGCATTAATATGAGACAAAGCAGACATGAAAATAGGAAATATTACCAGACATTTTACAATGATAAATTGATCAAGTCATCAAGAAGACATAACAATCCTAAATGTGTATGCTACTGATAATGAGCTTGAAAATACATGAAGCAAAGTGAATAGAAATGAAATAAGAAATAGATACCACATTCCTCTCAGTAATTGATAGAACGCATTTTACAAAGACTATAGAACGCTTGAACAATGCTCTCAACCAACTTGACCTAATATTTATAGAATGCAGCAACAACTGCAGAACATGCATTCAATAATATATGTAATATTCACCAAAATAAGTTATATTCTAGGCCATAAAACTGTGTTAATAAATTTAAGAGTACTCAAATCATATAGGTATGTATTCTGAAAAAAAAAGGAATTAAATTAGAAATCAACAAAAAGATCTATTTCAAAAATCCCTGAATATTTGGAAGTTAAACAACATACTTCTAAGTAACCAGTGAGTCAGATAAGAAATCACATAGGAAATTAGAAAATATTCTGAACTGAATTAAAATTAAACCACATTAACGTTTGTACAATAGACTTAACGCATTCCTTATGTCTATTAGAAAAGAGAAAGATCAGGTCAATCATTTCAGCATCTACCTTAATAAGAAAAAATAAAAATAATAAACTTAAGATCAGAAGACAAAGACATTGAAAACAATAAATGACAGAACATCAATGAAACCAAAAAATAATTCTTCGAGGAATTTAATAAAAATAATAAGCTTCCAGGAAAAAAGTCATCAATTTCCAATTATGAACCACTCTGTGCTAGTATATTCTACCACCTAGGTGACATGGGCAAATTGTTGGAAAGATCGATCACCAAAGCTCATTCAAGAAAAAAAGATACCCTAAATCGCTCTGTATCTAAAGTAATTCAATCAGCAGGTTAAGATTTTCCCATGAAAGAAACCAACAACGGCAACAACAATTCTAGGTCCAGGTAGCTTCACTGATGACTCCTACTTAACATTTACATCAAAACTAATACCAATTATGTAAGCACTTTTTTTAGAAATAGAAGATAAGGGAACCCAACCATACATTTTATGAAACCAGCCTTTCCGTGATAACATTACAAAATGAGATATTATAAAAAAGAAAACTGCAAACAAATACACCACATGAACACAGTCACACAAATTCTTAACAAAATTTCAGCAAATAAAAACCATTAATGTAGAAAAAAGATAATACATCATGACCAAGTGAGTTTATACCAGAGATGAAAGTTTTGGCAACATTCAAAAATCAAACAATGGGACTTCTAGTTTTTTTTCTACACGAAAGGGGCTTAAAAATCATCCTAAAAGCAAGTAAAAACCCGAACAGACTGAAAAATCAACAACTCATCTAGGATGCCTTAGAGAAGTGAGGACACCAGGCATACCAGGTTTGGAGAGACAGGCAAATACAGCACAGAGTCACCAGGGGAAACTGCCTGGGGAACCAGTGTGTGGGTAGGGAAACCTGAACTGTAGTTAATGAATTGCTGGAGGCTCAATGTGGACAACTCTGAGAGTTAAAATCTCCAGCGGGAACCCAGACATGGGAGGGTCCCCACAATTTCATGAGACTTACCTCCAGGAATCCTCAGTCAACAGCAGAGGAAAATGCCCTCGGACTTCCAGCAGGAAGAGAAAAGGAACCATTATGAAATACCCAAGAGCCATCTGTTCCTTTTCAAAAAGGCCTACCCTCAGGAGGAGCTAAGAGGGAGACTGAGAGGTAAGAGACTACACCTGCTGAGGTATTATCAGAGCCTGACTGTATTGATGCTGATTTTTTTTTTTTCCCATCAGTACACTGGGGTGGGCATATTTAGTCCAGGTTGAGCTCAGTTACACAGGATAAAAGAGTTCACAGGTGTTCTAACTTGGCTGCATACTCATTGGAAAACTAGCCAGGTAAGGAGCATTGCAAACTACATGATCCAGCTGTGGAGAATAGATTTGGATGTAGGTGAGAGACAGCTGAGGGGCAATATCCTCTGCAGAAAAAGAGATTTAAAGAGAAATCACACTGTGGGACAAAGAAAAATGGTCAATTTATAGGGTTATTTGGGACACAATGAGATTTGGCTGATGAGAATGACATTAAATTACCAAAATTGGAGCTAAGCACTGCATATTAATCAACTCACTTGCCCAGGATGTGGACTTAGGATGCAGGGTTTTTTGGTTTTCTGTTTGGTAGGTCGTTTTTTTGTTTGTCTTGTTTAAGTAGAAAATCAGCACAGAGTACAAGAGTCTGTCCTTAGTGGAACCCTTAAATCATGGGATTCCTTTGCAAGTTCATTTGTTCAGGGATTATCTTTTATCTCCAACATAAAATGCTTAACCAAACATTTAAAATAATATTACATAAATAGGAGAAACAAAGCTTATCAGGGAACACGGCAATCACTGCTATGGTGGTTTCAAATGATAGTCCCAATATTCTTAAACACTTCCATCATTGTGTCTATGTCCCTCCCTTAACTCCAGGCTCTGTCACTGCTTGGCCAATAGTGTATGGTGGAAATGACAGAGTGCGAGTTTTTGTGTTCAGTCTTCATGAAACTGATAGTGTTCACTTGTGTCTCTTGGATATTTGCTTTTGAAAACCAGTCCCCAAGCAGTGAAGAAGACTAAGCTGACTGCCCCATGGAGAAGCTCAATAACTAGAACATCAAATTGCCAGTCATAAGACTGAGTTGTTTTATAAGTAAATCTTCTAGCCTAGGTGAATTTGTTCCAGCTGACACCATGTTGAGGAGAGATTAGTGAACTCTACCAGGTTCCACCAAAATTGTATCTCTGTAGGCAAAATAAATTATTGCTTTTGTGTAATACCCCTGAAATGTTAAGAAAGGTAATTGCAGAACTATGAAAAACTGGAACAGTTGCATGCTTGGTGGAGTTCTGGACAAACTTCAGATGCTGGCGGAAATTTTCACTTAATGCTACAAGTTCTAACCAAAATAGATACAGTAGTATCCCTCTTCCTCCAGTTACTGCAAAGTCTTTGTTGAAATCAGCAGCTTGCTATTATCTCTCTTAAGAAAACAATTTGATAGACTTTACAGTTGAGATGAAAAACTGAAGACAAGACATTCAAGTAACTTGTTCCAAATCACACAGTTAATATAAGAGTAGAACCAAACCTGGTTCTTTGGTCATGATTCTTTATATAGCTACCTTTCCCCTCAAAGTCTGTCTTCCTCAGAATTCCGAAGGATCTCATGAAGAATCATTAGGTCATCTTTGAATCACCTGAAGTTGCATTAAAAGTGCTGTATTTATTATCATCCTTTTTTTTTTTCTGGAGATTTCCAAAGTTTCATCAGTTTCTCAAAGCAGTCTAGAACTCCCCAGACTTTGTTAGTGTTATTTCTGCTCAGTTATCAAAGAAAACTTCTGTTTTTGTTAATGGGTTAACAACAATAATTGTAAAATTATGGAAGAATAAGCCAAAGTTATGTCTGCATGTTAGTAAAAATATGGCACATGTGGCAGACTGATGTTCAGATTTATGAGACATAATAAATTCCCATCACTTCATTCATCAAGTTATTAACAATATCCTCCTATGTGGCAGGCACTCAAAAATGCATGAGGAAAGGTCTCAAGCTGAGTCTTCTGATTTGGCATTTTCTCTTATCTTCATGCCTTCTGATCTACAGGCCAGAGTTTGGTAAACAGAATCTGAACAATTGAATACCTGCCTAACTAATTGTTTGTTTTTTCCACCTTATCCTGACTTCTGAGCATTCATTAAAAGCCCTTTTTGATCATTTGTCTTTAAAACCTGGTTCCCTAACCAGGTATTTCCTAACTTGCTTATCTCACAGGTGACAGCAGTTTTGACAAAGCTCCCAGTGGCACTGATTCCACAAGCTAAAAAAAAAAAAAAAAATTACTAATATCTTTCTTTCGATTTCAAATAAGAGTTCTTTGCAATCCTCTTTCATTCCAGATCAGAAAAACAAGAATAAAAGCTTAAGAAGGGCATTTCTCAATTGAGTCTTTCTATTCACATTTATTCCCTTAGCTTTCACATTTTAGAACAAACAAAAGGAAGTAAATTTTTCCCAGATTTTGGAAGAGAAATGAAAACACCCATTCTTTTGTCAGGTTGGTATATTTACTAAATTTAACTTTTTTCCTCCACATTTTAGCAAAGGTTAGCACACAGCAGCGGAATCCTAACCAAAGAGTACATCAGAAACTGTTTTGTAAAAAAAAAAAAAAAAGAAATTGTTGGCATTCTCACAAGACCCTTGGTGGCCTAAAATTTCATTTGCTTTATAACACTCAATAAAAATGTTGAAAGTTCATATTGGGTTCAACTGGTCACTTATGTAAATAAATTCCTCTAGGGAATTAGTGCTACATAATATAATTTGTGGTCTCTAGAGAAATTGGAAGCTTCTTTACCCAAACACATGGCTGCACCTTGGAGGCAGAGACCTTCCATGGATGGAGTGGTGGATATATATATATATACCTGGGGCTGATCAGAATAGCACCATACTGGGGCGCCTGGGTGGCTCAGTTGGTTAGGCGACTGCCTTCGGCTCAGGTCATGATCCTGGAGTCCCTGGATCGAGTCCCGCGTCGGGCTCCCTGCTCGGCAGGGAGTCTGCTTCTCCCTCTGACCCTCCCCCCTCTCATGTGCTCTCTGTCTCTCTCATTCTCTCTGTCTCAAATAAATAAATAAAATCTTAAAAAAAAAAAAAAAAAGAATAGCACCATACTTCTTTTGTTCCATCAGGTGCTGCCAACCATAGGAGCTAAGACTGACCATAAAACTTATTGTCTCAGCCAAGATATCTTGGAGAGTGAAAGAAAAGTTTTTTAATAATCATAGGATAATGGACATAAGCAGGGAAAACTGGCATGTTGTTACCAAATTGGGACTTGTGGTCATCCATCACAGGTAATGGCATGTGACTAGAGCTTACTCTTTCTTTGAAATTTTTCTTAAATTCTCTTCTAAGGAAAACATTTTTTGCTCTAGATTCAGAGCTCTAGGTCTGTGAACTTGAGGTTGTCTTAGAGTTTGTCATCCACTGATGTGTGGAATTTAATCTGAGTAATTAAAGTATAACATAAATAAAATGGAACATAAAAATAAAAAGAAAGAATTTTGATGTTTCTTTCTTTCTTTCTTTCTTTCTTTTTTTTTTTTTTCTGGTTCTGATTGTCCAGAGAAACATTCTGCCCTCACTGGTTGGTTGTGCAAGCTAATGAACACCTTTTATGCTTAAACTTACTCAAGTTGGGCTTGTTACTTGCAAACAGAAATATCCTAATACACATGCATAAATTTTAAGGATATCCATTAATATAGGAACTTTCTTTAGGAAAAGGAAAAGCATAAAATTTTAGTTTGGGGGACATAAATCCTTCTTGTACCCCCTTTCCTTGGCCATTTTGGAATTCACTCTCTCTCTCTGACTTGCTTATTTGGGTAATATGAAACTGGTTCTTATAGAAAGGATCATTGTGCTAGGAAAAATGTGGCTGTAGGCCTATCTATAACACATTAAAAAATAATCCTCATAGTTTCATGTGAGCCAACTTAGTTCACCAAGAAACTTAATTAGCTTTTGTGGAAAACTCTTTTTAGTAATAACAATTAAGTTTGCCCAGAGTGGTTTTCTGCATATCTATCAATAACAAGCTAACAAACATTTCCTGCTTATAAAAATTTCTGAATTCCCTTGGTTTCTCTCTGTTCCAAGCCTGTTTCTTCAACTTTCCCTTCAATCTTGTGTGGTCCCCATATCCTTCCAATAAATTCCTTTTACATCGGACAAAAGAAGTCACTATGTGTTATACCAAAAAACAAAAGCAAAAATAACAAAAATTACATAGGAAGGGGCACCTGGGTGTCACAGTCGGTTGAACATCCAACTCTTGGTTTTGGCTCAGGTCATGATCTCAGGGTCATGAGATTGAGCTCTGTGTTGGGCTCCATGCTCAGGGGGAAATCTGCTTCAGATTCTCTCTCCCTCTCCCTCTGCCCCTCCTGCTTATGCTCTCTCTCTCTCTCTCTCTAAAATAAATAAATCTTTTAAAAAATTTACACAGCGGGGCGCCTGGGTGGCTCAGTCATTAAGCGTCTACCCTCGGCTCGGGTCGTGGTCCCAGGGTCCTGGGATCGAGCCCCGCATCGGGCTCCCTGCTCCGCGGGACGCCTGCTTCTCCCTCTCCCACTCCCCCTGCTTGTGTTCCCTCTCTCGCTGTATCTCTCTCTGTCAAATAAATAAAATCTTAGAAAAAAATAAAGAAATTAAAAAAAATAAAAAATTTACACAGCAAATAGAATCAGAAAGTATGTTGCCACCCCAAAACACTCAGAGAAATGTAGGATATTGGAAATTGGTAATCTAGTCAATTGCTTCATATTCCACAATGGGAACCCATCCATAGTACACATGGTGGAATGTCTAAATGATTACCTAATACCACTAGAACCACAGTCCTATTGAGGGTAAGACTCTGTGGGATCTTGCGAGTACTGGGATAAGAAATGAAGAAATGAGAAATTATAGGACAGAAGAGATTGCTTCTGATGTCTTGGATAATTTAAAGAATGGCAAGGCTGAATCCCTATCTTCTTGTCTTGAGACACAGAATGAAGCTGAGGTCTCTGACTGTAAAATAATTTTTATTTCTTTATCTGCTGGGATGAGTGAGTAAAAACCAAAGTCCAGGATTGGTTTCTGCAGGTTTCTCAATTATAAGTTCAGCTGAATTAATAGTCTTGCATAAGTCTTGTGTAAAAGTAGGTCATCATCCAAAAGAATGGAACAAAAAAGGGAGGGAGATATTTGTGAGGGAAATCGAAAGACACAGAGGACCTCCAAATCATCTAGTGCATACCCAACTACTCATTCCAGAGAAAGCAGCACCCTCTCCCTTATCTACAGAAGCTATTAGCTGTTTCTCCTTGCTTAAATGGACCATTATCCACCTGGAGACAGATCACACTTTCAGGAGAGAGAACCAACAATGCCCCCTTTGCGTCTCTCCCCATTACTGTTAAATCATATCACTGAACTAGTAACTACCCTCATATGAAAACTTTCAAGAGGTTTTTTTGAAACTTTTTGTATGCAGAAACTAATTGTAGAACTGAACTGTGATTTATTGTGTGAATTGACTTTTCAAGTGTTGAGTTGTTAATAGGACTCCACTTACCAGTGATTCTGGATGCTTTAAATAGACCTTCTGCAACTGATGGTCCCTAATGATTTCCTAGGTTTAGTAGTGCAAACCTGGACCCAGTGGTAGGTAAGAATGTTGGAGGGACAGAAATCATCTGGTGATATACAAAGAAAGAATTCAACACCAAGAATTTAAGATGCTGGACAAAATTTTCTGAGTGTGAACCATCATCCCATCCCCTACATATATTTCACAGGACAATCCAGAAAACAACTGCGTTAGTTGCCTAGAGCTGTCATAATAAAGTACCACAAACTAAGCAGCTGAAACAACAGAAATTTTTGTCTTACAGCTCTGGAAGCCAAAGTCTGAGATCAAAGTGTCAGCAGGGTTGATTCCTTCTGAGCCCTTTGAGGAAGAAGCTGTTCTATGTCTTTCTTCTAGCTTCTGGGTCCCACCCCCAGCCCCACCCCCAGCAATCTGGCATTCATTGCCACAGAGTGTACTCCCAAGAGTGCCTGCTATCTATCCTGTGTCTAAATTTTCCTTTTCCATAAGTTACATTTCATAAGTCACCATTCATATTGGATTAGGCTCTACCTTATAACCTCATCTTAACTCGATCATCTACAAAGATCCTTTTCCCAAATAAGGTCATTTTCACAGGTACTTGGTTTAGGACCTCTTTTACTGGTACACTATTCAACCCATAACAACAACTAAAGATCTGAAGATATTTGGTAAGTGAAGCCCCAGTATATTTTTACACCACACTACTGGCTAATCTCTTTGTGCCTGGTTATATTAGCCATAGATTTGAGTATGCAAGGATGAAAGACTGTTCTTCAGGGCAGATTTGGGTGAGATGCTCTTTCAATGTCCAATTCTACAAACTCTTCCATTACCTCGAGTTGATTTTGTTTCCTTAAATATAAATAAATAGATAAATGCAAATTGATGAATAGTGAATTTTCCTTCCAAAACTAGAAATCAATTGATAATTCTGGATATGGGAAAGAAAATGAGTTTTTTTTTTTAAGATTTTATTTATTTATTTATTTGAGAGAAAGAGTGAGCAAGAGAGAGAGAACAAGCAGGGGGAGCAGCAGAGGGAGAGGGAGAAGCAGGCTCCCTGCTCAGCAGGGAGCTGGATGCAGGTTTCAATTCCAGGACCCTAGGACAATGACCTGAGCTGAAGGCAGCCGCTTAAATGAGCCACCCAGGCACCCTGGAAAATGAGTTTTGATAGGAAAACACATGGTGGAGAGAAGTGAAAATCAGAAATGGAATCGGGACTAAGAATACAGGTATAAAAGATGTGCTAAAAAAGAGGGCCACTGATAGAGACAGATAGGTGGGACTATTCCCAACATAAAGCTTCTTAGCATACTGGAAAAGTAACTTGTATTGAAATTAATATAGGTTAAAAGACTAATGGGAGAATATTACATATTTTTCCACTACTGCTCCATTAGCATATATGATTTATCTTATATATACAAAGTAGAAAATCAGACAGTATTTGTTGAATGAATAAATTAATCAAATTTTAAATGGAATACACAATAGTAAAACTATTATTGGTATAGTAAAATATAATATACATAACTAAAAGAGCATATTTAGAGAACTATGAAAGGGGGCGCCTGGGTGGCTCAGTTGGTTAAGCGACTGCCTTCGGCTCAGGTCATGATCCTGGAGTCCCGGGATCGAGTCCCACATCGGGCTCCCTGCTCAGCAGGGAGTCTGCTTCTCCCTCTGACCCTCCTCCCTCTCATGCTCTCTGTCTCTCATTGTCTCTCTCGCAAATAAATAAAATCTTTAAAAAAAAAATTAAAATCAATAGAGAACTATGAAAGAATAAGATACTAGTAAACAATAATCACATAAACTGTTGATGACAGAGATGAAAACTCAGTTGGGAATGTGGGAGTCTGGATGCCACAGTGATCATCAATATTACCCAGATAAGGGGATTTCTCAATTTTATAAACACAGACACAGTTATAAAATAGACATTTTAGGGACGCCTGGGTGGCTCAGTTGGTTAAGCGGCTGCCTTCGGCCTGGGTCATGATCCCAGGGTCCTGGAATCGAGTCCCACATCGGGCTCCTTGCTCAGCAGGGAGCCTGCTTCTCTCTCTCTCTCCCTCTGCTTGTGCTCTCTCTGTCAAATAAATAAAATCTTTAAAAAAATAAGTAAAAAAAAGACATTTTATAATAAATAATAATAATGATGACTGAATTTTATCATGCTAATGAACAATGATTTATAAAAACACTAACATTCTTCTTCAAGCTTGGTGTTTGGTATTATCACATCACTAATCAAATAAACTAGAACACCATGAATAGTAAGATATGAAATAGATGTGGGATATTTGCTGTAAAACCGTAATGCAGAAATATTTAGGTAACTAAATTATAATGACATTATAATGACAATCAGTATAAGCAACAAAACAAATCCAAACAAATTAAAACAAAATTAATCCTATCAAAGTTCAACATTAGTACAACTTCTAAGAATTACAGGTTTGACAGTTTATTGCCATTACCTTTATATATCTTTAATACATTTTCTTTATGAGTAATAGTTTTATACCTATAAAATGCAGATAATATGCTCAGTTGCTGGAACTTGTGTTCTTTATTGACTACAACTACCAGTGACATTGTGAAATCCTCCCTTCAGATAGCTTTTTGCACGTATCTAGTGAATTTTCTTTTACTCTGTGTGTGTCTATAAAATTGAACTCTATAACAAAGTTACCGAGGTAGTGACTTTGCTTGAGGCACTAAATTCCACAGGCAGAATTAATGATGTGCCTAATGCACCCAAGCTTAAATCTAAGCTAATAGACAATGAGGAACGAGCAGTGCAGGAATTCAACAAGCTGCAAAACTTAATGTCTGTTTCTAAAAAGTTTCAGCTACCACCACATTAGCTACATAAATAACCTAAGAAGAAAGAAACTTACTCACCAGTTGGCTCTGCTGAATCATCCTCAACCTGAGAGAGGAGTCACTGGAACTTCCCCACTTAAACAGAGCAGTGCATATGTCCTAGCTATGAAAGATGTGGCCAACTGGGCCAAGGCAGATATTTCCGAAATACTTGGCTCTAGTCAGTCTGTTATGGACAATAAAAAGGTGAGTTATCCTTAATATAGCTCCTGTTCAAATGTTTGCATTTCATTTGTTTTCAAAATTTCCAAATATGTAGACATTATAAAAGTACTGAATAATTTCTTCATTAAGGATGCATTTTGGATTGTTTTCTCCTGTTTTTAAGGAAAAAATAAATATAGTTTACTTTTTATAGAAATAAGCAGAAAACTACAAGAAGATCTTTGGAAACACTATTGATCCCATGTTTCTCTACCAGCCTATACACATAGTGTTCTAGGAGAAGACAAACAAATAAAACAACAAAACAAACACAGGCCATCTGTTTATTTTGAGCCTCAATGACATAATAAATATATGTACTACACTTCTTCAGTGTCAATATAAAACATCCTGTTCCTCTCTTTCTTCAAAATAAATGTGGGATAATCACAAATTAAAGCATTAGACTACATATACATATAGAATTTAAAATATTGCTAATGGCTTAAGACTTATAGTTGTCTAGTACTTTAATAAACCCGCAAATACTTCAAAGGGATGTGTAAGTCACAGGGATAAAAGACACAGCATAGGGAATAGAATCAATGGTGTTATAATAGTGTTGTATGGTGACAGGTGGTAGCTACACCTGAGCTGAGCATAGCCTAGGTATTGCCAAATCTCCATGTTGTACACCTGAAACTAATGTAACACTGTGTGTCAATTATATTTCAATTAAAATAATAATAAGGGAAACCAAAACTAAAGAAAAAAATATTTTTTTCCAATACTACCTACAAATTACGTATGTAACATTTATTCAGTTGTATATTCTTAGAGCATGTTCATTATCATTTTGATTTTCTTCTTTTGTTTCAACAATGCTTTCTCGGGCGCCTGGGTGGCTCAGTTGGTTAGGCGACTGCCTTCGGCTCAGGTCATGATCCTGGAGTCCTGGGATCAAGTCCCGCATCGGGCTCCCTGCTCAGCAGGGAGTTTGCTTCTCCCTCTGACCCTCCTCCCTCTCATGCTGTCTCTCATTCTCTCTCTCTCAAATAAATAAATAACATCTTAAAAAAAAATGCGCTCACTTGATTTGTTTCTTATAAAAAGGTCATTTGGTATATGTATGGGGGGGACTGGTATCATTTCCATGTGCTTTTTTCTTGAAGATTTTTTTAAAGATGCCTCATATATGATAGTTTTCTATGGGTAATTTTATAAGCAATTTTAGCTTCATAAAATGCTGCTCATAGCCAGCTTGGTCACTGCCTGTTACTACATATTTCATCACTGTTACTACATATCCACATAACATGTTATCCTCAAATTTTTTTTCAAAAAATAAAATTTCAAACTAACAATACTTTGATAAATCAACATGTACTAAACAATGCATCTAAAAATGTATAGTTAGTACTCAGGGATTATTGAACATGTTAATAATATCTATTGGACCTCAGATCTATAGGACTCAGTCCATTTATGTATATATCTAGATGAAATCATGTATAGCTGCTAAGTATACCTAAAAAATAATGGTACGGGCTAAAAAGTATAGTTCAATTGCAACAATATTTAGATGAGTGCTAATAATGTGAATAAACTCCAAGATGAAAAGCAGATTTTAAGAATAGAAGCTTCATTTTGATGATTGAAAAACTGTATTCTTCATCATATTAAATTTGAAAGATTGTCAATTTTGCATACATGCCTTGATTTGTTATTCCATTCATAATGCATTTCACACTTATTTTGATACAGCAAGTTAGTACACTGATCTGTTGGAATCCATTTTTAATATTTGGAAGGTTGCATCTTAGAAGTATTTTTAAATATGAGACAGAAAGCTGAGAATAGAAAATAGTTGGTTTTCCTACTAAAAAATATCTCAACTATAGGGAACAAACTGAGGGTTGCTGGAGGGGAGAAGGGTGGAGGGATGGGGTAACTGGGTGCTGGGCATTAATGAGGGCACGTGATGTAATGAGCGCTGGATGTTATACACACTGATGAATTACTGAACTCTACATCTGAAACTAATGATACACGATATATTAACTAATAGAATTTAAATAAGTTAAAAAATTAAAAAATATCGATAACCACAACCACACTGGGAGGGTGGGGAAAAATATACTGGCACAAATCTTATTCTTAAATAAGGTTAAGTTCTATTTAGAAATAGTCATCTAAAACTTTACTACGCAGGTCAGATACTAAGAATTCAGTTTGCCAAATTAATTTGGTGGTAAATATTAAATTAAACTCAATAAAAATAAAGCTTCAGAAAAATGTCAGTAGTGATACTTTATTTCTCTTCTATTTATATTTAGGATAAAAATCACAGTTTATGACAGTGGCAATAGGAAGCAGTTTCCATTGAAGAGTCTGAGCTTTTGTGGCAAATAATACATGTGTGCATGAAGTTAATATATTTGAAATAATAAAATAAAAATAATCCATAATTTGGGGGGCTCAGTAATTTTGTGGCATGTGTTTATACAGAGTTATACATGTAATTTAAAAAAGAAACTAGATAATTAGAGGAAATAGCAATATTTCTGCATTTATTGTATATAAGAAAATCTATAAAGTTAAAACTGTTCAAAAATCATCAGCAGAAATTATCAGAAACATTGATTTTTAAAAGACCAAGAAAGCAAAAATTAAAAAAAATATAAAAGATGAGATAAAATAACTAGACAGATTGCTTAAAAAGACACTGAACTTTATGTACTATTAAGTTGAATGCATTAATATATTAATACTAATTAATAATTATTAATATATTAACCAAACTGTTAATCATATATGAGGTGACAATGAAAATATCTTTATTTCTCAAAAGGAATAATTCTACTGACTACTTTCTTTTTTTTTAAATCAGAATCCAGTAAGGCTGAAAATGGACATCAATATTCTAAATAAAATTACCCAAACTTAAACATTTCAACATACATACATATATATATATATATATATATACATAAACACACACAATTATAGACTTGTCTATTTATATATATATATAATCCCTAAATAATGAAAATGCCTTGTAACAATGAGACTAATACATTACTGTGATATAACTAAAAGGTGCACTTAGAGGAGAGTTTCATCATTTTTTTTTTTTGAAGATTTTATTTATTTATTTGACAGAGAGACACAGCGAGAGAGGGAACACAAGCAGGGGAAGCAGGAGAGGGAGAAGCAGGCTCCCCGCTGAGCAGGGAGCCTGATGCAGGGCTCGATCCCAGCACCCTGGGATCATGACCTAAGCCGAAGGCGGACGCTTAACAACTGAGCCACCCAGGCACCCCGAGAGTTTGATTATTAAATACAGAGGCATTAAAGCAAATTTATGTCATATGCCACTTGAGAACTTAGAGAATATAAAAATAAACCTAAGCATAACTGAGTAAATTAATTTAAAACATGCAAATTTAAAATTATTAGAAAAAATGAAATATTAATAAAAAAAACTTTCATCACAAGTACAGAAAATTGACTCAACTGACTTGATCCATGAGAAAATGTATTATCTCATAGAACAGAAAGTCCAAATATAAAGTTGCTCCATGTATAGTACAGGAAGGGCTCCAGGGATGGTCTTCACTTTACCATTCTCTGTATGTTGGATTTCATCAAAGGCCAGCTCTCCTTATGTGTGCAACATGGCTGTAACATTCCTAGAGGTCCCTGCCAGGCATGAGGACATCTAAATGTGTATTCTTTGTGTCTATTTTAAAGCACTGGAAAACTGATCCCAGAAACTCAGCAATAGGGTTCCCTACATATCTTTCAACCATAATTATATCCCTTGCTTTTGCCTGAACCAATCAGTGGATAAAAGGAATGGAACAAAGATAACCTGGCTTAGACCAATCAGAATTCAAGTCTCTGGACTAGGTTAGAAGTGCCTCATCTCAAACACAGAGCTATTCAAAGGAGGCTGGATCTTTAAACCACATACAGACCATGTTTGCCAAAATAAAAATTAATGACTATCACTAAACTTATTTGTTTGAAAAAACTGAACACATACATTTAGAGGCATATATTAAGTTTAATCAGGTAAAATATTGAAAAAGGAATAGTATGGATGAATGTATAATATGTATATGTATATATAACATATTATAATGCATAATATAGGAGAAGTAAGACATTAGACTGGCACATAACAAATAAACTGTATGAAATGGATGATTTAAAAAAATACTAATGCTAACTAACACAAGGAAAAGGAGAACGTTTGAACAAACAAGCAAGAAAAATGTCCAGAAGTATTTCTTTTTTTTTTTTTAAAGATTTTATTTATTTATTTGACAGAGAGAGAGAGAGAGCACAAGCAGGGGGAGTGGCAGGCAGAGGCAGAGGGAGAAGCACGCTCCCCGCAGAGCAGGGGGAGCCTGATGTGGGACTCAATCCCAGGACCCTGGGATCATGACCTGAGCTGAAGGCAGTCGCTTAACCAACTGAGCCACCCAGGCACCCCAAAAGTATTTCTAAAACTGTGTTTGACTATTACAGGTAAATGCTTAATTTGTTTCAGAATTAAGGAAAAGATTGAAGGCATCCTGATTACTTTTTGAAATTAGCATATCTTGTATCAAAAACACTGCATAGATTTTTAAAAAGTGGAAAATTGTAAACCAATCTCATTTATGACTATGGATGAACCTAATCTACTAGAATTAGGTTGAGGAGAAGCAGCAGAAAATGCAAAATTATAGTCACTTAAGATAGAAGTTAATTTTTCATATAAATGAAGTCCAAATATAGGCAGGTTGGGACTGGTATGCCAGATGCAGAAACATCAGGGATCCTGGTTCCTGGTACCTTTTTCTCCCACTCTCCTACTGTGAGGCCTCCTTTTCAGATCATAGTCTAGAATGGCTGCTGGAGCTTTAACTGTAACATAAAATTTCAAGGATGAAAAAGGAGAGAGGAAGAAGAACCAAAGATTATATATCTTAGCTAAACGAGATTCTTTTAAGAAGACTTGGTAGAGGGGCGCCTGAGTGGCTCAGTTGGTTAAGCATATGACTTCCGCTCAGGTCAGGATCTCAGGGTCCTGAGATCGAGCCCTGCATGAAGCCCCTAACTGGGCTCCCTGCTCAGCGGGGAGCCTGCTTCTCCCTCTGCTGCTCCCCCTGCTTGTGCCTTCTTGCTCTCTCTGTCAAGTAAATAAATAAAATCTTAAAAAAAATAAGACTTTGTAGAAGCAACAGACAACACTTCTGCTAGTAATGAATAAGCAGAACTTTGTTACATGGCCACGTCTGGATTTAAGAAAGGCTGAGCGGTGTAATCACTTAGCTGAGCACATTGCTGCTTAAAGAAACCAAGGCTCTGTTAACAAAGAAAGGATAGGAGTTTCTACCACATATGCAAAAATTCTTAATAGAAAACTAACAAATCTAACACAAATGTATTTTTTTTTTAAGATTTTATTTATTTATTTGACGGAGAGAGACACAGCAAGAGAGGGAACACAAGCAGGGGGAGTGGGAGAGGGAGAAGCAGGCTTCCCACAAGAGCAGGGAGCCCGATGCGGGGCTCGATCCCAGGACCCTGGGATCATGACCCAAGTCGAAGGCAGACACTTAACGACTGAGCCACCCAGGTGCCCCTAACACAAATGTATTAAAATTAAAACATGATCAAATTGACTTTATCCCCCATGCAAGAAGAATTTAATATTCTGAAAGCTATTTGTAGCATTCATCCCATAACTAAATCAAACGGAAAAGATTATCTCAATAGTATGCAAAAGGCAATTTGGCAAAATTAACATCAATTCCTGAATACAAAACATTTCTAATTAAAATGACTATTCAACATGATAAATAAAAGCTCTAAACATAAATAACCAATGCCATACTTAAAGGAAAAATAAATGAGTCATTTCTTGTATGTCTGAAACAATTAAAAGATGCCTAATTTCACTAATATTATTTATCACTCTTCTTATAGTGCTTTTTATTTAATACTTCCTCAATCTTTTTTTTTATTATCAACACAAATAAGGGAATTATATAGGGGCTTATGTGGTTAGAAAAAAGCCTGTCATGGGATTCTTGCTTATTTTTACCTAAACCCTATAAAGGATTTACCCCTTCAATTTAGAATCGCTACTCAAGATAATTTTTTTTTTTTTTTGCTTGAGGGGGAAGGAAACCACAATCATCACTATCATGAAAAAATATTTTCCTTAGCAAAATTAAAAAGACAAAACTGAAAAAAGAAAAAATATAAACTAAAAACTAATAACAGTGTTGTTTAATGTGGACTATTATCATCATTATTTTTCTTACACCCACAATGAAAATAAAGTGAAAAACAATTTCATACAAAATAACAATAGAAGACATGAAATATCTAGAATAAACCTAACTAAAAGTGTACAAAACTTATATGAAGAAAACTCTACGTTTTAATGAAAGACATTGAATATAAGGTAAATTATAGCATTTTCTTGGTTGGGAAAGATTGCTTAATTTAGTCACTTAACAATTATTTATGGATATTCTATTATTTACCTGATACTACTTTAAGCACTGGGGACACAGTAGATAACCTATTTTCTATGGTCTGAATGTTTTTGTCTCCCCGGAATTCATATGTTGAAAACTAATAGCCAAGGAGATAGTGTTAGGAGGTGGGGCCTTTGGCAAATGATTAATCCATGAGGCAGAGTCCTCGGGAATGAGATTAGTGACCTAATAGAAGAAGCCCCAGAGAGCCAACTTGTCCATTTTGTTATATGAAGACACAAGAAATTTGCAGCCCATAAGAAAGCCTTCACCAAACCAGGCTGGCACTCTGATCTCAGACTTCCAGCCTCTAGATTGTGAGAAATAAATATCTGTTGTTTATAAGCCCAAATGGACTAAGACAATATTTAACATATGTTCCCTTGGAAGCATATTAAGAAGGAATATTATAATATTAAGGGGCAGTAACTAAAATTTTCAAATAATAAGATAATGACAGTAAAAAACAAAAATACCTACTGGGCAACTTGAATTTGAATGATCAGCAAAGTTCTTACTGAGGAGACATTCCTGAGGAGACCAAGGAAGCAGATATGCTAATATCTGGTTTAAGAACATTCCAGCAGAAGAAATTTCAAGTACAAAAATTCTCAGGTCAAAAATAAGTTGAGTTCAAAGAAGGAAAGCCTTTCTTATAGGATTATCCAAGAGGGAAAATTTTGTGGAACTGTGACAATTAAAAAGCAAGATAATAAAAAGACATTATCACAAGAACAAGCAATTGACAGGATCAGATTTAGATATGAAGCAGATACTGGGTTATCAGAGACTTTAAAATAACTATGATGAATATGCTAAAAGGTCCAGTGGGAAAGGTGGGACATTTATGGACAAATGTGGAGATTGAGCAGAAAGAGAATCAAATGAAACAGCTAGAAACAAAAACCAGCAACACAGTATTAGAGATGAGTAATTCCTTTCATTGGCTCATCAGTAAACTCAACACAGTTGAGGAACAATCAATTGCAACAAAATCCAAGCAGGATTTTACATATAAATCAATAAGCTGATTCTAAAAATATATGGAATGCCTAAGAAAATGGGATAGCCAAACAATTTTCAGAAAATAGGAACAAAGTTAGACATCTACAGTACCTGATTTGAAGAGTTAGTATAAAGGTATCATAACCAAAAAATAATCAAAATACACTGTATTCATAAAATGATAGTCATAATCAACAAAACAGAAGAGGGATCCCAGAGATACACACATGGGGTCCATGCATTTTGACAAAAGTGCAAAGGTAATTCAGTGAAGGAGGATAATCTTGTTAACAAAAAGAGCTGAAACATTCACACATCTATATACAAAAATGAACTTTAATCCATACTCACACCATATGCAAAATTAACTCAAATGCATCATAGAACTGCAGAAACCTCAGGAGAAAATGTTCATTACCATGTGTTAGACAAAGATTTCTTAGCTAGAATATCATTCACATGAACCATAAAAGAAAAAAAATATATCTAAATTGGACTTTATCAAAACTAACAATTTCTCTTCAAAAGGTACTGGAAAGAAAATGAAAGGACAATTCAATGTCTGGGAGAAAATAGTTGAAAACTATATATCTTAAAGCACTTTTATCCAGAATATTTAAAAAAAAAAAAACTCTTAAGACTCAATAAGAAGAGAAAAAGCACAATTTGAACGAGAAGAGGAGGTAAAGATTTTGAAAGACCACTTCACCAAGAAACAATATATGAATGGCAAATAAATACATGAAAAAGATGCTCAACATTATTAGTTTCAGGAAATGCAAATTAAAGCTACGAGGAGATTCCATTACACACTGATTAGAATGACTAAAATTAGAAAGAAAAATGGACAATACCAAGTGTTGGTGATGTCCCAGAATAACTGGGTTACTCATCAGTCACAGATGGAAATGTAAAATTGTAGAGCCACTTTGAAAAACAGCACGTTAGATTCTTACACGAAGCTGTAGACACCTACCATACACGTACCGTATGATACACCATCACAGTCCTAGGTGTCTAACCAAGATAATTGAAACTTCGGTTCACACAAAGACCTGTGCAACACTGTTTATGGCAGCTTTATTCCTTACAGCCCCAAACTGGGAAGAATCCAAACATTCATCATCTGGTGACTAGAGAGACAAATCATGGCATATTCATACAGTGGAATACTCGATATTGGATAAATCTAAAAACATTATGTTAAAAATAAAAGCCTGATATAAAATGCCAGAGCATGATTCCATTTACATGACATTCTTAAATGGACAAAGCCATAGAAATGGAAACCAGGATCAGTAGTTTTCAGGGACTTGGTTTTGGGGAAAGAGAATGACAAGAGAGGGACAACAAAGTGACACAAGGGAAATTTTCCAAGTAATGGAATTCTGTACCTTCATTGAAGTAATGGTTATACCACTGTTTGTATTCATAAAAACTCATACAACTGCACTCCAAAAAAGTGAATTTTACTATATTTATAGTATACTTCATATATTTGACTGAAAAAAAGAATCTCAGGAAAAAGTTGTTGTTCTGTTTATTCTAAATTTACATATGTCTTTTGGGCAAATGTAGCCCCAGATGACACTCTCACCTCTCTGGATATCCACACTGTTCATTCTGGCCCACTGTTTTCTCCTTGTCTTATTTGTGCTTTCACAAAGTTGCTGTACATATTTTGTCCCATTTTTTAGTTGTTTGCAGTTATCATTATTGGAGGCTAATGTCTTAACATGCTAGTTCTACATTCTCACAAGAAACTAAAAAACTATTTTACGCACATCCAAAGCAATGCCATTAGCCAAACCAAATTATGGTTTGAAAGAAACTTCATACGAGACCTAGGGAATTGTCTGTGGACGTGAGGTTTTCCTCAATCATATTTTTTGCTTGTTGTATATGATTAAAATGAAACCATCTTATTGCTATCTCAGAAGGAGTCTGATGGGATCTACCTGCTAATCTGCCCAGAATGTTATTAAGACTTCAGAAATAAGTGCACCTGCAAATCAATTAGTGGTAGCAGATTCATTATCAGAAGCAGGATTCCATGTACAACAAAGAATGCATCTGTACTTTGATCTGTTGATTTTGCCACTTGATTAGAATGTTATATGACATTTTGTTATAAATGACAAGAATATGAAAATGAAGTGTTAAGAGGTAACATTTATTTCTGTAATCAAGTCCTATATTGCATTTTTTCTCATATATACATAATTGCTATTTTCTGTATATTCATAAATAAAACAAAATATTCACGAAGGCCTCTCTGTGTCATAAAGTATGGTGGACACTAGAAAAAAAAAGGTTTTATAAAAAGAAAAGGGTTTCTTCCCCCCAAAAGCTTTAAAAAAATCCAGTGAGGAAACTTCCATGCATGCAAATAATTCTTTTTTTTTTTTTTTTTTAAAGATTTTATTTATTTATTTGACAGAGAGAGAGACAGCGAGAGAGGGAACACAAGCAGGGGGAGTGGGAGAGGGAGAAGCAGGCTTCCCGCGGAGCAGGGAGCCCGATGTGGGGCTCGATCCCAGGACCCTGAGATCATGACCTGAGCCGAAGGCAGACGCTTAACGACTGAGCCACCCAGGTACCCCCATGCAAATAATTCTTAAATGACATAAACAATGATGTAATAGAGATGAGAACGATACATTACAAGACCTTTGCTTCAATCCAGAAATAAAGACCTTCCCTGAAACATTCACTAGGAATACTTTTTCCGGGCCTAGAATTACCTTTAATCACCCCCTGAAGGATTAACACAGGGAAGACTCGTATTCTCAAGGGATCACCTGGGATAAAACGAAACAAAACAAAATGCTTGGAGGACACCAAGGTCCTTCCTACCTATTCAACAAAAGTGTTACTAAATGACTGGATTCCACCAAACCCAACATTTACACTCTAGGCTTAAAGATATTTTCTAATATTATCACTTAGCGCCCATTTAGGCTGTGGTCTGAACAGAGATTGCAAATGACAACTTACACTCAAGCTAGAAACAGTGTTGAATAAAACAAAACAAAACAACAAAAAAGAACAGTCCCTACTGTCTTTTGTTTATTTATTTATTTTTTGTCTGTGGGCATAAAAACAGACTCAGGACAGTGGCTATCTAGAGCCAGGTGGCACCAGCTTGTGAAAGTTGATTGTACATTTCTCACCCTGGCTCTGTGTTCAGTGATGTCATGCCGACAACACAGAAAAGGAGACATTCTAGAAAGACAAAAGTTGAAAAGTTGAAAGATCATTAGGAATGTTTAAAATACTGAAATCTCTTCAGCAATGTATAATCTATTTAAAGGCAGACTGACCATTATGATAATGTACCCTGAATCGACATAAAGACACTAACATAGTTCTTCTGAATTACAATATTTTCCCGGAAAACCTTCAAAGAGTACTTATAGAGGCCATATTTAAGAAAAACAGGCAGGTTGGGGCGCCTGGGTGGCTCAGTTGGTTAAGCAACTGCCTTCGGCTCAGGTCATGATCCTGGAGTCCCGGGATCGAGTCCCGCATCGGGCTCCCTGCTCCGCGGGGAGTCTGCTTCTCCCTCTGACCCTCCTCCCTCTCATGCTCTCTGTCTCTCATTCTCTCTCTCTCAAATAAATAAATAAAATCTTTAAAAAAAAAAAAAAAAAAAAGAAAAACAGGCAGGTTATCCCATGGCATGAAAACACTTTGAACTCTGAAATAAGATGAGTTAGCTCTATGAAAATAAAACTTTGCAAGGCAAAATTTGTAATCCTTTAGCTATCCCTTTATATGTATTTTATATGTATATGTATGTATACACAGGCATATAGAATTTTAATGACCACTACATAGTCTTTATATGTATTTTATATGTATACTATACATATGTATATAGAATTTAAATTATCACTATGTATAGCAAACTTTGAATGTTCATTATCTTGGAACAACTTCTAGGAGACAAGGACACACACATATAGAATTTTCTGCAGGAGGGGTCTGCAAACCAGAGGCTCTTGACCCAAACAAACCTGGCCTGTGGCCTGCTTCTGTACAGCTCCCAAATAAGAATTTTGAAATATTTTAAAGGATTACAAAAGACAAAAAAGGAAAAAAGAAAACAAAGAAGAATATGTGACAGAGACTACGTGTCATTTGGGAAGCCTAAAATATTTACTATCTGGTCCTTTGTAGAAAAAGTTTGTCACTCCCTGCTTCAGGGCAAGGAAACTAAAAAAGCAGACAATTACTTATGCAACTAAGTAAGACGGTCTTTTCTAGCAATATAAAGGACTTCAGAATCCAATTGAGCCATTACAGAATTGTTTGGTAAGAAGATAAATTTACTTATTCCAAACTAGTCCTTTTCTGAGAAGTAATCTTTTTGTAGCTTTACTAAATCAATTAGCTTTAGGTCAGTTACTAGGGCTTTGCTTTTCTCATCCCTAAAAGGTAAACAATCAATTTGACTTATACCATCAATTCAGAGGAAAACTTACCTATTAACCTAAACAGAACTGGAAATAGATAGCTACTGCATAATGCACTTTCTATAAATTCATAAGATATTAGTTCCCTAAAACTATTTTAGAAATCTTTCTTCAAGAAACAAAGCAAGATCACTAAAGCAGCCAGGGCTTGAGTTCTGCTTGATCATCTACTGGTTGTATGACCTTGAGCAAGATAGTAGACAGTGTATGTCCTTCAGTTCTTTTCCTCATCTATTTAAAGTGGAACAAAATAAAACCTACCATATTAGGCTATACTCATAATTAAGTGAAATGATGTAACACGGTGATTAAGTGTTCAGAAACTGTTTGCTATTATTGCAAATAAAACTATCTCTAAACTACGTTTTCCATTTGTGGTTATTGATACATTGTATTGTCTCTCAATCCATTGATCTAGGTCGCTAGCTAGCTATACATATGTTCCTGAATCAGAAATGTTCTTCTTCCTGTATTTGCAATTTAAGTTTTTTTTTTCAAAAATTCAGAATATGGCTATTTTTAATGTTAAGGGAAAATAATATATATAACTTTTAGAAGTAGCACTTGAAAGTGTTAAGTTATACATTTGAAGAATCAACCCTTAAAACAATTTCTGCTTTTGAAGTGTTAAGAAATGACTAACCCTTTCAGGCTTCATTCCACGTCAGAAATTGTGAAATTCACCCACCACTTAATGGATTTTGTTTGCCCTCCTTATGATGCTTAGGTATTCATGGTTTCCTTTTGTGATATGTCTAAATGTTTAAATTGTTTGGCTTAAACTCTCTCCAAAGCCCCTGATAATGCATAGAAACCAGAGACTAAGACACAGTTATCATCTTTTCAGAGCTTTCCAATAACTTAATGTCTAAGAGAATTAGATTGGAAAAATAAGTCCATCTGAAGAAACCTGCTTATCTCAGATACTGTACCCCAGTATGACTCACTTGGGAGAGAACTTAGTAAGTCCCATGTACTAAAGACAATAGCACCTTGTAACAAATGACCATAATTGAAGCTTAGAGAAAGCTTCATAAAGAAGCATGCCCTTGCTTGTCCTAATTCTGCAACTGAAAGGAAACAGGAGTACAAACAAGACCCTTTGTGCATCCAAGTAGAGTAAACATCATCACTCCAGAATAAAGGGTCATAGATCCCTGCATTTCTATGGTGTTTCGATCATTTGAAATGAGAAAACTGTCAGGTGATATTGAGTATTCTGAATTTCAAACTCTATCAGATTTCCAGGGGAGCACAGTAATAAGTAGTTTTAAGTTCAGCGGTGCAAGGCAGTGCCATGTGGCTTGGATTCTGTTAACGTAAGAGTGATCTGGTTAGATGGAATGCTCCCTGGGATGAAATTTTAGTTTTCCCTTTTGGAGTTGAAAATAAAAATAATGCCATTTTTTTCTCTCACTGAGGTGCTCTTTTGTAGGCTTTTCTGGGGAAGTTACAGTAAACCCATACGGATGAAATAAACAAGTTTCCCATTCAGATCCCCTGTGTATAATCCACATCAACCTAATGTTTCCAATCGACTTAAAATAAAATTCAGATGCTTGAAATCTATAACCATGGGAAGGAGGGAAATGGGAAAAGCTTACAGAATGCATAGAAGACACAAGAAAGCATATAAAATCACATAATGCATTTTCACACTTTATGACAACCTGTGGTCAAATAATGTCTTAATTCTCTATGTTGCAATCTGGTGGTTAAAGCAATATGGCTTAGGCTGCATGTATTTCTGGGGTAATATAAACAAGATTTGATTAAACATCTAGCTGTGTTTTTTCCAGAAATAATAGAGATCCAAAGATAGTATCAAAAGAAACAAGAGTTTGAGGACAGGAAGGGACTAACAAATTTTCTACTCTACCTGCAGTAGATTATAATAGACAAGTCAAGGCAGGGTGCCCTAAGTGATTCTGGTTTGCCCAAAGTTCATTTGTAAGACTTTTTTATCTTTTAAACAAATATAATGGTTTTTAAATTTTAATAAAAATGTAGGCATTCGCATTTTGTTCAAAATAATTTACTTTATAATTTTAGCTCAACTTTAAAAATGTGGTGCACGAACGTTGCTCTATTTCACATTTATTTAATAAATGCAGTCTTTTGTAGCACTTGAGTAAAATTAATTGATATGGATGGCCTTATTACCAAGTTATTTCTTACCAGATTATATATGAGGCAGATGGGGCTATATCGTTGCTTTCTTTGTTTGTTTTGGTACAGAGTGTGCAATTTCTGGAAATATATAAATTACTGTTACATAAAATAAGTTATTAGACTTGTTATTTGTTATTTTGTTGAATTTTTAAAATCCAACTTGGTAGAAAAAACTTGTAACCTCTTTAAAATAAATATGTTGAAAACATACTCTGGATTACTTTAGAATATTCTTATTAAACTGGTGCTTCATGAAAATATTTGTCAACTATATGATAAAAAATGTCTCAAATAATTGATAAGCTGGACTTCATTAAAATTGAAAATCTCTTCTCTGAGAAAGATAGTGACAAGAAAATGGAAAGCCAAGCCACAGACTGGGAGAAAATTTGCAAAACACACATCTGATAAAGAACTGTTACCTGCGGCTCCTGGCTGGCTCAGTGGGCTGGTTAAGCATCAGACTCTTGATTTTGCCTCAGGTCATGATCTCAGGGTCGTGAGATCGAGCCCCGCCCTTGGGTCCACACTCAGCGGGAAGTGGGCTTGAAGATTCTCTCCCTCTGGCCCTCCCACCACTCTCATGCATCCTCATGCTTTCTCTCTCTAAAATAAATAAATAAATCTTAAAAAAAAGAACTGTTATCTAAACTAAAGAACTCTTACAACTCAACAAGAAGAACAACCAACCCACTTTAAAAAAAGTGCCAAAGACCTTAACATACACCTCGCCAAAGAAGATACACAGATGACATATAAACATACGAAAAGATGCTGCATATCAAATGTCATAAGAGAAATGCAAATTAAAACAATGAGATAACACTATACACCTAGTACAATGGCTAAAATCTGAAACACTGATGACACCAAATGCAAACAAGGATGTGAAGCAACAGGAACTATCATTCATTGCTGGTGAGAATGCAAAATAATGCAGATACTTCAGAAGACAGTTTGGTGGTTACTTACAAAAGTAAACATACTCTAACCATATAATCTAACAATTGTGCTCCTTGGTATTTACTCAACGGGGTTAAAAACTTATATCCACACAAAAATGGCACATGGATGTTTATAGCAGTTTTATTCGTAATTGCCAAATTTAGAAGCAACCAAGATGTCCTTCAGCAGGTGAATGAATAAAATGTGGTACATCCAGATTAATAGAATATTATTCAGTGCTGAAATGGAATGAGCTATCAACACCATAAAAATACATAGAGAAAACTTAAATGCATATTACCAAGTGAAAGTAGGCAAACCAAAAATGCTCTGTACTGTATGATTCTAACTACATGCATTCTACAAAAGGAAAAACTATGAAAAAAAAAAAAGGAAAAGCTATGGAGACAATAAAAAGATCAGTGTTTGCCAGAGTTGGGGCAGGGGAAGGGATTAATAAGAAGAGCACAGAGGATATTGAAGATTCTCTCCCTTTGCCCCTCCCACCACTCTCATGTAAAAATATTCTGTATGATACCATAATGATGGATACATATCATTGTATATCTGTCTAATTGCATAGAATATACAACACTAAGAATTAACCCTAGAGTAAATAATAGAGTTTGAGTGATAATGATGTGTCAATATAGGTTCATTAACTGTAACTAATGTGCCACTCTGGTGGGGATGTTGATAATAAGGGAGACTATGTATGGTTGGGGGTAGTGGGCTTATGGGAAATCACTGTACTTCTCACTTAATTTTGCTGTGAACCTAAAACTGCTTTGAAAAAGTAAAGTCTTCATGAAAAAGAAAAATATTTTATCTAAATTTTCCAGTTTTTCTTTTCAACTTTTTTTTTGTTTCTGATAATGGATGGTCAGAATCTTTTCAAAGCTGGCAAAAAACAAAACAAAAAAAAAACAAAAAAACACAACTATTATATTTATTGTTAGTAATGGAAAGGCTAAAGCACAAAAATTATTTCTCAATTTCATTCTCTACCATAAGTTATTCACAAGGTAAAATAACAGATTATATTCTTGGGATATTGACATATAGTTACCTGCTGTAGCATTTAGATCACTACCTCTTTCTGACAAATACATAAATCATTTAAATTAATATTTAGAGATCAGTTTACAGATCAAGTATAATATAGTTGAACATACAGGGAAGTTTGAGATCAAGTAAATTAGGGATAGCAAGGACCTTTCTGTTTTCCATGGAAGTTTTATGTTTTCCCTACTTCAAGGTATAGAGGAGAAATGTGTATTCAATTGTCTAAATAGATACATCAGTACATGTGGGGCAAGGGAGAATGATTAATTCTTACTGTAATTTCAGTGTTAGGAACCTAAGATTTTAGAGCCATAGAGTCAGAGATTTACATGATATACTCTTTGAGTGTATTATAATAACTGATGGTTTCATTTTTTTCACTCGGAAAGTTTTAAAAAACACTCAGATCTTCTTAGCACAATTTTCGAGATGATTGTCTTTGTTTAATATTGAATATTGCCTGCCAATGTTTGTGTCGGCATTATTCATATAGTCAAAAAGTAGAAACAAACAAACTGCTCAACTGATTACTGACTAAACAAAACATGCTATATCCCTACAATGGAATATGATTTGGCCATGAAAAAGAATAAAATACTGATCCACGCCACAACACGATGAATCTTGAAAATATACCATGTGACAGAAACCAGTCACAAAATACTTTTGAATCTGATTTTTTTATATGAATGTTGAGAATAGACAAAGTAGATTATTATTTTTCTGCAGGTAGCAGTGGGGATAGGGAATGATTGTTAATGGGTGTGAGGTTTTTGGGGGAGGAGATGATAAAAATGTTCTAGAATCAGATAGTGGTTATGGTTGTATAACTGTGAGTATACTAAAATCCACTGTATTATATACTTTAAAAGGTGGAATTATATGGCATGTGCAGTACATCTAAATAAAGCTGATTTAAAAAATGCAACCTGTCAATTTTAAAAGGTAACAATTCAGTTTAATTAAAAGTTTTGATATTTAATTGCTAATAAGCAACAAGATAAAAACCAAACTTAACAAAGGCTCTCTGCAAAATTTTCAAATACCTGTTGAATATTAAAACTGAGGTCAATTATCTAAATGTTTAGTATTCTTGATAAACATGATTTGAAAAAATGAATATTATTTTTATTTTCACAGAATTTTCAGAGAAATACAATTCAGGAACTATATGTTGAGTCACTAAATATGCTAGGTGCAGTGATCTTTTTCAATTTCAATGAATTTGATTTGCTGAACTTGATCTACTAAACATGAATATTGATACATAGACTTCTAATAGTTTTTTAAATTATTTTAAAAACTTGTTAAAACTAGTTTAATAACCTTGTAAATAGCCATTTGCCCACTTTTCCATGAAAGCAGCTGACTAGGTCTGCTCTTAAATATAAATTAGATCAGTTTTATTGATTAATTGCTGCATATTCCAGAGAAGAGCAGAACGTAGTAAAACACCCTTCTTAACACTTGTCAGGAAAAATATCTATATGCTATACAAAATCCCATTTTTGACAAAAATTTTAATCTCTCTCATGTAGGAAAATTGATAAGTAAAATAGTCTTCTGTCTTTTCCTTCATTTGCATTGTAGCAGAAATATTAAAAAGTAGAAAAAAAGAACTTCTTACATAGTAAGAATACATAGTAATTTACATCATAAGAGTATAAGAAAGAGAAGATGGGATTTATAATTTGTAGTAGAATAAATAGTGTCCCCCAAAGATGTTAGACCTGGAAACTGTAAATGTTATCTTATTGGAAAAGGTCTTTGCAGATGTGATTAAGTCAAGAATGTCAAGATGGGAAGATTCTCCTGGATTATTCAGGTGGGTCCTAAATACAATCACAACTGTCCTTATGTGGGGAGGCAGAGGAGTCTTGACAGAGATGGAAGAGGAATAGGCAATGTGATCTAGAAGGCAGAGGTAGGATGCCACCTCAAAACAGAAAGGACCAGCAGCCACCAGAACCTAGATGGAACAAAGAATGAATGAATTCTCCCCTAGAGTGTCCAACCAGAGTGCAGTCCTGCCTCCTCTTTGACTTTGGACTTCTAGCCTCTGGAACTTTGAGATAATATATTTGTTATTGTAAGTCACCAAGTTTGGGTTAATTTTTTACAGCATCCACAGAAAACTAATATACCATTCATGACTAACCATTCCTGGAATGATAAATGTTTTAGATACCTTGCTTAGAGATAGTAATTCAAATGGATAATTTTTTTTACTGTATTTAATTTTTTTAATTTTTATTTTATTTAAATTCAATTAACATATAATGTATTATTAGTGTCAGAGGTAGAGCTCAGTGCTTTTATATAATACCCAGTGCTCGTTACATCACGTGCCCTCCTTAATGTCCATCACCCAGTTAACGTCCCCTCCAGCAACCCTCAGTTTGCTTCCTATAGTTAAGAGTCTCTTATGGTTTGTCTCCCTCTCTGATTTCATCTTGTTTTATTTTTCCCTCTCTTCCCCTATGATCCTCTGTTCAAATAGACAATTTTTAAAAATTTCTTAGACTCATAGGCTCAAGATAAAAAGACATTCCCCGTGCTACATAGTGCCAAATTCTTACCCACTCTGAATTTTCCTTTATCATAGACTTCCAACTTAAAGTATCTCCACCAACAAAGAACTCATGGCCTCAACCACCTTTGGGTAGTCTACCAGAAAGTAAAAAAAAATTTTTTCTTCATTCTAAGCTGAAATATTCTTTGTAAATTTTCACCCATTGGTTAATCCTTTTTTTTTTTTTTTAAAGATTTTATTTATTTATTCATGAGAGAGAGAGAGAGGCAGAGGGAGGAGCAGACTCCCAAGGAGCAGGGAGCCCGATGCGGGACTCGATCCCAGGACCCCGAGATCATGACCCGAGCCGAAGGCAGACGCCCAACCATCTGAGCCACCCGGGCGCCCCCATTGGTTAATCCTTAAAAGACATATCTAGCATGTTCAGTTGTCCTTTTCCCAGTTTGTGGCCTTCCAAAAATCTGAAAACAGCTCCCCAAATCTTCCTTTTTTGAGACTGAAATAATTGCCATTAATTATCAATTTACCAATAGATATGAACCTTTAATCCAATCATTTTTCAAGTCGCTTTCCTGGAGCTGCAATACCAGCATCACCTGATGCACTTTAGAAAAGGAAATTCTTAGGCCCCACCTCAGAACCTGCTGAATCAGCAACTGGTGGGTGGGACTCAGCAATCTGTTTTAACAAGACCTCCTGTTGATTCTGACCCTTGCTAAAGTTTGAGAGCCATTGTTTTTACCTATCCTACAATACTAGCTTTATTATAATTGTGAATCCTGCAATAACCAGAACTATTATTATTTTTCCAGGTAAGATTAGATAATGTTCAAGCTCTATGCCACATTTTTGGAGATTAATTTTAAAAGAAATGTAAAACCTTAAAATGCCATCACCAAAATCTTCAGTTTAACTTATTTCCTTAAAACTTCAATCAATATTCACTATGTGATTTTATTTTATTTTATTTTAAAGATTTATTTATTTATTTGAGAGAGCGAGAATGAGAGAGAGTACATGAGAGGGGGGAGGGTCAGAGGGAGAAGCAGGCTCCTCGCTGAGCAGGGAGCCCGATGCGGGACTCGATCCTGGGACTCCAGGATCATGACCTGAGCCGAAGGCAGTCGCTTAACCAACTGAGCCACCCAGGCGCCCTCACTATGTGATTTTAGAGTATACTTAAATGTGTGCAATTCTCTGTCCAGAGAAAAAAATCACCGTCTGTTCATAAAGGTAATGATCAAGTCAATTAGCAACACAGAAAAGGGTACTTTTAAATTTGTAGTATGGGTAGCAGGTGCACCAATAATACCACATCAGTATTAACTTAAGACACTTAGTGGGTTAATGAACTGACAGCTGTGAAATTTGTAATGATAATCTGATCATATTCAAGTCAGAAGAGGAGCATGTTACATAGAGGAAAAGGGACAAGCTTTCATTTTGTGTGTGTGTGTGTAAAATAGAACCATAATCCCTTGTTGAATTCCATCAGTAAGTATCAATTGAATTCCAACTCTGTCCAGACTGGTAGGCACGAGGAATAAAGCAAAAAAATAACATGGACAAAAATGTCTGCCCTCACAAATCATGTGTTCTAGTGGAAAGAATATGAATACTTATATTTATTAAGCACATACTATGTGTCAGACATTGTTCTAAGCACCTTACAACCTATGAGAAGAGTACTACTATTACCCCCCTTAACAGATCAGATAACAAGTGCAAAGTGATAAACTACATTTTTCAGCTAGTAATAGATGAAACCATGAATAAAATCTGACAGGAGTATGGGGATCATACTCTTAGCTACTGTTTATCGCTTTATAATTCAGAGGGTTTTAAAAAATGATCACGGTTGCATAAAATAAAATGTGTTTCCAGAATGAACCGTTGAAAAGGAAGTATCAATGAAATTAGTCATCATTTAATGACCAAAAACTTTACCTCATTTCCCATAGCAACCATCCAATGTAGACAATTTCCCAGTAGAAAATCTTAAAATAATGAGTCAAATTCATAAACTTTCTGACACAAAGTTTAGCAAACTCTGCCTTTTAAGTAGGCATGGAAGACACAAGAATAAGGGATTCTCTACTAAATCCTTGCTAGTTGAATGATACCAAGAAGCCTACCATTAGTAGATATGCTTTTAAGTCTTTACTGTATATTAAAATTTGGACATTCTCATTGGAAAATGCTAATGTGTTCAAAATATGTTATAGTTCTCTTGTTTTTAACAAAAGTTCCAGTAAGAAAGCTGTATGGATAGTTTTTGTTGTTGTTGTTGGAAGAACTTTGTGCATAAAAGGAAAATGACCTACGTGACCAGGTCATAAAAGTAGATCATTCCAAAAAAGTACCTTAATGCTTCTTGAACCCAATCTGATTGAGCAAACCCTAATTTCTAGCAAAAAATCACGTTTAAGATGATGATTGATGATTAATAATTGCCAGAGGAAAGATAGGAGATTGAGAGGGCAGAGATAAGGGAGAAACTATAGTTTGCAAAAGCCCACACTTGCACTTCATGCTATACACCCTCCTAGGGACCTCTGATGCTGAAGCCAGTTCTCTCCTACATCCTTAGCTGACTCAACAACGTCAGTTTTGAGTTTCAAAGTTATAGGAGATATTTTGTCCTACTGAGATGACAACCCTTCAGCAGTTGTTGCTGGTCTCCCAATAACACTAAGAATACACAAAGGCCACAAATCAAGCCATGTGTATCTTGAACATCCTTTTATATGGGGCCCCCAAATTGTTAACATTGATATCTGGAGCTCTCTCTTCCAGAGGAAAAATGGACTAAATTGCAGCTTTGCTCATTCGGTGTTAAACATTTCATTCATCCTGCCTCCAGTAGCCTTCCTAATATCATCACTCTAAGCAACAACCCCCCTTTACATCTTAGACAACTTATCTCTGTGACACAGTACATCATAGCAGAGCAGCTTATCTCTTAAGCACAGTGTCATACACACGTCTTCTCGTTCATTCTCTCCTTCTGACCTTATCCCTTTTTTCTCACTATGTCATATACCAACCCCACACATTTTATCTTCCCCTGACAACTAGTATGATTTTCTGTTCATCAGTGCTCTCTCATTCACATAATCTTTAAACTAGCCTTCCCTGGCAGCCTCAGGCTCCAGTTTTGCTTTCCCTCCCTACTTCCCTAGCATAGTGCCTTAACTATTAGCCACAAAATAAATATTTATTGAATAAATGAACAAATGAATGACTCACCTACCTATACCTACTGAGAAAAACTGGAGAGCATTGAGAGACAAAGAAAGCAAATGTGGGTGAGGAGCCTTGTTATTCCAGCTCCTCAGGGAGGAAACACCCAGCAACCTGATCAGGTGCACTCACTTTTCTCTTCATGTGCATCCATATTAGTTCCATTGCTGTCATGACTTTCTGTAGGTCATGAGAAGAAATGCCATGAGAACATTGAGCATCTAAGGAGATAGGAAGCCAAAGTCAACCCTTACTTCTTTCACACCATTATGGGAGCCTGACCTGTTTTTAGCTAAAGTTGTTTGATTCTTTGCATCCATGGGAAAGGGAGGGACTATTTCTAGACAAAAGACTAAAAGACTTCAGCAAGTCTCAATGTCCTAAAATGGCGGGGACAAAAACTGAAGTATAGAATAGTTCTTTAAAATCCATACTCTGGCATAGATTATAGATGCTTAATGTATTTATGTAGGTCTTAATCCCTCTTACAGTGAATTGACGTGTCATCTATCAGTTGTAACTACTCTGTACTAGTCACCTGGTTAACTAAGTTCAGTGGCTCAGACATTCATAAACCCAACTTTCTTTAAACCCACAGTGCACCTGCTCATTTTCAAAGCATTTTTATAGACATAGATAGTAAGACAATTAAAGTCAAATTGTCTTGAATAACTCTCAAGTTGTCATGAATTATCCTCTTACTTTGTAGACAAAAATAATAAAGACTTTATCTGTCTCAAATCACTGAAAATATTTTGCAGGACTCTCTCATTTGGCACTATTGATATATTGAGCTGGATAATTCTTTGTTGTGGTCAGCTATCTCACACAGCTTAGAATATTTAGCAAAATCCCTGGCCTCAACCAAGATTCCAGTTACATCCTTCCAGTTGTGAGAATGCAAAGTGGCTTAAGTCATTGCCAAATACCCCTGATTGAGAACCACTGGACTGTGGGCATTGAGTAAGGTAAATCGGGGCTGTCATACAACCCTACAAAGCTAAGTGGAGACAGGGAAAACTAGAGCGTGTATGTGACTAAGTTTAGGAGGAGGTTGATTTTCCAAGACTCAGAAACACCCTGTACTTTATTTCTTCCACATATTCCTCCAGATGTGTGGGATTAAAGAGATAACACTGTGCCTGATAGAGAAACCGTCTCTAACAATAGAACTTTGTTGACCAAAGAATGTATTATAAATGACATACTGAATTGAATTAAAAAATTAAAGGAGAAAATGTTAACAATACTTCATTTATTGTTGAGCATCATACTTTATTATTTGTCTCAAATTTCTACTTGGATTAGATTACATGGCATTGATTTGATGGTTTAGATTGAGCTTGGTCATTAGTTGGACTACAATACTTTTAATGTACTGTAAGACCTGAAACTATGAAATACCTAGAAGAAAACATAGGTAATAAGCTCCTTGAAACTGGTCATGGCAATGGTTTTGTTGCCAGGAGGTAAAGCAACAAAAGCAAAAATAAACAAGTGAGACTATTAAAAAACTTCTGCACAACAAAAAAAATTATCAACAAAACAAAAAGGCAACCTACCAAATGGATTTGCAAAAATATTTTCAAATCATATATCTGATAAAAGGTTAATATCCAAAATATATGAAGAATTCATATAACTCTATAGCAAAAAATTAATCTGATTTAAAAAATGGGTAGAAGATCTGAATAGATATTTTTCCAAAGAGGACAATAGGTACATGAAAAGATGCTCAACATCATTAATCATCAGAAAAATGCAAATTAAAACCACAGTGAGAAACAAACTGAGGGTTCTAGAGGGGAGGGGGGTGGGGGGATGGGTTAGCCTGGTGATGTGTATTAAAGAGGGCACATACTGCATGGAGCACTGGGTGTTATACACAAACAATGAATCATGGAACACTACATCTAATGATGTAATGTATGGTGATTAACATAACATAATAAAATAAAATAAAATAATAAAAACAAAACCCAAAAAAAACACAGTGAGATACCACCTCACACCTCTTAAAATGTCTGTTACCAAAAAGACAAGAAAAAAACAAGTACTGGTGAGGATGTGGAGAAAAGGGAACACTTGTGAGCTGTTGGTGGGAATTTAAATTGGTGCAGCCACTATGAGAAACAGTATGAAGGTTCCTCAAAAAATTAAAAATAGAACTACCATATAATCCATCAATCCACTTCTGAGCATGTATTCAAAGAAAAGAAAAACACTAACTCAAAAAGGTGTATGTACCCCCATGCTTACTGCAGCATTATTTACAACAGCCAAGATATGGAAACAATCTAAGTGCTTATCGATGGATGAATATATAAAGAAGATGTGGTATATATTTACAATGGAATATTATTCAGTCACAACAAGGAATGAAATCTTGTCAGTTGTGATAACATGGATAAATCTCAAGGGCATTATGCTCAGTGAAATAAGTCAGACAGAAAAAGACAAATACCATATGGTCTCTCTTATATGTATAATCTTAGAAAAAAAGAATCTCCTAGATACAGATAACAGATTGGTGGTGCAGAGATAGGGGGTGGGGATGAGAAAAATGGGTAAAACTAGATTAATGAAATAGATAAAAGTATCTTACATCAAAATAAAATTCTGACATTGAACCTGAAGAATTTGAGGTACTCATCACTTTTGATTTGTAATATCAAATAAAAATTTTGGAAGGGATAAAAAGAAATAAATAAAGAAGCATAAATAAATGAATTAGATAAGAAGAAAAACCACAACAGATGATGGGGAAAAATCTAAAAATACATTAAGCATTCAAAAATATTTTATGAAGAATTACTTGGAAAAGAGTAGGCAGAAAGCATTAGATACTTAAAACTGGTTGTATGGCTGATGCGGTAAGGACATTCCTGCTCTTCTATGCCATGACATAGACTGGTATCATTTTTAGTTTTCAGTGTTTTCTTTGGAGAATCTCATCTTTGTTGTGAAGACGTTATGAGTAATGTAGCCAAGAGAGGTGCAGAAAAGTACAGATGAGGCCTGTGGCTGATGATAATATGGAAGGATGATGTCTCAGTCCAAGGGCTCCGTCTTGCATGTGTTTTCTCTTAACGGAATACTGTGCACTGTTTTAAAGGGAGTAGGAAGGAAGCAGGAGGAGAACACACCTTGCCCTTTTAGTACCAGAGCTCTCTAGAAATTCTCAATATTGTTCACCTCTGGCGCTGTTCCACCTCCCACTGATTTTGCTTTGATGATTTAACTTCAGACACTCTACACATCTTGGAAACAATTATAAGTGATTAGTTGAAATGATGGTACATGAAAAGGGCAGATGGTACAACAATAATGGAAGCAATTACTGTTCAAATACTTCATATTGGCTTATGCATTATGTATCATACTTTGCAAAAATTTTTGGAAAGGCAGGACAATGATCCCAGAAAGCAAAATTCTCCTCACCTTATACAAGAATGAAGATATATGCTTGTAGATTTATGTAAATTCCATAATGTCTATTTAGCCATATTCTGATTTGCATTACCCAAGACAAACCCCATTATCTTCAGCAAGATGGGCATGCAAGTATTTCAGGACAGAATGTGTTTCTAAGTGAATAAACTGTTAGCAACTGTAAGAATAAAATGCTCTATTTTATTGAGGTTTTCGGGTTAGCATAAACTATAAAGAGTAGCTCAGATGGCTTGCACATGGCTTCGGAGCCCCGGATAAGCTTATTGAAATCAGCCCGTTCTGCTCATATTTGTTATTCAAGTAAATGGACCCTGAAAACCATAAGATAAGTAATAAAACTAATAGTGCATTCATCAGTTAGAGCTACCTAAACTGCTCCTAAATGTACAAACATTTAACTTTTAGTGTGACATTTGTTTATTGTACTATTTAAAAAAAGATTATTGTTTTGAAGACATTTTATTATTGTCAGTTATCACTAAAATCATTCTGCTTCAGCATTTTACCTTGGTTCTATTTATATCTGTGATCTATGGATGAGCCCCCAGACCTCAATATCTAGGAATTTAGGAAAACTGGATGCTGCTTGGGTAATGGTAACACATTCCAGAAACTTCTATGTGCCCCATCAGTCGTTGTCACGATTATGTTGTCTCCTCCAGATAGATTCGTCATATTGGCAAGAGTGATGTAAAGAATCCAAAAGAGATTTTCATTCAGATGGTCTGGAACAGAGCCCAAGATGCCACATTTTAAAATAAATGCCTCAAAAGATGCTAGTGGAAATAAGTCACAGATTTTTATAAACATAGGTCAATTGACTTATTTAGAATATGAACAAGACTTCCCACAAGTCAATATCAATTCTATATGAAAGCATCAAAATGTCTGTTGGACTAGACAAATGCCTGATCAGAACACAGGAAGAAATCTTCACATCTTAGAATAGCCCTGTATTATTTTACATCTCTATGCATGCCTGTGTGTGTGTGTACAAGAAACTTGTGAACACTTTTTATAGATTTGTGAGGCTGTTGATCTGTTTTATGAGATCAAAAGTGTCAATATCATCATGTTGAATTAAGAAAATGTTATTTATGCCAAGGGCATTTTGGGTATATATATTTTTTAAATAAGTTCTTGCGGTTTCTGAATTTCTGTAGTTAAATATTGGGGGGGGGGTTGTAGCTGGGATTAGCCTGTGGCATTTTTCCCAAATAAGGGATTATTGGTTAAGATATGCCAGGCTGAGAGCAAAAGTAATGTAGATACTCCCTTTTGATTTTTAATACAAGGAATGGACATAAATTAAAATTTTATACAAGGAATCAAGTTCCCTAAAATGTAATTATCCTTCCTTGCCCAACTAAAACCCGTTCCTAGGTCCTGCTGTCTGCAGACCCACTAGTCTAACTCTTTTCTTCCTTCAAACACCAACATTTATAAAAGATCATTCTTAACTCTTCTTTCTCACCTACTTTATTGAATGAAATGTTTTCCAGATCTCCAGCTTTCCAGGTATGCCTGGGTGGCTCAGTTGTTAAGCATCTGCCTTTGGCTCAGGTCATGATCCCAGGTCCTGGGATTGAGTCCTGCATGGGCTCCCTGCTCAGCGGGAGGGAGCCTGCTTCTCCTTCTGCCTGCTTTACCTCTGCTTGTGCTCTCTCTCTGACAAATAAATAAATAAAACCTAAAAAACAAAACAAAAAACAGATCTCCAGCTTCCCTGAAACTCTTCTGGCAATGGAAAACAAAAACAACAACAACAAAGACATGTTAATGATCATATCCAATCATATTCTTTTAGTATCCAAGTCATGTAATCTTTCTTCATTATTTATAACTCCTCATAATCCACTGTATTTGTAAACCCTCTACTTTATTCTCATCCAAATACCATTCTCTTCTAGTTCTCTTGTGCTGAGATGACATTTTTCTTGTCTCTTTTCTAAATTGTTTTTCTTTGGATCTTTCCTACACACTCTACATGCTCCACCTGCAAAATCAGAATGATTCTCTTGGCTCCAACCACCACTATATGCCATGCTTCTGGAATCTAGGGTCCAGTCCAGCATCCCTCCTGAAATACAGGTCTATATTTGTCAAGCTACATTCTTCCACCTAGATGCCACACTATGTCATTTGGGATCTTGGCAGGAAGCAGAAGTAACACTGACATGTGATTCTAAAGAGAAATTGATGATCTGTGGGTAAAGTTACAGAAAGAAAGAAATGTTAAGACACTGAGGGACCAGCTAGAGCTGGAGGATGTTACCACCACTCCTGAGGAGGTAGAGAGCAAACAGTGTACAGAAGTTTACCCTGGATGAGAAGCTGATGAGCCAGGAAGGAAAAGAGACAGAAATTTACAAAGATAGTCAACATTGTTGTGACTAACATAATAAGTGTTATACCTCCACATAAAATTGTGTTTTGCATTTTTGTGACACAGCCCTAGCCTGATACTAAGGAAAATTAATCTGGGCCAATTACCTTTCTTTCTGCTAGATAAATTCAAACTGTGCATAGTAAGAAATATTAAATTCTGAATTTATCTCAAGGCAATTTACCTGGCACTTTATATTTGGCTTTCTAAAGATAATGGCAGATGAGCTATGATAATCATTTTTCTACAAAGTATGCCTCTTACCTTTAAATAGATAACATTAGAGCTATTATCAAATTTTCTTAATCAAAAAATATTTTCTCTGAAGGAAGCTTCATATTGAATATTACGAAAATATTTTTTAAAAATTTAAATAAACATCAAAAACTTTATACAATATGAAAATGGCTCTAAATATTATAGAATTGCTAAAAATTATCTATGTGTCCAAATGGAAAGATAATTCTACTTTTTGATACTATAAATCCAATTAAAATATATTAATATCTTGCTTAGGGTCTTTAACGGTAGTTTTATGGTATATGAGAAAAAATATCTGGTAACTTGTCTTGTCATTACTTTCAGTCAATCTAGAAAATGTAAAAAATATCCTGTATCTATATTGAATTTGAATATTAATGACATAGTGATTTGTGTTTAAAAGCAAACCCATCTCTCTTTTTTGCACAAAATATATATTGCACAGATTCTTAGGAAATGAACTTTTGTTATGTACTTGCCCTTGTTAAACACCCACAAAAATGTTTTTTTGTCTATTATTATCCTTCATACTATGTCCCTATCTACAGAATCTTTCTTCATTTTTTAGCATTTATGAATTTTTAAAAACATAGCATAGAATGCACTTACAGAATACTTGATTGTAAGGATAATTCTTCCTCAGACTTTACCATCCTTAGAGAATGGAAAAGGAGCCCTCATTTCTCTATTTTTGCATTAAAAATAAATAAAAATGGTATCCTTGTTTCATAAAAAAGTAAATTATAAAAAGTATGTTTTTATTCAAATTTATTCAGAATCATAACAGTGAACAAAGAGAAAATGGTTGTCCAAATAAATTGTTTTATACGGCTGTTTTTTTTTTTTTCTTCCTTTGGGTTTAACTCTGTTTGAGAATATTAAGCCTGGAAAATGTGGTAATAGCACTTAAAATATCTTACTTGATAAAACAAATGCACAATTCTGCAGCTGCCTGCAGAACGAGCATCATCATTACCTCTCTGCTTATTTGGTGGATTTAGTTGGCGTTAGTTCTGCTTTCAGAGGCTGGGGGATTGCATGTTTCTCATTAAAATGAACTATGAAGAATTAAAAGTCAAACATGAGACACAATTTATTTTCCTATGTTATATTGCAGTGTTTAGTCAGGAGAACTTTAACTCAAAACACTATATGGTGTGTAATACCCGTGGATTAGCCAAATGGGTGGCCCAGGGCACACAAGAAAAAACATATTCATTTGAGCTCCATAGAATTTTTAAATTTCATGTTTTTACAGATGGAGAACCTAATCACAGAGATTTTAACTAACTTGTCCATGTTATCACACAGTTGTTTATTGGAACAACTGGAGTCGAAGTCATGTCTTCCACCTTCTCCATGTGCAATGTAACTGAGAACACATCATTTCCCTTTTGTTTCCCAATATGCCAGTGTTTTCCTTACATGCACGTAAGGCAGAATGTATGTTGAATGATGTCAGAATTTCCAAAGACACCATCATATCTTTTGTTGTGACAGAAGCCTGTTAATTGCCGTTCCAACACTGTACAGCTGCTGAACATGTTCTCTTTCCTGAGACTGAAATACTGGGGTGCAAGTAATCCCCAAAGCTCAGAAGTCACTGATGATAACACAGTGAGGCACCTTTGGATTTATGCAGTACTTTATGGTTCACAAAAGTTTCATTTGCCTGAGTTCAGTCATTCTCAACATCTCACCAGAATCACCCTTTGTTATGTAAAATAAATGTAACTATAACAGCTGTGTGTTACTATTAGTAGATTTTTTAGAATAAGTTACAAATGAATCACAATTTTACATAAATTTTTATTTAATGAATGACAAAGGCATGGATCTCCTTTTTTTTTTTTTTTTTAGAGAGCGTGAGAGGGAGGAGGATCAGAGGGAGAAGCAGACTCCCTGCTGAGCAGGGAGCTCGATGCAGGACTCGATTCTGGGCCTCCAGGATCATGACCTGAGCTGAAGGCAGTCGCTTAACCAACTGAGCCACCCAGGCGCCCACAGGCATGAATCTTCTTAAACTTTAAAAATTACAGCATGCGGATACATTATTTATTTCATTTACAGGGAATGCCTTGTTTATTACAGATTTATAGATTCCCTATAATACGTCTGAGACTATCTGGAATTCACCACCAGTAATTTGACAACCTCTTTCTAATTTATTGTGAACTTGCTGATTAGGGTGTTGTTATGTTCACTTTTTAATTTTGTAATGGATATATAATTAAGATATAAATCAGTGCACAAATAGTAAGAGTTCAAGCTTATAAATTTTGACAGTTGTATTGGCTTCTGTAACCAACACCCAAAACAAGACCGAGGGCATTTCCATCTGTAGAGAATCTCTTTACATCTCTAACTCCACCTCCTACCCTACCTCCTACCCAGAGGCAACCACTTACCTGACTCTTACCATTACACATTAGGATTGCCGGTTACACAATCTCAAATAAATGGATGATGCAGTCTATATGCTTTTGGTTTTTTTCTGGCTCTCTTTTACTTAGCATAATGTTTTAAAGATTTATCCATGTTGTTGCATGTATCAGTAGTTCATACCTTTTTTGTTTCTGAGGAACATTCCACTATATATTCACACCACAATTTGTTCATTTTCATTTGATAGACATTTAGGTTGTTGTCAGTTCTGAGCTTCTTAGGTGCTATGGAAATTCAAGTACAAGTCTGCTTATGGATGTACATTTTGATTTCTCTTGAGTAAATAACTAGAATTGGAAATGTTTGGCTGTAGATCTGCTTTGCTTTATAACAAATTGTCAAAAAGTTTTCTAAAGTGGTCATAATACTTTACACTTGAAGTAGTAATATATAAGCATTCCACTTAATCAAAATCCTGTCAGCATTTGAATATTCCGGCTGTTTTCATTTTAGCCATTTCAGTAGATGAGAAAGGGTATCATACTTTACTTTTAGTTTGTATTTCCTCAATGACTAATGATATTGAGCACCTTTTTATATACTTAACCACTTGTATATCTTTTGAGATATGCCTGTTCAGGTCTGTAGCCCCCTTTTTAATTTGGTTGCTTATCTTTGATATTACTGATTTGGTTGCTTATCTTTGATATTACTGATTTGTTGAATTCAACTATGCCCTTGATGATATTCTATCTGCAAGATCTGTACATTTCTGATAGAGGGGTGTTGAAATCTCCAACTATGATAGTTGAATTCATCTGTTTCTCTTTGCAGTTCTATTAGATTTTGCCTCACACGGTTTGATGCTCTGTTGTTAGGCTCATACACATGAAGGATTATAGTGTTTTCTTGGAGAGTTGACTCCTTTATCATTATGTGATGCCCTCTTTATCCCTGATAACTTTCCTTGTCTTGAAGTCTGTTCATCTGAAATTAATATAGCTATTTCTGCTTTTTTTTTTATTAGTGTTAGCATGGTATATTTTTCACCATCCATTTATCTGCAATTTATGTGTCTTTATATTTAACGTGGGTTTTTCACAGATAACCATATAGCTGGGTTTAGTTTTTTGATCTACTCTGACAGTATGTCTTTTAATTGGTGTTCAAAGTGATTTTTTAAAAAATTTTTTTAAAGATTTTATTTATTTATTTGAGAGAGAGAATGAGAGAGAGAGAAAGAGAGCAAGAGAGGGTAAGGGTCAGAGGGAGAAGTAGACTCCCCACTGAGCGGGGAGCCCCATGTGGGACTCGATCCTGGGACTCCAGGATCATGACCTGAACCGAAGGCAGCCGGTTAACCAATTGAGCCACCCAGGTGCCCTCAAAGTGATTATTAATGTAGTTGAATATCTACCATATTTGTTAGTGTTTTTTACTTGTCCTTTGTACCTAGTTTTGTCTTCCACTCTTTTTCTGCCTTTTGTGGATTTAATTGAGCATTTTATATTATTGCACTTTCTCTCCTTTCTTTGCATATCAGATATATTTCTTTTATTACTTTTTTTTAGTAGTTGCCCTAGAGTTTGCAATATAGATTTACAGTTAATCCAAGTCTACTTTCTTTTTTTTTTTTTTTTTAGATTTTTATTTATTTATTGGAGAGAGAGAGAGAGCACAAGCAGAGGGAGAAGCAGGCTTCCCGCTGAGCAGGAAGCCCAACGCAGGGCTGGATCCCAGGACCCTGGGATAATGACCTGAGCTGAACGCAGACTCTTAACCCACTTAGCCACCCAGGTGCCCCCCAAGTCTACTTTCAAATGACACTATACCATTTTGTGGATAGAATGAGTGCTTTATGTGTTCTCTTGTTTGTTTCATTTTGTTTTGGCATTTATCCTACTTGGTGTTCTCTGACATTTCTGGATCTATGCTTGGTGTCTAACATTAATTTGGGAGATATTCTCAGTCACTGCTGTAACAGATATTTCTTCTGTTTCTTTCTTCTCCCTCTGGTATTTCTATTGTGTATATGTTACACCTTTTGCAATTGTCCGAAAGTCCTTGGATATTATGTTTTGTTTTGTTTTGTTTTGTTAGTCTTTGTATTCTTTGCTTTTCAATTTTTGGGGATTCTATTGATATGTCCTCTATCTCAGAGACTCTTTCCTCAGCTGTATCCAGTCTACTAATAAACCCATCGGAGGCATTCTTCATTTCTGTTACAGTGTTTTTGATCTCTGGCATTTCTTTTGGTTCTTTCTTAGGATTTCCAGCTCTTTGCTTACATCGCCCATCTGATCTTGCATGCTGTCTACTTTATCCATTAGAGCTCCTAGCATATTAATCATAGTTGTTTTAAATTCCTGGTCAGATAATCCCTGCCATATCTGCTTTTGATGTTTGCTCTGTGTTTTCAAATTGTGTTTTTTGCTTTTTGGTATGCATTGTATTATTTTTTGATAGTACCACAGGAGACATAGGGTAAAAGTAACTGCTATAAATATGCCTTTAGTCATGTGGTGGGAAGGGTGAGGGAGGGAAATGTTCTATTGTCCTGCAATTGGGTCTCAGTCTCTTAGTGAGCCCATGCCTCTGGACTATGAACTTCACAAGCATTTCTCGTGTTTTTCTCTCCATAGGATGGCTGGAGTTGAGGGTTTTCCTTCACCCAGTTCAGTTAGGCTCTGATAATACCCCAGCAGGTTAGGCTCTGGTTAACTAGTTTCTTCTGAAGGCAGGCCCAGTGAAAAATTATTATTGATTTGCAGAAGTTATTTTTATATGCTGAATAAAAGTCCTTTTTTGATATATGTACTGCAAACATTTTTCCTAATTTATATATAATTTATATTTTCTTCTTTTATATTCTTTTATATTTATATTGATCTAGCTTTTGAATTTGTCTATAATTGATCTTGATTTGAACATTTCTGTGCAGAGCAAGGTAGGTTAATGAAGTGAGGTTTATTTTTTTTCTGTACTGACATCCAGTTGTTCCAACATCAAAACTTTTCCCATTGGTACCTTGGAAGAAAATCAAATTGCCACTTTAAGTGTGGGTCTATTTCTGGCTTTCTATCATGCTCCACTGATCTATTTGTCTGTTGTTATACCAATACAAAACTATATTGATTGCTTTAGCCTAGTATGGAGTCTGGAAATAAAAATAAAAATCACACATTTTTGTTCTTTATATATATTTGTAATTTTACATAACTTGTATTCCATATAAATTTTAATAACAGCTTGGTAGCTTAACAAAGCCTGCTAAAATATTGATAGAGATTACTTTGAATATTTTGATCAATTTGGGAAATATATTAACAATGCTCTCTTCTAATCCATTAATATATATTTACACTTATTTGTGTCTTTTTATATTTATCTCAACAATATTTTGTACTTTAGAACATAGTCATTGCACATCTTTGTTAGGTTTATTCCTAACTATTTGAGCTCTTATTATTATAAATATTTTTTTAATTTTTATTTCCCATTTGTTCATTATAGAAATACCATTAATTTTTTGTACATTAACCTTGTATACATACAACCTCACTAAATTTATTTTTACTGAGGGTTTTCTTTCTGTAGATTCCATAGGGATTCCTAAGTATACAATCATGTCATTTAAAAAATATAGTATAACTTTTGCGTTATGATCTCAATGCTTTATATTTTTTTATCTTACCTTATTGTACTAGTAAGGTCTTCCACTATAATGTTGAATAGAAGTGATAAAAGCCGACATCCCCATCTTGTTCCTACTCCTAAGGGAAAAGAGCTTAATGTTCTACCATTAGTTATAATGTTATCTGTAGGTTTATCAGAGATATCTTTTATTAGAGTAAGGAAGTTCCATTCTACTTGAAGTGTTCTGGGAGTTTTTATCATAAAAGAATGTTAAATTTTGTCATCTGATATATATTTCTCTTTTATTCTATTAATGGGATGGCTTATTTTAATTTTCAAATGTTAAACCAATCTTGCATTCTGAGATAATTTCCACTTATTATAATGTATTATTCTTCTTATGTTTTGCTAATATTTTAATAAAGATTTTTACATCCATGTTTATTAGGCATGATGGACTATATTTTTCTGTTCTTACAATGTTGTTGTCAGGTTTTGGTATCAGGATTATAATGGTCTCCTGAAAATCATTGAGACGTTTACCTTCCTCTTTTTCATTCTGAAAGAGTTTATAAAGATTTGGTTATTTTCTTCTTTAAATATTTCAAATAATTCACTGGAGACCATCTGGATCTGGAGTTTTATTCATGGGAATACTTAGGATTACAAATTAGTTTATTAGATACGTGGATATTTAGATTTTCTGTATTATTTTGTATCAATTTAGCTAAGCTGATTTTTTAAAGGAATGTTTCCATTTTATATAATTTGTCAAATTTATTCATGCTCATAATATTCATCTTTTTAAATATTTTTGTACAATATGTACTGATCTGTCCCTTTTCCTTATTGATGTTGGTAATTTGTGTCTCCTTTCTTTTTTAATCTTTTTGAAAAGCCTTGCTAAATGTTGATTAAAGTATTTTTTTAAGTAGCTCTTGGTTTTATTCATTTTCTCTATTATTGCTCTTTTGTATTTCTTTTATTTCTGCTCTCATTTTTTCCTCTAATTTTAGTTTAGGTGTAAGTTGTTCTTATTTTTCTGTCTCCTTAATGTAAAAACTCAGATAATTTAATCTATTTTTTTAAGCTTTTATTTATTTATTTATTTGAGAGAGAGAGCGAACACACAAGCAGGGGGAGCAGCAGAGGGAGAGGGAAAAGCAGGCTCCCCACTGAACAGAGAGCCTAATGCAGGGCTCAATCCTGGGATCATAACCTGAGCCAAAGGCAGATGCTTAACTAACTGAGCCACCCAGGTGCCCCTCTAAGTATTATTTTTAATGTAAGATTTTAAAGTTATAGATTATTCTTTAAGCAAGAATTTAATTACATTCCACAAGTTTTGATATATCGTGCTTTCATTATCATTCATTCCAAATCAAATTTTATTTTCCCTCTGATTTATTCCTTCCTTCCTTTCTTTCTTTCTCTTTTCTTTTTCTTTCTTTCTTCTTTCTTTCTTTCTTTTGTTCTCTCTCTCTCTCTCTTTCTTTCTTTTTTGATTTTGGGTTTACAACTTACAATCCTGAGATCAAGGGTCTCATGCTCTACCAACTGAGCCAACAAGTTACCCCTTCCCTCTGATTTCTTCTTCGCCCAACAGGTTATCTAGGATGTATTGATTCATTTCTAGATATTTGCTAAATTTTTGGATATCTTATTAATTTCTAATTTATAACCATTCATCAGACAAAATATTCACAACTAATTTAAACTTATAATATTTATTGAGACTTGTTTTATGGCCCAAATTGTGTTCACATGTAAGGATATTTTTTTCCCACAGTTGTTTTATGTAATGTTTTATTAATATCAAAAAGCTGACAATGCTAATCAAATCTTCTATATCCTTATTTTGTATTCTCCTATTTGTTCTATCAACTGGTAAAAGAGTGGTATAAAAATCTCCAGCAATGGTTACTGAGGTCCAACATATTCTGTTTCTTATGGATTAAAGTTTTGTTATTAGATATGTACACATTTAAGATTAACTTTTATAAATGTATATTTTTCAGGCAAAACTTATTATTTGTATTAATATGGTGAAAGTCTGTGGCCAGTGAGGTGTACAGAGTGAAAAAGAGTGACAGGTATCTCCAAATCATGTCTAGAATTTGAGCACCTGGTGGCTCAGTCGGGTAAGTGTCCCCCAACTCTTGACAGCTCAGGTCATGATCTCAGGGTCATGAGATCGAGCCCCATCTTGGGCTCTGTGCTGGGTGTGGAGCCTGCATAACATTCTCTCTCTCCCTCTCCCTATGCCCCTCCCCACATGCTCATGTTCACTGCTCTCTCTCTCTCTGTAAAAAAATAAAAAATAAAATAAAATTTACATCTTGTCTTTCACTGAAAACATCTAGAAAAAATGGTAACCAAGTGTGAAAATCACTATTCTTAGGATCCCTGGCAGGTATGTTCCCTTGTTAAAAAGACGTAAAGAAAAATTAGTCACCAAGAATCAAATATTAGGAAACTTAAGAACCAAATTAAGCCATTCTTTTTAATTGGGTTTTTGAAACAACAAATGGCCATTCTGGATATTTCTCTGTTGTCTTCCATTCTGTTGGCTTCTACTACATCCAAATAAGACAATCAAGGAAGTTGTGTTTTATTAGTGTTACAAGATTTCCTTGACTAATGTCTCAGTGACTTTGGAAGCAGCATTTCAGAGAGAAAGTAAATTTTGCAGTCTTTGAGTGGTAGGGCAACTGGAGGCAGATTTTATGGAGGACCATCAAGACGAGCAGTGAAATAAAGTCTCACAGAATTACGACAAGCATCCAAATCAAGTCACACAAAGTAGATCACATTGGAATAAACTGAAATAATTGGCAATTGTTATTATTTCATTTCATTTGTATTTTTCTCTTTGCTTGCTTGTTTATTTATTTTATTATTCTCTAACAACTTAGGAGTTTGATATTGGTCATAACCTGAATTATCACTAATAAGAAAACAGCTATTAATTTTACTTTGGAATAAAATATTTTTTTCTTCAAAAAAAAAAAGAACTCTGCTAGTGAGCTAGAATCTGCCCTTTTCTTGCCAAGGGAGAATTCTTTTTTTAAATTTTTTTAAAGATTTTATCTATTTATTTGAGAAAGAGAGAGAGCAAGTGAGTATGAGCAGGGCGAGGGGCAAAGGGAGAGGGAGAAGCAGATTCTCCGTGGAGCAGGGAGCCCGATGCCAGGGCTTGATCCCAGGACTCTGAAATCATGACCTCAGCCAAAAGCAGACACTTAACCAACTGAGCCAACCTAGGGCCCTCACCCCCCTTTTTTTTTAATGCTGAGGGAGAAGTCTATGTATGCTTACTATTCACTATTGCAGTTTTGTTCAACTTACAGATACTGGAGGAACAGAAATATCCATAGTCTTACTGTGACCTATTGTCTCAGTTTAAAGAAAATTTGTAGAGAATTCTGGCAAAATTGTCATGCAGGAATAAATCTCTTCTTAAAAAAAAAATACTTCAGTCTATTCCTTGCAAGACAATGCCTTTTTTCAGGGTTACATTTTCCTAAATGTAAGTAAAGTTACCATTTTCAGAATAGATCAATATGTAGATTCATGAATCCATCTCTTTTCAATAGACTCCTACAATAAATACTGTGTCTCTGATACTCTGTACATGTCCAAATCGTTTGCTTCTTCATGAAGCCAAATATGTTCCTAAGTGTGTTTATAAATCAAGATTTAGGGATCAGACCAAGAATGAGAAAAGACATTATTTTAAAGCATTTTTATGGTTAAATGATCACATGTTTGCATCTGTAAGAATGAATATCTTTTAATCAAATATCTAATATTCTCTGCAATAAAATATAAACCCCAAATACAGATATCTCACAAATATGAATTTATTTTACTTTTACCATTTGCTGCATGTATAAAAATACCCGTATTTTACTGAGAACAAATACCATGAGAAATTAGATTTAAATTTAATTTTATAATTGAGCTCTCTTTATTCAAGATAATTACTTATTATTTTTTTTTTTAAGATTTTATTTATTTGCAAGAGAGAGAAGGAGAGACAGAGAGCATGAGAGGGAGGAGGGTCAGAGGGAGAAGCAGACTCCCCGCCGAGCAGGGAGCCTGATGCGGGACTCGATCCCAGGACTCCAGGATCATGACCTGAGCTGAAGGCAGTCGCCCAACCAACTGAGCCACCCAGGCGCCCAAGATAATTACTTATTTTGTATGCTTCAGGATATTACACATAACTCAAGATGATGGTTCTTGACTATACTAGTAACACCCACTCTATATCAGCACCTGTGTGGAAGTCAAGAGAGTTTTCAGAAGAGTTTATAAAGTCCTTCCTTTTTAAGAACTGTTAATTTGTATTTTGGAATGTTCTTTTTAGGATTGCTAATTGCTAGGATGTTCAAAAGACATTGCTACCTGTTTTAGAAGGGACTTAAAAATCAGCATTATTACCTTAGGGAGTTATTGGGTTTTGAAATATTAATTATTGGTGATCACTGTGTTTCTAAATGTTATTGATGCCTAGAGGAGACACAGTCTCTGTTCTCACCAGAAATATTCCAAAGAAATTAAATGATAACTTAAAGCATAATGCATAGATTTGAAAACTTTTGCAAGTACTTAGATGGTTCTTTAATATGGTTCATTATGATGAGGTTATGATTGAGTATATAATGAATTAAGTTATAAATTAGTAAAAACAGTGATGTACTTTTGCAAAATACAATTAATGTCCTTACATTTGAAAGAACTATGTGGCTCACAACTGAAAAAAAATAGGCAGTAATCAAGTAATACTACTAACTAATGTTAAAATCCATTCCAGAGGTATGAGATTTTTTCACTGTGCTTAATATTAACTCTTCTATTATTTCCCAATGATTTCCTTTCCAGTTAGTTGTCTCTCAGATAAGACAAGTTCAACTTTATAATGCAGGTAAGATTCTTGGTCACCCCATTCCTTCTGGTGAATCTGGTTCAATCTCAAGGGACAATTGTAAATTTCACCTTTACATGCTGTATTCCTTATGTTCCCCTGCTCTTGTCAACCCCTATGTTTTCCAGATTCTCCAGTATTAACCCTTAAATAACTCCCCTTAGCATAAATTTTATGCCAGTCAGTGTTAGATGAAAATATATAATACTTTATAACTTGGTTTGCACTCTGCTTGAAGACAAATACCCCCATCACAGATTTCAGTAGTCTCTACATTTCCCAGTACAATGTTGCAATATCCCTAGTTAGACTAGCAGCAACATTACTATTATAGTAACTTAGGCAATTTTCAATATCAGCAGGTACAAGTATTATTCATTTTATAAGTGAAAATTTGTATTCCTAAGACTACCAGATTCTGAAAAAGTACAGAACAAATCTCATCCCTCTTTTAAATACCAATCCTTTTGGTCTATAAAAATAACCATAGAGTCATTTCTAGGCTATTTTCTAAGAAATACATCTTTGTCTCTTTAGATTCTCTCTTCTGGTTGTTAGAATATCATCCTACTCCAGATATATTTTGCTTTTTCCAATTTTCTTACAAATATATCTGGGAGAACTGAACATATATCCTAAATGTGGTTGTCAAGAACTGTGAAGGGTGAGGTTTCATCCTCATTACAAACTAACAAGTTAGCCTGCCATAGTTTCATGGATACTGACAGATGACATGAGATCCCTTCATCAGAGACAATGGACTTTATTCTCACTGCATAGCAGACAGAATGAACTTTATGTTTTCATCAACCTACCTTGCTCTCAAAGTCAAACAAGGCTGACAGAGAGCAGGCAAGGTTGATGCTAAGTAGGCAGTGGGTTTATGTTACAGCTGAGGATCACCAAACCTAGGAAAGTTTAATCTTTATCCTGAGCTGCTTGCAACTTTACTTTGTGGGAGACATTATCCATATTATACTGAACAGAGAACATACTTGCTGTGCTCCAGAGAACAACACTATTTCTATCTACCAAGGTTATGTAAACTATGTTTGCTATGTTTTCTATGCAAACATCTTTGAAAAGATAGTCCAGAATAAAAGCTGTCAGTTTCTCTGTTCTCAAGACATGTAGACATGAGTATTGTCTTTCAACAGTGGACTCATTAATGTAGATCACAATGAAATTGTGGATATCTTTTAAAATACAAATTAAGTGATGGTAATTCACAGACAAAAGATATGCTCCCACACATTTGTAGAATATAGTAGTCAATTTTGATTCTTTATTAAGGCCCGTTGCTCTTCCATACAGATGGCAGTGTTATCTGGTGAACAAATACAACAGTATTTTTTTCTAAGCTTTGGTTGCTAAAACAGAAATTCAATAGTGCAATTGTATATTGACTCAATAGGATGATTTCCTTTCAGATCATGCAATCACACAGCCATGTTACATAGGTTCAGTTTTCTAAGAATTCCTTTCTTAGCTAGAGTAGAGGTGGATAGGAATTGTATTCCAGCATATATCAAATCATTTAAGAGTTCACCAAAAGTCTAACTAACCCTGTAGCAATTAGTAAAATGACATGTGTTTTCTGACCAGGAAGACTCCATGGTACCACAGTAGGACATTTGATTCATCATGTGAGAAGAATTTTATTTTTCAAATTTCTTATGATTATACATTATTATTATTATTTTTATTATTTTGCATTATCTTGACACCATGAGAACCCTGGCAGGACAAAGAATATTTTAAGACATAAAAATAATAATTAATTATGTGTATAATCATTTTCCATTTAAGCTCTTAAATCAGCACATAGGTTAATAGAAGTCTCCAAGAATGGGAAACATGTACCTCTAGGGTATTAACCAGCCTGTTCCAAAGCAGGGCTATTTCTGGTTTGGAATATTTAAAGCAATGTTTTAAGATTCAAAAACTTTCACAATATGCTTAGGACTTGATTGCTTTGTCAAATGTCTCCAATCTTGTGAAAATATTCCCTGATATTTAATTAACTGAAACCTTCTTCTCTTCAGATGTAACCTCGATTGTAATTAGAAATGCATGTGTCAACATTTCTAATTAGTGGTGGTAATTAATATTTATTGAGGGTGCACAGGGCAGGTGGTGATGTTCTAGACCCTTGAGTAGCATGAGCAGAATTTCAGAGAAAAAAACATTATGGCTGTGTATACATGGCAAAGCACACTCACAGGGTTTGGAAATGAAAGGATGAGGAGTCAGATTAGTGATTGTCATGTCACTCCAATATGTCATAATTGACAATGGAGAAACAAGCCAGGATAAAAATGGTCGGCTTAATTTCCTCCTCCCACCTCAAATCTGTACTTCACTCCTCACAATTTGATTATCTAAGCCTGGAACTAATGAAGATTTATAACAAACCCATTGAGGAAGCTGTTTGGAAAAGAAAATTATAATTTTAGAAAAGTAGCAAATACAAAAAATACTTGTCTAAAAAAATCAACAATAACCGCGGACATGGAAAATGTCAAATTTAGTAAGCTATAATTATAAGGCAAAGTGTAGGTTCAACATGGTATGTGAATGCTGAATTTTAATTTTCTATGATCGTTATCTGACATTTCACCCTGGAGATGTTTGTGGCATGAATTACTCTGAGGTTTCTTACATGAAGAAGTACTCTGATGCTGTATAGTTTCATTAAAAATTTGAATGGAAAACAGAACAAAACAGAGCCAATAACAATGATTATTAATGTAAACCACAGGATTGATATTCTAAACAAAATTAGATTATAATATAGCATTAAATCCAACAAGATAAATCAGATGGAATGAGGTACCACGTTGTATTTATATCTGATGATCAAACACAAGTTTGATCAAAAGAAGTTTCTTTAATTACTTAAGTATATGTATTAAAAGCATAAAAGTAGTAAAAATATAAGAAAAGTGTTTTATATAATTTATAAATAGAAGGGATAAAAATATACAGGGTAATTTTTTAATGGCACCACAATCAGAACTAAGAAAAAGTGACAATGTTGACCACCTTAAAATAATACAGGGTTATGCATATATAACACAAATACTATATAATATTTAACAAAGAATTATATAAGTGACAAGCACAAAAATGTTTGCAAAGTATATGGAAGACCATGGGTTATCCTTAAAATACAAAATGCTATTGTTTACTTTAAAAATAGCAACACTGAAATAGGAGAAAAGTGAACAAAAAGCACTTATAGGTAATTCAAAAAAGAAAAAGGCAAATGGACAATAAGCATACAAAAATGCACTTACAGTCATTTAAAATTGAAGAAACACAAAATCCAAACTAATGAGTTTTTTAACCTATTTATTAGATTAGTATAGGTTAAGGCTAAATTGTTTGAAATATTGTCAAGTGTTCAAAATCTGACATGCTCATATTATTGTTGGGAGCTTGAAAATTGGCACCATCCTTCTGGATGGACATTGACTCTATGTACCAATTTTACTTCTGTGGATTTGTCTGAAGAGATAATAAGGTAAATATGAATCAACAAAGACTGGAGTAGTGTTTTTAGTAGCAAAAAAAAAAAACTAAAAACAGTCAAAATGTTAGTCAATAGCAAATCTGATTATTATTATTTTTTTTAAAGATTTTATTTATTTGACAGAGAGAGATACAGCGAGAGAGGGAACACAGCAGCGGGAGTGGGAGAGGGAGAAACAGGCTTCCCGCGGAGCGGGGAGCCCGATGCGGGGCTCAATCCCAGGACCTGGAATCATGACCTGAGCCGAAGGCAGACGCTTAACGACTGAGCCACCCAGGCACCCCGCAAATCTGATTATTATGAAGTGTTCATTCACTGAATAATATGCAAACGTATTACATGTTGAGAAAACAGTGCATTGGTATGAAAATGACATCAACCCTATATTGTCTAAAAAGCACATTACAGAGGAATATGTATAATATGATTTAAGTGGTATTTTTCTAAGTGTGTTAATGGAATATTAGTTCCACAAAAAGAGTTATGTGATCTGTATAATCAAATTGTTTGGGAAATGATGCATATTTTATTCATTTTTATTTGAAATTTACAAGGCACGTGAGTGTATTATAGGTTCTGAAAAATCTGTCCACAAAATACCTTTGTTTAGTCCAAATTACTTGCTAAAATTATTTGATTTAGTTTTTTGCATAATTTATTGAAACAGCTCCAGTCTCCTACTCTGTGCTTCACTTTGGAAAATGTGTGTGCATAGGAATAAAAATTTGCCAAGACAGATACCAAATTAACAACGGCCACCCTAGAGAATGGGAAATTTAGAAATTTAATATTTCGTGTTATACATTTTCTACATTATACCATATTTGATTTTTTTTAACTTGAGTAGTCAGAAAAATAAAAGTTTTATGGAAAATAAGAAAGAAAAAGTGAGCACGATTGCAGACTTCTAGTTTAAATAACACCTTTAACACGGCCTTTCAGACTTCTCACCTAAACAGCTAATAGACTTTAAAAAATTACCAATTCACAGAACAGGTGGAAACTATACCTTACATACAAATTACAGCCAGAACCTTTGGGGAATTCACCTTAACTATCAAGTCAGTGGCCCTGAATTGAGAAAATGTATCTTTCATTTTCTAAAATGTCAGTTTCCAAAAAAGTATATACTTTGTTTCTTTCCCATCACACACTTCAAGTCCCTCAGTCCCAGCATCAATAGCAAACCAAACTCCACCATTTCCCATAGCATGCTGAGTAGCCAGAGCAGTGATCCCAAACTATACCCATCTCCCACTTTTTAAAAATCCATTTGGGCACTGCAAATTCCTGGAAACAAAGGTGGGGAATGAATTTGGCCAGTGGTACTTGCATCCTGTCTAAGATGTTGCTACTACTAGTTAAATGTGGAGGTCCAAAGGGAGACTAGGACATTGTGTAAATTAAACATTATTGTGAGAGTCATTAGTCCAGAGAATCCAAGAACCATATAGTGGGGACAGTAGAAAAGACCAGCTCCATTTAGTAGAGGCACAAAAGAAACTGCAAACTGAGCCGGTTGCTACAGAAATCTACCATGACCCATTTCTCCCACTAATGCTTAATCTTTGGAGACACTGAATAAGGTAAGAGACTAGCCATGCCACTTAATTAACCAAACATGGGGCCCCTGAGTAGGAAAACAAATGTGGGGTCTTTGAGAGGGGAAAGAACTTTATCCTTGTGTTCGTTCTATTTACTATTTAGGAAGGTGTAGGAACTGGAAGAAAATTTGATAAATATTTGGTGTCATGAGGTGAAGAAAATCAACCATGATGAGGAAAGAAGGGATGTGATAAACATATCAAAATGTCTGTCCCAACTATAGAAAGATAAATTAAAATGGATAAAAATGAAGCTGGTGTAAGATGATGCAGAAGTGCCAGGAAGTTGAAATTGCAAGGATCAGAGACAATGCTGGACATGTGGTAAGGGGCACATCTAACACTGCATATATTCATTCATTCAACATATATATCTTGACTCTAATACATTCAAGGCCCTGCTCAATGCTGAGGACACAAGGGTCAACAAGATGAAGATGTCTAAATATATGATATTGAGGATATTAAGATTCTAAAATGAAGGTGAAAATCACAGAGCTGAAAACTCCAAGGTAAATTTAGATATATACCAGAGTAACAGCGCTCTGAAAGGGAAGTGGAGGCGAAACTGTTGTCTCTGAAAACAAAGCCAGTTATCTAAGAAACAAGGTACATGTTCTCAGATCAAAACTAATAATATTGAGGAAAGTTTACAATCCCACCAAAAAACAACAACAACAACGAAGACACATTCTTGAAACAAAAAGAAATACAGGTAACGGAAGTTATTATAAATATCATATATTGACTTACTGCAAGCATTTCCTCAAATGTTGGAGTATATCAAGTTTGCATTCTCTTATCACTATGTTTCATAAAGCCTAACCAATGCAATAAGATATGGAGTAGAAATAAAAGGCATAGCAATTGTAAGGAGTTTGTGAAATAGTATTATTTATAAACATATAAATTATTTTATTTGATCCCTAGGAAAAGGAAAATCAGAGAGAAAACAGTTAATAGGGACATTAATTAGAGTGGCTAGTTAATAAATATACACTATCAAGAGTTTTCTTAGTTATTTTACAAACCAACAATAATTTGTTATAAAGTTTTTCGGTAAAGAGGTATGTCCACAATAAAAATATCAAGACTTATCATAAATTCAGTCCCTTCAATTTATTAATATTTATCGTAAATATCAACCAAGAGTAGAATGTTTTAATTAATTAATGCACAAGAAATATTGATGAACCACAAATATCCATTTTGAAAGACATATAACCGCACAATATCACATTAAGGAAAGAAACACAAATGTATGTATTTTTTGTCATATAAATGTTATATAAATATATAAAACATACATTCATAGAAAAAATATAACCTTTGCTCTCTTGGGTGATGAGATTATAAACCATTTTTAAATATTTCTTAACATTAATCATATTCTACTTTGAGTTAAAATGTATAATTTTTAAAGATAAGGCATGTAACTCTAAGGATGGGAGAAATGGGGTTTGGGGTGAAATCATTCACAGTAACCAACAATCAGCCAGTAGCTAACAGTTTGTTGTGGCTTTTTGAAAACTAGCATAATCTTGGGGCGCCTGGGTGGCTCAGTTGGTTGGGCGACTGCCTTCGGCTCAGGTCATGATCCTGGAGTCCTGGGATCAAGTCCCGCATCGGGCTCCCTGCTCAGCAGGGAGTCTGCTTCTCCCTCTGACCCTCCTCTCTCTCATGCTCTCTGTCTCTCATTCTCTCTCTCTCAAATAAATAAATAAAATCTTTAAAAAAAAAAAAGAAAACTAGCATAATCTTAGAACACATTGATAGGGAAATAATTGTGGTAATCATACAAAGTCATAGCTGCACTAACTTGGCTCTGGTTGCAGTGTAGTGGAGTACAATAGTCTGCGTATAAAAGTATAGGAGTCAGTTTGAGAAATGAATGCAGGTTCACTGAAAGCATACATAGATAATAAGCATATGGAAACCCTGTTCTCGAAGGAATAACTAAAGAGACTGATACGAGATTTTACGAGAGAGAGAGAGAAATTTCAATATATATCAAAAGAACCAGTTGGTAAAACTTAGAGTATAAAAGAATCAGGAAAGGGGAATTAATTTAATTTTGTCTGTATTTTCTTTTTTGGTATTTACCTTTTTTTTTTATACATATTTTCTTTTTTTTTTTTTAAAGATTTTATTTATTTATTTGAGAGAGAGAGAATGAGAGAGAGCACATGAGAGGGGGGAGGGTCAGAGGGAGAAGCAGACTCCCCGCCGAGCAGGGAGCCCGATGCGGACTCGATCCAGGGACTCCAGGATCATGACCTGAGCCGAAAGCAGTCGCTTAACCAACTGAGCCACCCAGGCGCCCTTGGTATTTACCTTTATTTTACCTGTACTTGCTTATATTTTCCTCTAGGATTTAGCTAAAACAATGATTCAGATAAGAATAGCAGAATTTAAAACCAAGTTTTGGAGCCATATTTGCAAGACATAAGGAAAACTGGAGTAGAAAAACTATCCTGTTCTTGATCTGTAACATAATGGTGGGTCTGTATGTTATTATTTTATTCTATGCTAAATAATTCCAGACTTAGGTATAAATCCCTTCAAGTTTAATTCAGCTGTTTGGGTATCCTTAAACAAATCAAAATCTCCTATCTAAATGTCATACTAAGAAGCAATATCAAATCTAGGTTAGTTGTGTTAGGATAGGATGGTATTATGTGGTTTTAGCTGAATAACATATACACCCCTATGTATACATTCAACTCCCTATCCCTATTTCCACTTCTTTCTCGTGTATCTTAATACCTGATCTTCTTCTTTGTATGGCGTTAGAGGTAGATTGAAATCTTTTCTTCTAAGAACTATGCAATAAAAGCTAATCCACCTAAGAGTTTCCCCAGTCTATAGCCATGAAGGGATTAAATTTTTTAAAAGTTTTAAGCCTTTTATTCTTAAAATATATAACTTGTTTAGTGGACCACTCAATACAAAATTACCCTCTGAATCTATAAAGAATGTATAAATTAGGAACATATAAGTTCCTTCCCAATAAAAAAATAACCATAGTCTGTGACCAAAAAAAAAACAAAAACAACTTACCATTTACTTAAAATCCATATCTGCAAATTGCACTAATTATGAAATATAGCATTACACTTGATTCCTCTTTACTAATACTACATTTTAGGACAATTTTTGTCAACTCTATTATAGCTAGAATTATGTTCTCAATGTCAAAATTATTAACATTTTTGATTAATATAAAAAAGACATATCCTTATTAAGGAAACCAAAGAACAATCAATTTTAGCTATATTTGCCCTTGAGGATTTACAGAAATTGTCTTAGGTAATTCACCCCATGGAGTCTGTGATGATAACGTGATAGAACATATTCATTAAATTCTGGTTTACCTTAAGTATTTCAACTGATTTGCCTTTCATCATTTTTCATAAATATTCTATAGTAGACTAAACACAAATAAGAATTTAAATTTAATACATATTTCAATAACCTCTCGTTAAGGCAACAGGAAACAGAAATGGAATGAGCCATTCAAATTGAAAGAGTTCTAATTTGGGAGGAACAGTTCGGGGGGAGGGGCGTGAGAATACACAACATATTTAGTATGCACTGACCAGTCAGAATGGATAATGGCCGAGTTGGAATGGACATAAACTAAGCCACCTGTATACCTAATCCCGCAACTGGTAGAATATTAGACCTTCTTTTAAGCAATATCTTCATGTCTTTATTCCCCAAACTCTCCCCAACAGCAACAGATAATACAACAGTTAATCTGAAGTCGGCCGAGTATTCACTGAGAGTACTAACAGAGGGTGGGGGCAGAGACAGGAATTGAGAGGCTGCATCCTAGGAGTGAATACCCAAATGCCTGCAGCCCGGTCCAGAGTTCCACATCAAAATGTCTTGCAATCTGAATATTGTTGAACTTCTACCATTCTCTTTCTTTCATTTTTTCTGCCTTTTATACTTTGGCCTGCATTTTCAACAAAACATTATGATAGAATCATTTTTTCTTTGAACTGATCACCACTGTTTCTACAAAGATGCAGTAAGCCCCAGTTACCCTAGAAGAAGAAAAAAATTCAACACGACCATGGTTAAATCTAAAATAAATATTTTTGTAAATGTAAATATATAAGTGGATTTCTTAGGTGGAACTGTATTACATTTATGACAAGAAGTAAGACATAAATGAAAATTCACAAATTATTTATTTTACTTTAGGTGTAAGTATCATTGATGAATGAGAACAAATGTATGTAATCGCTTAGCCAAATGTCAACTGGCTGCAATGACTGGTTGTCTTAGCAAGAAAGGGGTGAAATAAGATGTGCATTTTTTGCATAGTAATATTTTCATTGATTAAAAAAGAATATAAATCAAATATTTGAATTGTCTCCCACCATCACCGTTCTTTTTTTTTTTTTTTTAAAGATTTTATTTATTTATTTGACAGAGAGACAGGAGAGAGGGAACACAAGCAGGCGGAGTGGGAGAGGGAGAAGCAGGTTCCCTAGTGAGCAGGGAGCCCGATGTAGGGCTCGATCCCAGGACCCCGGGATCATGACCTGAGCCGAAGGCAGACGCTTAACGACTGAGCCACCCAGGCACCCCCCACCATCCCACCGTTCTTAAAATTCAGTTAGGAAAATGCACTATTCCATCACTGTTCCTATAACGTATTTAGAAATAACTACACCCCAAACAAAACCAGCCTTACATTTTTGGCCTTGTCTTCTACAACCTTGCTACGGTCTGTGGATGAGTAACTGAGAAATGCAGAAACCCAGGCCCCAGAGATCTGAATTTTAACAGGATCCACAAGTGATTCATATGCACATTGAATTAAGAAGAACTCAATTTAGAAAAAGTGTTCAGTAACACACACGTTCATTTTTTTAAAGATTTATTTATTTGAGAGAGAAAAAGAGCATGTGAATAGAGGGAGGGGCCGAGGAAGAGGGAAAAGCAGACTCCCCACTGAGCATGGAGCCCAACTCCAGGCTCGATCTCAGGACCTGAGCCCAAATCAAGAGTCGGTCGCTAAACTGAGTGAGCCACACAGGCGCCCCAGAAACTCAATTATTATAGGCAAGTCTGAAACACCTAAATAGTATCACTTTTTTGGTACTACATTCAAAATATTTTCATCCTAAACTAAACTAATATTTCTCATCTAGTAGGAAAAATATAATTGTGAAGACATCCACACTTAACATTTTAGTACCCACAGATGGAGGTCCCTGCCAATGGTTCTTTCCTTTCCCTTCCTATACTTGGCTCTTTTCTGCTCTGTAAGGGCTGTTTACACATGCCTATGAATTCTTCAGTCTGAGTTAGTCTAAGCTCTAGGCAGCCACTCCTACAAATAACCACCCAGTGGCCACCATCAGGACTCTGGATGCACACTCCAATGGCAGTGGCAAGAAGTAACCCTGGAGGATGGCCCTGGTTGCTCTTTCTAGACTCAGAGCATGGTTCTAGACAGGTGGGAGGCCTCAGGGAACACGGTTTTTGCTCCAGACACTGGAGCAACACACAGTTAAAAGAAGACCAGAACAAGGAGTTGGAAAATAGAGTAACTTAGGAAAAAACTCTTAAATTCAACTTTGTTTCAGTCTAAGTGTCCTTTTCCACAAACACCCTGGTCTATAATGTATTTCACATTTATATCATCAGATACCCCTCGTTCCTTAACAAAATATGCATGAAGACACTTTTAATCCTAAATTTGTAGTTAAACACTGAAATGTAAGAGTCGGGGATGAGATCAGTAGGAAAAACAAATCATGTTTCATAAAAGAACAATAATAGGACACCAGAAACCTCTTCTCTCTTAAATAGGCTATTTTAATTCTGAGCTCAACATTCATCATTTCTTTCCTAGCCCTTTAGGAAAAAAAAAATACACATCTAGATCTGAATATTAACATTCAGTAAATATTTAAATTGGTGCTGAAGAGAGGGTATTCTGCAAGCCCAGTAGATTGTGCTCACTCATTCATAACTTCTTTCAGCTCTTTGCTCTGTGTCTTACGTCTAAACACTGATTTCTATAACTCTTAATATATTTACAATAAATGAAAAACCTGGTTAAATAATTTTCTACAGAACTGAAATTAATTTCAGTTTGCCATGAGGAATGCAAATGTATTGTGCACTTTCTTGAAAAAGCATGTAAAGCATAATGCTAATCAAAATTTTAACTGAATCAAAACACAAAACAGCTACTTTTATAATGTATTCAATCCTTAATTGAAATTCAACATCATTAAAAAATTAAAATTTTTAGATGCCATAATTGCTTAAATAACCTTTTGAGCATTATATGTTAAATATTTGCCTGTATTAAAAAACATTTAACGGCTTAGTATTAAATCTCTTAGACACACGCTCAGCAAATAGCTTCATAAGCCAAAGAATACAATGTTGCAAATATTGTGCCAGCAAGAAAAAAAAATATCACATTTTTTGCAGACATCATCAGCCAGCCATTTCAAAAAGTTATTAACTAACATATTTTGTTTGATGTTTTAAATTCTCCCTACCTGTCCCCTTTAGGAACTGGGTTCTTATTACAAGCCTCCCCGTATATTGAAAACCTTTAGTCTGAGGAATATTTGCCATTGAATCACTTAAAGTGTGCCCTTTCTGCCTGTCCGATTTATGCTGTAAATGAATGCACCATGCTGTCTTTGGAACTAGGTCATGGCCTTGAGTCCTCAAGAATCAAGTTCATGACTGACAGGAGTTCCTTGGAAGTGTTTTAGCCATATTGATACGGGATTATAAGAGACTCTTTTCACAGTATTATGTTACACATTCATTCTGAGCATGTTATTTTTTAATAAACTATCTTCAAATAGTTTCAGACTTACAAATTACGAAGCTCTTACAGAGTTTCTATGTACCTTACACCCAATTTCCTCTATTTTTATCTTAGATTAGTGCCGTCCACTTACTTTAATGAACCAATTTTGATACATTATTAAATAAAGTCAACACATTGTTCAGTTTTTACCTTTTTCCTGTTTTTTCCTGATTTCATCCAGGAACTACATTTTATTGTGCAGTCACGAGACGTGACTTAGGCTGTGACAATTTCTCAGACTTGGCTTATTTTTGATACCCTTCCCTAATTTGAGAAGTAATGGTGAAGTATTTTGTAGAATGTCTCAACTGGGATTTGTATTGTGGTTTTCTCATGGTTGGACTGGGATTGGGTATTTTGGGGGAGGAAAACTACAGAGGTAAAGTGCTACTTTTGCCACATTACATCAAAGGTACATACAATCAACACGATTTATTACTGTCTATGTTGCTCTTGCTCATTTGGTTTAGAAAGTGTCCCATTTCTCCACTGTAAAGTTACTCTTTTCTCCCCTTTTTCATTTCATTTCATTTCATTTCATTTCATTTCATTTCATTTCATTTCATTTCTCTCCCTTTTTCATTTCATTTGTTCTTTGGAATAAAGTCACTATGCATAGCTCACACTTAAGAAGTAGAGATTTATGCTCCATCTCCTTGAGGGCAGAGTGTATATATATACATACACATATATATAAATTATATGGAATTCTGCACAGATTTGTGTCTTATCCATCATTCAATCATTTATTTATATCAACATGGACTTGGGATATATTTCATTTAAACTTTGACTTATAATCTAATACTGTTTTATTTTATTGTTCTGTCTAGCTGCAGCAGTTGGGAACTTTTCCAGTTGGATCCTGTGTTGTTTTCACATATCCCCTTCAATGTGTTGTTTGTTGTTTGAGCACTTTCTTACTTTCTGGCACAACACTATGCTCCAGGCCTACCTTGTATATATTCGACCCCATCTGAGTATCAGCTACCTCTCCAAGGATCCCTGGTTCCTTTTATTAGAGAATGGTATTATAAAACCAAAATCTAGGAGCTAAGCGTACTCATTGCCACTGAGGTTTATATCATCACTTCTAGACCCTCTCAGCTGATGCAGCAAGGAAATATATACCCATCTATACACACATACCTATAAATATTTGTTTATGTAACCATTTGTATCTATATTAAACTAACCATGAATTCATAATAATGTTTCCATTTCTAACCCATTACCACATGGATCATTTTAGCCTCATCCTTTTGCTTATCTCTAAACTATTATTCCAAAAGTAGGAGAAACCTGGCTCCCATTATTTACCATGCATTTATTTAATTGCTCGATTCCAGCATGTATGATTAGCAATATCAAAATTTTATAACCTCAAAAAAATTTGTGACCTCTATCCTGTTGGAAACAATTTTACTGTTTCCCAAAACTAAAGTCCAGTGTTTATATGCAGTTCATTTTGCCTTATGCCTCTTGCCCTGCAACCTCAGTTCTCTGATTAGCCCAAGAAAAGTCATTAAGTTTTAGATTGTTCAGGTTTTTCTTCCCACAGAAGAGAATTATGACTCCAAGATCTTTCCATATTGGAGCAGAAAAGGCCATGTGATTTTTTAAAAGATTTTATTTATTTATATGAGAGAGAGAGAGAGGGAGAGCACACAGAGAGAGAGAGTGAGAGGGAGAAGCAGGCTCCCCACTGAGCAGAGAGCCCAACATGGGGTTCAATCCCAGGATCCTGAGATCATGACCTGAGCCAAAGGCAGATGCTTAACCGACTGAGCCACCCAGGCACCCCTGATTTTTTTATGCTTATATTTACTTAACTTCATACCATAACAAATTTTACAAAGAATAAACGATTTTAAGGGAAATTCCCACTCTTGGAGTATGTGCATTTAGCTAACATTTCTTCCAAGGTAAAGAGAATGACACTGCAGTGTGTAATTTTAGGTACACACAAGTTGCTAGCAGAATTTTTGAGTAGCCTACAGCAAGCCTGGAAATCATTTCTTTTAACTTGTGTCTAGATAGTTGACCAAAATTTTTGGAACATATTGATTCAATTATTCATCAATCAATTATTCATTACATATTTATGTGCTTAGTTACTGCCCCAAACTATTGAACAAAGATCATACAGCTTTCCTGTGAATGTGTTCCTTTAGTTTTTCTACACCGAAGGAGGTTACTTTAAAAGATGCTCCTATTTGCTTATCAGTGGACACAGTTTTCATAGAAACACTCCCCTTCAGAAAAAAAATACGTATTATTATGATATGATGGTCTGGGGCTAGAGGTAGAAAAGCTAAGGATTCCAGACCTTGAAAGAGGAAACAAAAAACTTTGTTTCAAGCAATTCTTATGTAAATCACTTGAAGCAATTAACTATAGAAAATATAAAGGATAGCGGCACCTGGGTGGCTCAGCTGGTTGAGCGTCCAACTCTTGATTTTGGCTCAGGTCATGATCTCGGGGTTTTGAGATCGAGACCTGCGTAGGGCTCTGCACTCAGCAGAGGGTCTGCTTGAGATTCTCTCCATCTCCCTCTGCCCCTCCCCCAGCTCGTACTCTTTCTAAAATAAATAAATAAATCTTTTTTAAGAGAAAAAGAAAATATAAAGGATAAAATATGCTTTCAACAAAACCACACTGTAAGATGTGGAAATTATCTGTGAAGACAGGCCTTTTAAGAATATTTCTTATGTAACAGGTGCTTCTAAATGCATGCATGTGTGTGTGTGTGTGTGTCTTTAACTAAATTAAATTATGTGCCTCAAACTTAAAGATAATTTAGAATGATTTCTAATATGGGCCATTTTCATAGTATGCCAGTATTTCTGATTCATAAGCAGACATTTTCCAATACCATATTGTTGATGAATAGGTGGTCACTGAGTTCTGACCAGTAAAGCAAAATACATAAGATCTTAATACTTTATAGCATAATCTATCCTGGCCAGCTCCAAAATTTCACAAATTGTAGTACAGCCTAAACGCCATGCTCTTGTTGCTTGTATTAAGAGAGTGTCAAAGAATGAAAACAGTCAGGCTGTTAGGAACATTTCAGTCAAATTGATTCTGCCATGGTCTGGTACACAAACCAATGACTGTGGAACACTCCAAAAGGGCTTGGAGGGAATGTGACGACCTATTTTCTCATGCTAATGTGGTTTTAGGTTTTTACTCTCCTTCACTTTTACTCAATCTATAAACACTAGTCTTTCAAGTCATCATGATGAGAACACCAGGCATTTTGTTATGATTGCAAGAGTGTTTAAGGTGAAGTGTAATAGAATTGAATGTTTTAAAAGTATTTACTAAAATTAAATGTATTTTTAAAGATCATGAAAGGTCTAGCGAAGTTCAAAGGTGACACTTTTGTGATAGAATATACTGCTTCAAAGTGAAATAGGCTTTTCATTTATGGAGGTATTAGAGGTTTCATTCTTTTCAACATATTTCTATTTAATTTAGAAAAGTCAGAAAGAGAGAGTTGGAGATATAGGTGAAAGTTTCCTCATAATATAACAAGAAATTTGGTCTTTAGTGTAGTTTATGAAAAAGGTGAGAGATTTTGTCCCTTTTTTTTTTTTTTTTTGTAACTTCAGGGAATTTAGCTTTAAGTTAAAAGCCTTTTTCACTGGTGAAATTGATTTTTTTTCTTAATCTAGAGGAAACGGAATATGTGCAGCCCAGCAGAGGAGGGAGAGGAGGTCAAGGGGTAAACAGTTTGATGCGGCACATCTTGAGCTCAATCCTGGGCATGTGATCTCTAGCACTTCTGTCCTCCCAACAGGGAGAATCCAGCAGTGGCTTAGGCTTAAAATGCTTGAGAAAACTTCAAACAAATGTCTGAGAGAGTCCCTAGAACATTTAGACTTTTCTGTCACAGTCTTTGCTGTTCAATTATTTTTCTTTTTAACAGGACAGAAAGACACTGGCACCAGAATGGCAATTTCCTTTAAGGTGGCTTTCTTTGCGGAGTGAGCGGTCTTTAATTAAGCTCTGTATGTGATCAAGTCACACTTTTGCATTTAAGAGGACACCAAATGCCAAGTGGAGAAAACTTCTCTTTCGTTTATTTTATCCTTTTTCAAAGATTAAAATGAGCACCATGTTCTATAAGCCCTACAGCCCTTCATAGCTAAAAGTTAATATTTTAAACTGGGTGCTTTGAGATTCCATACACATGGTCTAAGAATGGAGTCCTTCTCCACAATTTCCATATTGAGAAATGATTTATAGGCACCCTCTCTAGGCTTTAGAATTTTAAAAGAGGCTGAATATTTGTCCCCTTTGCTTTTCTCTAATATGTTGCTATCCTAGTAGTATAATTCTGGAGGCGCCTCAAATTAGGCATAATTCTGAAACTGAGGAGACATTAAGGTTGATTAGAAATGTTATGACATTTTGTTAAAATACTTATGTTTATCATTTAGAAATGCATGTGAAAAGAGCCAGCAATTTTATCAGCAAATGAGTTTATTTGGGAATAGGAGGGAATTGCAGTTTGGGGCAAACTATGGTGAACAATAGGCAAGTCTGGAGAACAAAGGAGAGAAGCTTGCTTTCACATGGGAAAGGAAGAAGCTGGGGCGGGGGGGTGGGGGGGAGACTCTTATGCTGAGTTGTCATTGGCTGGACTGTTGCCGGGCAAGGAGAAATTCTTCCTTCCTCTGGCTGGGGTATGCAAGCCTAGCTTCTTCCTGTTGGGGAAAGTGAGTTATACTTCTTATGGCAAGCAGTGTTCATGAGAGCTCCCCCTTTAGGGTTTCCCAACTCCACTGAAAATGAGGCTTCCTTTACAGGCACATTTTGAAGATATTAGAAGTTTGGTTCCAGATCACAGTAATAAAGCGAGTCAAATGAATTTTTTGGTTTCCTAGTGCATATAAAATTATGTTTACACTATACAGCAGTCTATTAAGCATTGCAGTAGCATTATGTCTAAAAAGCCAATGTACATACCTCAATTAAAAAACTTTATTGCTAAAAAGTGGTAACCATCATCTTTTCAGTGAGTTATACTATTTTTTTCTGGTGGAAGTTCTTGCCTTGAAGTTGATAGCTGCTGACTGATCAGAATGGTGGTTGCTGAAGGTGGGAGTGGCTCTGGCAATTTTTTAAAGGAGACAACAATCAAGTTTGCCACATCAGTTGACTCTTGCTTTCACAAATGATTTCTCTGTAGCATGTGATGCTGTTTGACAGCATCTTACTCACAGTAGAACGTCTTTCAAAATTGGAGTTAATACTCAAACCCTGCTACTGACTTATTAAATAAGTTTATGTCATATTCTAAATCTGTTATCATCTCAACAATCTTCACAGCATTTTAAAATTTTTTTTAATTTATTTTAGAAAGAGAGAGTAAGTGCAAGCAAGGAGGAGGAGCAGATTGGGAGGGAAGAGGAGGGGGAGAAAATCTCAAGAAGACTCCATGCTGAGCACGGAGCCTGAGGCGGGGCTCAACCTCACCATCCTGAGATCATGACCTGAGCTGATACCAAGAGCCAGACACCCAACTGACTGAGCCCCCAGGCACCCCTCACAGCATTTTCACCAGGAGTAGTTTCCATCACAAGAAACCACTTTCTTTGCTCATCCATAAGAAGCAACTCCTCATCCATTCAAGTTTTATCATGAGATTGCAATAATTTAGTCACATCTCCAGGCTCCACTTCTAATTCTAGTTCTCTTGCTATTTCCACCACATCTAGTTACTTCCTCCACTGAAGTCTTGAACTGCTCAAAGTCATCCATGAGGGTTGGAATCAACTTTTTCCAAATTCCTGTTTGTGTTGATATTTTTGACCTCTTCCCATGGATCATGAATGTTCTTAATGGCATCTAGAATGGCAGATCCTTTCCAGAAGGCTTTCAATTTACTTTACCCATATCTATCAGAGGAATCACTATGATTGACAGCTATAGCCTTATGAAATGTATTTTTTAAATAATAAGACTTAAGGAGTGCCTGGGCAGCTCAGTCGTTAAGCGTCTGTTTTTGGCTCAGGTCATGGTCCCAGGTCCTGGGATCGAGCCCCACGTCAGGCTCCCTGCTCGGCGGGAGGCCTGCTTCTCCCTCTCCCACTCCCCCTGCTTGTGTTCCCTCTCTCGCTGTGTTTCTCTCCGTCAAATAAATAAATAAAATCTTTAAAAAAATAATAAGACTTAAAAGTTGAAATTATTCCTTGATCCGTGGGCTTCAGACTAGATGTTGTGTTAGCAGGCATGGAAGCAACATGAATCTCATTTTATATCTCCACCAGAGCTCTTGGGTGACCAGGTATATTATCAATGAGCAGCAATATCTTGAAAGGAATTTTTTTTTTTTTCTGAGTAGTAGGTCCCAACAGTGGCTTGAAATATTCAGTAATCCATGCTGTAAACAGATGTACTATCATCCAGGATTTGTCATTCCATTTATAGAGCATAGGCAGAGTAGACTCAGCATCATTTTAAAGGGCCCTAGGATTTTTGGAATGGTAAGTGAGCCCTGGCTTCAACTGCTGCATTAGCCATCAGCTGCATTAGCCTCTAACAAAAGAGTCAGCCTGTCCTTTGATCTTTGAAGCCAGGCACTGACCTCTCCTTTCTAGCTATGAAATTCCTAACTGGCATCTTCTTCTGCTATAAGACTGTTTCATCTACACTGAAAATCTGTTGTTTAGTGTAGCCTCCTTCATGAATTATCAGAGCTAGGTTTTCTGAATAACTTGCTGCAGCTTCCTACACCAGCACGTGCCTTACTTTATGGAGATGACTTCTTTCCTTAAACCTCATGAACCAACTTTGCAACTCAAATTTTTCTTCTGCAGCTTCCTCCCCTCTCTCAGCCTTCATAGAATTGAAGGGAGATAGGGCTTTGCTTTGGCTGGAGGGAATGTTGCGGTTGTCTTGATCATCTATCCAGACCATTAAAACTTTCTCCATTTCAGCAATAAGACTGTTTTGCTTTCTTATTAACAATGTGTTCACTGGAGTAGCACTTTGAATTTCCTTCAAGACCTTTTCCTTTGCATTCATAACTCACCTGTTTGGAGCAAGAGACCCAGGTTTTGGCTTATCTCAGGTTTAGACATGCCCATGCCTTCCTCACAAAGCTTAATTATTTCTAGATTTCATGTTAGTGAGATGTGTGACTTTTCCTTTCACTTGAACACTTAGAGGCCATTGTAGGGTTATTAATTTGCCTGATTTCAATATTGTTGTGTCTCAGGGAACAGAGAGGCCTGAGGAGAGGAAGAGAGACAGAGGAATGGTTGGTTGCTGGAGCAGTCAGGACACACAATATCACATCACAGGTCACCGTAAGAAATGTAGCAATAATGAAAAAGTTTGAAATACTGAGAGAATTACCCAAATGTGACACAGACATAAAGTGAGTAAACGCTTGTGGAAAAATGTACCAACAGATTTGCTTCACACAGGGTTGCCACAAACCTTCACCTTATAAAGCGCACAGTATTTGATAAGGGCAATAATGTAAAGCACAATAAAATGTGGTATGCCTGTATTTATTTTCACAGTGACATCTATCTTCTGGATTTTCTAAAACACAAGGTTGTCAGAAAAAAATGTTTCCAATCTTCATCCAGATGTTTTGCACTCTTTTGTCCATAGCTGGGTGTTACTTAGATGCATAATCGACTAGCATTTACTACCAAATATAGATCACTGAAACTTCAGGCAGGAAACTGCCATAAACACTTTTGTCAACAAGCCCCTTGAAGTAAAATGAAATAAAGTATTTAATTAAAAGAGACTCAGTAGCCAAAATGCATCTCAGCTTTGTCCTTGTAAATTATTTTAAGTCAATATAGGTTCATCCACAGGTTTTCACCCTTGCTTTTCTTTTTTCCCTTAAGTCTATGAATTAACATATTAACGGTTAAAACTATACCTGAAGAGTATCTTGTTTTCTCTCTCAAACCATTATTTTCTCCAATATATCCTCTCTTGACCCTTCTGATCTCCTTTCACATTTTTAATAATAACTTTTTCTTCTTCGTTAAATGGCATTTGTGTATTCCAATATTTATTCTTTCACAATTTTATAGAATCAAAGTTCATTTTATAAAAATCACATAATGCAGAGATGTTAAATAGAAATGTAAACGGCCAATATGTTTCAGTTTGCATCAGCTGTGGTCCGTGTAGCCTAGGTATCAGTTGGCTCGCAGTCTCACTGATGTTTCCTTATCACTAATCCAAGGAATTATAACACTATTCTCCTTACCCCCTCTACTATTTTAGTATTTGGGGGTCTAAGAGTGCAAATGGAAAATGAATGTAAGAGGATTCCATAAAGCATAAATATTCATTATTGTTCCCAATGCACTGCTTATTTTTCAGATCCTGCTGGGTCCTGCCAGAAAAACAGAGGGTGTTCACTGAGGGAGCACACTTAATGGAAAATTCGTTGCATTTTTCCTAATGCTCAAATTGGCAGTCTGTGTGTCATGTGCCGAACACATAGAAATTCATATACATGCATGGGGCAGTTCAACACAATCTGAGCAATGTCCATAAATTTGATTTTCATATGTATTTAATATCTGATAGGAAAGAACAAAGGGAATACATTTTTTTATAAATAATTAGATCCAGTATGATTAATGATGTGTGCATGGTACATATTTATATGCACACATACATACATATGTATTTATGTATTGTATGAATATACTCCATTTGTTTAACAAGACCTATTTACTTAGAATCTAAAAATAAGAAGCCACTCTTAATAGCCAAACATATTTTAAAGATTTCTACTCAACACATAATTAGATTTTAAATAGACTAAGTATGTTTGAGCAACCTCCTGTTTTCATAATAAAGCTTTGACTATTGTTCTCTATTAATAATAATAAGTATCAGAAACATTTCAGTCCCCCTTTATAATTGGACCCAATTATGCTAAACTAAATTCAAACTATCTTACAAAATGAAAAGATGAATCATTTATAAAAAAGAAAAGTAATCCTTCTTTCTGGGAAAATTCATGTTATTACTATAAAATTAAGGAACTAAAATAATGTTACCTATACCAATACCAATATGATGAGTTCAGCTTCATTACATACCATTGCTAAGCGCATAGTATTTCAGGTCTTTTATTATGTTTCAAAAATACATCTTACATACTAGATTATTCGACTTATTGAAAGACAGAAATGAGTAAGTTAAATGGCTTCTTCATTCTGAATACCTCCTTTTTTGATAATGTTGACTAGTCAGTAATCAAGTGTATATGAAATTCTCCACTCAGAGTTTCTTCTTGAATCTCATCTTAGGTAAAGGTGTGTAAAATGTGTAAAAAAAATTACAGGAGTATAACAGAATAAATATTTTAAATACAAAAAAAGTGATATTGAAAAGAAGGACTGGACAAATGAATATCAAAATAAAAGGAAACTAGCAGGTTATTTTTAAATATGAAGTGTCTGGTAATAACGTATATTACCAACAGGGGGAGATTTTCTTCCCTGGGAACACGTGGCAATGTCTGGAGACACATTCAGTTGTTGAAACTGGACCGGGGAGAGCGCTACTGGCATTTAGTGGTAGAGGCCAAGCAAGTGGCTAAGTTTTCTAGAATGCAGAGCACAGAAAGGAATTCTCCAGACCAAAATGACAACAGTACATAGAGGTCAGAAAAACTCAATTTAAAGTAATGGAGATGAAATTTGACATAAAAACTGGAGTGGAGATTTTGATATTATTAAACAGAAGAGGATTATATATCTGAGTTAGACTATGGAGTTTGAATTTGGTTTAATAGGTATAGGTACAATACATTACAAATTCTTAAATATGGGAACAAATATCTGAAAGTAGCTATTAAGTAGAAACTCGTCTAGTAGCTGTCAGCTGAATTATTGTGGAGTTAAGAAGGCAAAAATGACATTGTTGCAGAAACAAGTGCAGAACAATGGATAAATGGTGGGTTACAGCAAATAAATATGAGATTCAAAGAAGGGAAGGAATTAATAAGCTCAGTAACTAAAAGTAAAGAGATACCAAATGAATGCAAAATTTCAAATTTTTTTGTTGTTTTCTTGAATGATTATCAGGGCCGATTATTACCCCAAGCATGTTGGTAATGATGAGGAATTATGGTAAACAATATTTTATTTTTGGACTATCCAAACTTTTCAAATGGAGAACCAGGACTGACTAAATCAGAAAATAATTCATAGGAAACTACTAGAAGATTACAGGAAACTAAAAAGTAACATAAGTCTCAGCAAGGAAGAGGAAATCAACAGAATCCAGTGCAAAAGAGAAATCAAGATGCGTGGTATGTAGGTAGTGTGGTGGATGTAGGTAGAGCCTGAGGCTTACACAATTTTAAGGACAGGCCCTCAAAAGGACAAATTTAAATTTTATTTTATTTATTTTATTTAAAGATTTTATTTATTCATTTGCTAGACAGAGAGCAAGAGCGAGAGCACAAGCAGGGGGAATGGCAGGCAGAGGGAGAAGCAGGCTCACCGTTGAGCAAGGAGCCCCATGCGGGACTTGGTCCCAGGACCCTGGGATCATGACCTGAGCCAAAGGCAGATGCTTAACTGACTGAGCCACCCAGGTGTCCCATAAATTTTAAATACAAATTAGGAACAGGGTTGAAAAGAGATCTTGTGACTGGGAGACTTCAAGCTTACTTTTCATTGGCTTTTCAATAAATCTGCTTCTACTTTTTAGATAAAAATACCAGTGTAATTGGTGGAGGAAAGTATAATTCCAGAAGGAACCAACTGGGCAGATGTTTGCAGTGATCATACATTCCTAATTAAAAGGCAGGATCCATGGTTTGAAAGAGAAAAGAATACCTGAAGTAAAACAAAATACACAGTAATATGAAAAACAAGTAGAATTTGAAATTAAAAACATAATACCATTTTTATTAGCACCCCTAAAAATTAAATACTTAGCTATAAATCTAACAAAATATGTACAAGATATAAGGAAAACTAAAAGTCTGATGAACAAAATAAAAAAAAAAAACCTAAATAAGTGGAAAATATTCCATGTTCATGAATAGGAAGATTCAATATTGTCAAGATTAGTTTTTCCCAACTCTATCTATAGATTCAATGCAATCCCAATCAAAATCCCACTAAGTTATTTTGTGGATATCAACAAACTGATTCTAAAGTTTAAATAGAGAGACCAAATCCCAGAATGGCAACATAATATTGAAGGAGAACAAAGGTGGAAGGGTGATACCTCCTGACTTCAAGATTCATTGTAAAGGTACAGTAATCCAGACAAATATGGTATTGGTGAAAGAACAAGTAGATTAATGAAATAAAATAGACAGCCCAAAAAGAGATCCCATAAATATAGTCAACTGATCTTTCACAAAGGAGAAAAGGCAATACACTGGGGCAAAGATGGCCTTTAAAAAAAAATTGTGTAGGAACTACTGGACATTCATGTGCAAAAAAATGAATGTATACACAGACTTCACAGCCTTCACAAATATTAACTCAAAATGACTCATAGGGACCTAAATGTAAAGTGCAAAACCATAAAACTCCTAGAATAAACATAGGAGGTAACCTAGATGACCTTGGGAATGGAGATGACTTTTTAGTTACAATACCAAAGGCATGATCCATGAAAGAAATAATTGGTAAACTGAACATCATTAATATTAAAAACCTCTGTCTGTGAAAGACAATTTCAAGAGAATGAGAAGACAGGCCATATACTGGGATAAAATATTTGCGAAAGATACATCTTCTATACAAAATACATACAAAGAAAAAAAACTGATTAAAAATGTGCCAAAGACTTGACTAGATAACTTACCAAAGATTATATACAGATGGTAAATAAGCATATGAAAAGATATTATGCTGTCAGGGAAATGCAAATTAAAACAATAATAAGATAACATTACACACCTAGCAGAATGGTCAAAACTGGGAACACTGACATCAAATGCAGGTGATGATGTTAACAACAGGAACCCTCATTTATTGCTGGTGGGAATGCAAAATGGTACAACCTCTTTGGAGGACAGTTAGGTACTTTCTTACAAAACTAAACATTCTCTTATCATATTATTTAGCAATCATGCTACCTGGTATTTACCCAAAGGAGTTGAAAACTTATGTCCACACAAAAACCTGTATGTAGATATTTATAGCAGCTTTATCCATAATTGGTAAAACTTGGAAGCAACCAAGATGTCCCTCAGTAGGTGAATGGATAAACTGTGGTCTATCCAGACAATGAAATATTATTCAGTGCTAAAGATAAATGACACAGATTCATAAAAAATATGACTGAACCTTAAATGCATACTACTAAATGAAAGAAGCCATTCCGAAAAGTCTACATACTGTATGACTCCAACTATATGACATCTGGAAAAGCAAAACCATAGGGCCAGTAAACAGATCAGTGGTTGCCAGGGATTGATAGGAGGAGGGATGAATAGAGGAATCACAGAGAAATCTGGGAGCATTGAAACTACTCTACATAATACTATAATGGTAACCATTATTTATCTGTCTGAATTTTTAGAATGCATGGCATCAAGAGCGAACCCTAATCTAAACTATAAATTCTGGATATAATGATGTGTTACTGTAGGCTCATCACCTGTAACAAATGTACCACTGTCGTGAGGGATGTTGATAGTGGAGGAGTCTATGCATGTATGAGGATGTTATACATTAAATCTTTGTACTTTCCACCAATTTTGCTGTGAACCTAAAACTTCTCTAAAAAACAAAGTTGATTTTTTTTAAAAAGAACTATACTAATAATCAGAGAAATATCATTACAATCATGAAATACAGTGTTTTGCTCCCCTTAAATTAGAAAAATAAACAAAGGGACTGAAATCTTCCAGGGATAACAGGGATATGATGACAGATATGGGGGATTTGGGGTACTCTTTTATACTCTTGGTGGGATTTAATTAAAAATAATCGTTCTGGAATAAATTCTGGCTGTATATATCAAAATAAAAAGTGGGCCCACTCCTTTACTCAGCATTTCTGTTTGTAGAAGTTCACTCAAAATATATGAGAAACAGGGGCGCCTGGGTGGCTCAGTCGTTAAGCGTCTGCCTTCAGCTTGGGTCATGATCCCAGGGTCCTGGGATCGAGCCCGCATCGGGCTCCCTGCTCAGCGGGAAGGCTGCTTCTCCCTCTCCCACTCCCCCTGCTTGTGTTCCCTCTCTCGCTGTCTCTCTCTCTGTCAAATAAATAAATAAAATCTTTAAAAATATATATATATATGAGAAATAGCAAATAAAGGTATATACACAAGGATATTTAATGTAGCAATAAATTAGAGATAACCTAAATTCCTAACAATAGTAAGATGATTAATATTGGCATGCCCAGGCTTTGAAATGAAATGGAAATAAGATTTATTTATAGATACAAACATAGGTGTCTCTAAATAGATATAAACTAGGAAGGGAATCCATACAATATTATAAAGTAAGACAAAAATACAAAGTAGTATATACATTTATATATATATATACACGTACATATACCTATCTATATATAATCATCCCACTTTTTAAAAAATAGCCTCTAAATATTCATGTATATCTTTGATTTAAAGGAAATAAAAGGATTAAAAAAACTAACTTTTACCAATATCAAATCAAGGAGTAGATCAGGGAAAGGGAGGAGGAAATTTTGGTTTTTGATTAGGCTCTTCATTAACACTTTAGTTTTAACCCAGAACATATGTATCATTTAGTAATTCAAATTAATTGAGAGAACAGTAAGTGTGTGAGGAAAGTGCTATAAAGGGGCTGTCAGGGATATTGTCCATGTGAATACAGAGGATCTCAGCCATTCCTGTGAGGTTGGCCATTCTGTCCCTGAGCAAGGAATATGGAAGCTGATTCTGGAGGATGAGTAGGATGAGTAGTGAGGGAAAAGAGAGCATAGGGGCACAGGGAGAAAGGGAGTTTGTGATTGTTGAGGCATAAGGAGCAACAGGTTCCAACATCAGGCTTCCACAAGAAGTTCCAGAGAGTTCAGAATGGATGGCACAAGAGTGGGAAGGGTGCAAATGAGAAGTGACAATAAGCAACTTCTTGGTTTTGAAGTGAGTTAGGAGTTGTTAAAGGTATCAGATCATCATGGTTTCAAGTTTAATTCTTGACTCTGCCTTACAAGGCATTAAAAAAAACCCAAAAAGCTCTTTAGGTCTCAATTTTCTCATCTTAGAAAATGACAATTATAATACTTACCTTGTTATTTTGAGGAGTCAATTACATATGTAATACAAGAAGCATATGCTTTTTACGTATTAGACACTTTGTAGGTTACAATAATTATTATAATCCCTTTTGTTCCAGGCTATTGTGAGATTAGACTTGGTTTGATGCTGGGCTATTGATCATGTATTTTGGTTTCTCTTCTTTATGAAGCAATGTTTAATGGGATGGTTGTGTTTAGCAATAGGCAATATCCATGAAACCAGGTATTCTGTATCAATCTCGACTAATTGAACAAGGCAGTAGCAAACCAGAAGCAAGGTCCATGATTGCTAAAATGTTCTAAGGTGTCATTTTTCCCCCAAATTCTTGTAATAGTTCAATAAAAGCAGCCAAATGAACAATGCAAGGAATGTCACTAAATTTAAACCAAGAGTTTACGTCAAATCAGGGTTTGCAGAATATTTCTATAGATTGTGATGTAATCGCCATACAAGCATTATTCTCCTTAACTACATCCTCTATAGAATGGCTAATTTTTTCCTTCATGGACTACACAGTTTAGAAACTAAAAAATGCAAGGTAAAGAAAAAAAAAATCTATCATTTTGATTGAGGAAAAATTGTCCAGGATAATATAAATGTTTCTATATCATGGGCTGCACATATAGAAAAGCACCAGTATCTTGGACAGCAGGCCTTGACAATGTAAACTAAGGCCTCCCTTGTGATGAGCTTAAATAGCCAGGGCAGGATGAATACAATGACTGTGCTTGAAACAGGTAAAATGATGTAAAGCTGAAAATTGTTTATTAGAGAGATGGTCTTTGATGACCTTTGCTAAAGAAGCTATGCTGAAAAATTATAAAAGCCACAGTGGAATGGTGTGGTAGGGAGAACTGTTGTCCAGATCCCTCTTTGTGGGGAGTGCAGCCAGCAGCCAGAGTCTCCCCATCCGTCCTTTCAAGGTGGGCATCTGCTTCAGAGAACCACTGGCCCCAGGCCATGCCCTTCTGGAGACAACCGGCACCAGATTGCTGAGCAAAGCCCGCCCGTCAGTTTTCAGCCCAGTGTGGGATATTCTGATGGTCTGTATGCCTCCCACATTTCTTGCTAGCTTGGCTGGGATTTTGACCAGCCAGCACCCAGTTCAGTGTCTCCTCCTGCCCTATCTTGCATGTTATCCCTTCCTTTCACAGGTGTTAATCTCTAATTAATATCTTGCATCTCAAACTCCATCTCAGTATCTGCTTTGGAGATTCGAAAACTGACAAATGAGTTGAGGGATTGAGAAAATGGAGATGGGTTTAGAAATCTATTCATTTAAAAAATTATCTGTAATGGAGAAGAGAGAAGACATCATAGCTGCAGGAAGAAATTGGATTAAAGGGGAGGTTTTATTATTTTAATGTTTTGCAGTGATAGGGTGTGGGAAAGACTTGAGAGAATATGTGTTGATGAAAAGAATCCAGTATAGGAGGCAGATCTTTAGAATGCTCCAGGAGTTCAAACCATACTGTAATAATTTGACTCTATAAGAAAACAAAATTTTGTCTCCTATATATGCCCAAAATGAGAGGTAAATTTATATATTTAAACAATCTTTTCCCTTTTTTGGAGAGGAGAACAGATTTGGAAAAAAAAGAATACTGCTTATTTGATGAATTGGGATTAGTAGTGAGGTCAATAGATTCCTTTATCTCCTTAAACCAACTTTTATATGTTCTATAATTCATCCAGAGAGAGTCATAGTTTGTACAAAATTCCACAAAGATGCTGGAAATTTCAGCCATCAGTTTCACAAACAGAAATAGACATTTCACTTTAATTTCCAGGAACTCTTTTGGTGAAGTTTTTGTTTTGTTTTGTTTTGTTTTTAAATTCCTTCAGAAAGGAACATTAAAATAAAAAAGCAAATATCAGAAATACTGTTATTTATGACTTTTTGCTCAGTCTTTTTTAGAAGAGTGAATTTACTTCCTAAAGTAACATTCATGAATGATGACATAATTAGAAATAGGCTAAGCACAATATGGCATTACTAATTGCTATTTCTCCCTTGATAGCAGCATCCTGATAAGAATATTGATATCTTTTAGGCAATCTAAAATGATTCGTTCTTGACCTAGAAGTTAGAATGAATTCCTTTTGACAAAAGGTGAAACAGATGATACAGTGCTTTTCTCCAGTTATAGGAAAATAAACTGCACAATGACAAATATATGTGAATCTAATAAAGAAGAGAGCTCAAACAATATATGTGATGAGAAATTAGCCCTTTATGAACAACATTCTTATTCACAGTACTACTGTGAAAGCTAATAGATGCTTAGCTTTGATAGAAATTTTTGCTGTGAAGTGGGTATCATGTTTCCTTCTGTTTGTATTTTATTTTTAATGATGCTTATGAAATTGCCTAGAAAATAGAAAGACTGGAGATCTTATACTTATTTCTTGCAGTTGAAGGCATTATCTCATACCAAAACCATTAATGAATGTAATTTACCAACAGTACCTTTTTTCTAATGATCTAATTGATTATTTTAATTGAGGCTGGAATTAGAACCACTAGTTCTGCTTTAGCCAGGAAAATATACACACTCATGCATGCATGGAGCTGGCATATAACCAGCTGGTTCACTCTAGTATCCACAAATTCTTGCCTTTGGTCTTACGGCCAGGTTACAGCATCCTCTCATGACTTACTAAACACATGATTGCTAACAGAGTCTGACTATGATTCAGAAGTCTGCAAAAAAACAAACAAAAAACAAAAACTTTGAGAGTGTATGTATTTAATGCTTCCCTGTTGCATGAAAACTTAAAATCTATTAAAAAGCTAAACATCTTTCATAAAGTCACAAATCTGGAAATACTGAAGGCAGGTCACCATTTCTCAGACACCTTATTGCAATTGACAATTATCTGAAGTGACATATGAAGGTGTTAAATAAAAATTTCAAGTACCAAGTACTTTATATAGTTCTTGCAGTCTATCGAGTTTTTATTTATATCGAATGATGACAGCAAAATAATCTACATCGTAGTCATATTAAAGTGCTCCACATCATATTCAGTTAGTAATAAACCCAAATTATTTATTTACTAATGTATAGACAATCATGCTTTTATCAGTCACATAGTAGTAGTAGCAGATAAATAGAATATCAAACATTCTAGAACTAGTAACATTATGAGCAGCTAACTAAGCAATATTATTCGCTCCATAGCAGAGCTTTTGACAGAACTGTGGCAAAAAACATCCATATATTGTAAGTACAGATACCATATGCGTATTTATATATATATAAAATCACTTTTATGTCTATCTGCCTATATAGAATATACATCTTTTTCTCACTATATGTGGCCATGCCGCCATCTTTCCACTGTGTATTTCGAAAAGATTTTCCCAGGTTTATGAAAGCAGATGCTATTTACATAACCTGCCTGTGCTTGCAGCTCAGCCTTGGAGGGTACCTCAGCTGTGAAATTTACCATGATCATGATATTTTCTTTACTACTTAAATGTCCACTTTCCTCACCATTGATGAGATTGGCTGTGAAATCAACCTGAAGAATCTCTTAAGACATCAGCAACAACTTATTTTTTAAATCACTGTTAATATTTGGTATTTTTTATTATATACAACCATGGACCACGTACCTCATTCAGTTTACTTAAAAAGGGTTACATTTTCAGGAACACTAGTGGGGTGGATTTTGGCTCCTTTCAGATTGCCAAAACTGACAAAATTTAGAGCTTGCATTTGTGTGATTTATACATATTCAGATTTCTTAGATTAGATCATGAATATTCCTAGAATTTGAGTTCATTGACATTTCCTCCTCCTTACATTTACCTCTTTTCATTTCCCCCCTATTTCCTTTTATATTTTTTTAAACTGGGAAACAAAACCACTATATCCTTGGGGCCTACAACATTGATTTGACCTAATGTGTCTTCAATAAATATTTGTTGATTAAATAGTTATGTTGTCAATCTATAGTCTTAAATATCTTCCCTACTTATTATCAACATCCTAGGTAAATTTCATGATTGATTTCAAGAGATTTAACTGGGCTCATTTTCTGGCCATAATTCTCCACCCAACCATTCTTAAATTGTACTTTCCATTTTAAAAATCTGAACCTTGCTTGTGAACATGTAAGAAGTGTCAAGAAGGAACATGAAGGGAGAAGAATCATGAACACGTTTTATGAACTCAGGCTTTTTTAACTCAGTGATATGAAGATTTTTGGGAACCTAACCAATTCCCTTTCTATAAAGTCAATGATTTAATGTGATATGAGATTAGATTTACTTTATGTAAATTTATTTATTTTTTTCTTTAAATTTTTATTTAAATTCTAGTTAGTTAACATATAGTGTAATATTGGTTTCAGGAATAGAATTTAATGATTCACCACTTACATGTAACACCCAGTGTTCGTCATAACACGTGCCTCCTTAATATCCATCACCCATTTAGCCCATCCCCCACCATCAACCCTCCATCAACCCTCAGTTGTTCTCTATCTTTAAGAGTCTCATGATTTGCTTCCCTCTCTCTCTTTTTTTTCTTTCCATATGTTCATCTTTTTTTCCCCTTAAATTCCACATATGAGTGAGATCATAGGTATTTGTCTTTCTCTGATTGATTTAACTTAGCATAATACACTCTAGCTCCATCCACGTCATTGCAAATAGCAAGATTCCATTCTTTTTGACAGCTGAGTAATCCCCATACCTTCTTTATCCATTCATCAGTTGATGGACATTTGGGGTCTTTGCATAGTTTGGCTATTGTTGATAATGCTGCTATAAACATAGAGGTGCCCCTTCGAATCTGTATTTTTATATCTTTTGGGTAAATACCTAGTAGTGCAATTGCTGGGTTGTAGGGTAATTCTATTTTTAACTTTTTGAGGAGTCTCCATACTGTTTTTCAAAGTGGCTGCACCAGGTTGCATCCCACCAATAGTATAAAAGGGTTCTTCTTTCTCTGCAAACTCGCCAACATCTGTTGTTTCCTGACTTGTTAATTTTAGCCATTCTGACCTGTGCAGTATCAGTATCATCATGGTTTTGATTTGTATTTCCATGATGATGAGTGATGTTGAGCCTCTTTTCATGTGTCTATTAGCCCTCTGGAAATCTTCTTTGGAAAAAATATCTATTGATGTCTTCTGCTGATTTCTTAACTGGATTATATATTTTTTGGGTATTAAGTTTTAGAGGTTCTTTATAGATTTTGGATACTAACCCTTTATTGGATATGTCATTTGCAAATATCTTCTCCCATTCCATAGACTTTCTTTTAGTTTTGTTGTTTTTTTGCTGTGCAGAAGCTTTTTATCTTGATGAAATCTCAAAAATTCATTTTTTGCTTTTGTTTCCCTTACCTCCGGAGACATGTCTAGTAAGAAGTTGCTACAGCCAAGGTCAAAGAGGTTGCTACCTGTGTTCTCCTCTAGGATTTTAATGGATTCCTGTCTCACATTTAGGTTGTTCATCCATTTTGAACTTATTTTTGTATATGGTGTAAGAAAGTGGTCCAGTTTCATTCTTCTGCATGTCACTGTCCAGTTTTCCCAACACCATTTGTTGAAAAGATTGTCTTTTTTCCATTGGGTATTCTTTCCTGCTTTGTTGAAGATTAGTTGACCATATAGTTGTGGGTCCATTTCTGGGTTTTCTATTCTGTTCCATTGATCCATGTGTCTGTTTTTGTGCTGGTGCCATACTGTCTTAATGACTACAGCTTTATAATATAGTTTGAAGTCCAGAATTATGATGTCTCCAGTATTCCTTTTCTTTCTTGGGGTTGCTTTGGCTATTCGGGGTCTTTTGTGATTCCATCAAAATTTTAGGTTTGTTCTAGCTCTATGAAAAATGCTGGTGGTATTTTGATAGGGATTGCATTAAAGGTGTTTATTGCTGGGAGACCTGGGTGGCTCAGTCGGTTAGGCATCTACCTTCGGCTCAGGTCATGTTTCCAGAGTTCTGGGATCGAGCCCCGCTTCGGGCTTCCTGCACAGCGGAGAGCCTGCTTCTCCCTCTCCCTCTGCTATTCCCCCTGCTTGTTCTCTTTGTCAAATAAATAATTTTTTTTTAAAGGTGTGTATTGCTTTGGGTAGTATAGAAATTTTAACAATATTGTTCTTTCAATCCATGAGCATGGAATGATTTTCCATTTTTTCTGTCTTCTTCAATTGCTCTCATAAGTGTTCCATAGTTTTCAGAGTACAGATCTTTTATCTCTTTGGTTAGGTTTATTTCTAGGTATCTTATTGGTTTTGGTGTAATTGTAAATGGGATTGATTCCTGGATTTCTCTTTCTGCTGCTTCATTATTGGTGTATAGAAATGCAACAGATTTCTGTACATTGATTTTTATATGCTGTGACTTGGCTGAATTCATGTGTTAGTTCTAGCAATTTTTTGGTTGAGTCTTTCAGGTTTTCTACTTAGGGTATCATGTCATCTGCAAATAATGAAAGTTTGTCTTCTTCCTTGCTGATTTGGATGCCTTTTATTTCCTTTTGTTGTCTGATTGCTGAGGCTAAGACATCCAGTACTATGTTAAATAGTAATGGTGAGAGTGGACATCCCTATCTTGTTCCTGACCATAAAGGAAAAGTTCTCAATTTTTCCCCATTGAGGATATAATTAGATGTGGGTCTTTTGAATATAAGGTCTTTATGATGTTGAGGTATGTTCCATCTGTACCTACTTTGTTGAGGTTTTTCATTAAATGGATGCTGTACTTTGTCAAATGCTTTTGCGGCATCTACTGAGAGGATCATATGGTTCTTATCCATTCTTTTATTAATGTGGTATATCACGTTGATTGTTTTGTGAATATTGAACCATCTCTATAGCCCAGGAATAAATCTCATTTTATCGTGGTGAATAATTCTTTTAATGTACTGTTGGATTCAATTTGCTAGTATCTTATTGAGAATTTTTGCATCCCTGTTCATCAGGGATATTGGCCTGTAACTTTCCATTTTAGTGGGGTCTGGTTTAGAATCATGGTAATTCTGGCCACATAGAAGGAGTTTGGAAGCTTTCCTTCCATTTCTATTTTTTGGAAAAGTTTGAAAAGAATAGGTATTAACTCTTCTTTAAACGTCTGTTAGAATCTCCTGGGGAAGCCATCTGGCCCTGGACTTTTGTTTGTTGGTAGATTTTTGATTACTGATTCAATTTCTTTGCTGGTTATGGGTCTGTTCAAATTTTCTCTTTCTTCCTGTTTCAGTTTTGGTAGTTTGTATGTTTCTAGGAATTTATCAATTTCTTCCAGATTGCCCAGTTTGTTGGCATATAATTTTTCATAATATTCTCTTATGATTGTTTGTATTTTCTGTGGTGTTGGTTGTGATTTCTCCCCTTTTATTCATTATTTTATTTATTTGGGTCCTTTCTCTTTCCTTTTTCATAAGTCTGGCTAGGGACTTATGAATTTTGTTAATTCTTTCAAAAACCAGTTCTTAGTTTCATTTATCTGTTCTATTGGGTTTTTGTTTGTTTGTTCATTTGTTTATTTCTATATCATTTATTTCTCTTCTAATCTTTATTATTTCTCTTCTTCTGTTGGCTTTAGACTTTACTTACTGTTCCTTTACTAGCTCCTTTAGGTGTAAGTTAGGCTGTGTATTTAAGTCTTTCTTGCTTCTTTAGATAGGCCTGTACTGCAAAATACTTCCTTTTGCTGCATCACAAAGGTTTTGGACTGTCGTGTTTTCATTTTCATTTGCTTCCATGTATTCCATGTATTTTTTTACTTCCTCTTTAATTTCTTGATTAACCCATTCATTCTTTAGTAGGATGTTCTTTAGCCTTCATGTATCTGTGGTCTTTCCAAATTTTTTCTTTGGTTAACTTCAAGTTTCATAGCATTGTGGTCTGAAAATATGCATGGTATGATCCAATCTTTTTGTACACACTGAGGGCTGATTTATGACCCAGTATGTGATCTATTCTGGAGAATGTTTCATGTGCACTTGAAAAGAATGTGTATTCTGCTGCTTTAGGATGAAATGTTTTGAAAATATCTGTGAAGTCCATCTGATCCAGTGTGTCATTCAAAGCCTTTGTTTCTTTGCTGATTTTCTGCTTAGATGATCTGTCCATTGCTGTAAGTGAGGTGTTAAAATCCCCTACTAATTTTTTTAAAGATTTTATTTATTTATTTGAGAGAGAGAGCACAAGAGAGAGAGCACAAGCAGGGAGAAGGGCAGAGGGAGAGGGATAAACAGGCTCCCCACTGAGCAGGGAGCCTGATGCAGGGCTTGATCCCAGGACCCTGGGATCATGACCTGAGCTGAAGGCAGATGCTTAAGGGACTGAGCCACCCAGATGCCCCTAAAATCCCCTACTGTTATTGTATTATTATCAATGAGTTTCATTATGTTTGTTATTAATTGATTTATATATTTGGGTGCTCCCAAGTTGGGAGCATAAATATTTACAATTGTTAGATCTTCTTGTTGGATAGACCCTTAATTATGATATAGTGCTCTCCTTCATCTCTTGCTACAGTCTTTGGTTTAAAATCTAGTTTGTCTGATATAAGTATGGCTACCCTGGCTTTCTTTTGATGTCCATTAGCATAATAGATGTTTTTCTATCCCCTCACTTTCAATCTGCAGGTGTCTTTAAGTCTAAAATCAGTCTCTTGTAGGCAACATATAGATGGGTCTTGTTTTTTTTTGTTTTTGTTTGTTTTGTTTTGTTTTGTTTTTAATCCATTCTGATACCCTATGTCTTTTGATTGGAGCATTTAGTCCATTTACATTCAGAGTAATTATTGATAGATATGAGTTCAGTGCCATTGTGTTACCTGTAACTTTGGTGTTTCTGGTGATGTTCTCTGTTTCTGTCTAGTCTTTGTGATGTTTGATCTTTCCCAAAGAATCCCCTTAAATATTTCTTGCAGGGCTGGTTTAGTGTTCATGAACTTCTTTAGTTTTTGTTTGTCTGGAAAACTCTTTATCTCTCCTTTTATTCTGAATGACAGACTGGTTGGATAAAATATTCTTTAAACTGCATATTTTTCCCATTCAGCACAATGACTATGTCCTGCCAGTCTCTTCTGTTGGGGTTAATGTAGAGCATGAAATCATCCATAATACCTGGATTGCTAAAATGCTGTTGGGGGCAAGGGAAGATTCCAAAGAAGGGCGTAGACTTTTGGAATGCCGAGGCCTGGTAACCACTCTGTGGTAGGAATGCTGTGGGGAGTTGCCTTCCCTGAAGCTTTCTCAGCCCAAACAGCCGCCCTGTGATCTAAGAGATGTATGCCTTGCCCCCTAGGCAGAACTCTTAGAACACCCAGATTAGCATATCGTATCTTTCTTGTAAACAGATCCTCCTGGTTCCAGTAAGACCCCTTGTCACACATCATGTGCTTGAGAAACAGTGATAAAGATTTATGATTATCCTGAAGGACCAATAAAAGTGGGAGCAAAGAAGAGCAAAGGGTCTTTGTCTCTGAGCGTTTACACCCTTGCATTCTTCTCTCTTTCACAGCAAAGTTTGGAGTCATCTTTCATCTGTCGGTACAGGGATTGTGGGCCATTCCTGGCACTCTTCTGGCCTGCCAATTTTCTGTGGAGAGATCTGCTGCTAACCTTATTTATCTCCCCTTGTAGGTTAAGGACTTTTTTTCTCTTGCTGTTTTCAATATTCTTTCCTTGTGTATTTTGTGAATTTGACTATGATATGTCTTGGTGTGGGTCAGCTTTTATTGAATTTGATGGGTGTTCTCTGTGCCTTGAGTTTTGATGACTGTTTCCTTTCTCAAATTAGGGAAGTTTTCAACTATAATTTGCTCAAATAAACCTTCTGCCCCCTTTCCCTCTCTTCTTCTTTTGGAACTCCTATGATACGAATGTTATGCTTTAAGGAGTCACTAAGTTCCCTAAGTCTACATTTGTGATCCAATACTTTTCTTTCCCTCTTCTTTTTTACTTCATTATTCTCCATAATTTTATCTTCTATATCACTGATTTGTTCCTCTAATTCATCCATCCTTGTCATTGCATCTAGTCAGTTTTGCATCTCAGTTAAAGCATTTTTAATTTTGGCCTGACTGGTTTTGAATTCTTTTATCTCTGCAGGAAGGGATTCTCTAGTGTCTTCTATACTTTTCTCAGGCCCAGCTAGTATGCTTACAATTGTTTTAAATTCTGTTTCAGTCATCTTACTTATATCCATTTTTATTAAATCCTTGGCTTTGATTTCTTCCTGTTCTTTCTTTTGGGGTGAATACCTCCATCTTGTCGTTATGTCGAGGTCACTGTTTTTTGTATGTGATTGTTAGGAAAGCCTATTATATTCCTGCTCCTGAGAGTAATGGCCATATTAAGAAGAGGTCATATACTGTCCTTGGCCTGGTGCTTCAGGAGGTATTTCAGAGTGTGTACTCTGCTGTGTTTTGGCTGCTCTTTCATTCCGGTCATTTCTCTGCAGAGCTTCTCCTTGCCTACAGTGGGGGATGCTTGGACCTTGTCCACTGTGGCAAGTGTTAACTAGGTGTGTTTTGGTCTGCTTGTTAAAAAAAGCTAGATCCTATTTCCCTTAAAGCTAAAGCTTTGTAGCTCTCTATGATCAATAGACTTGGTGCATACAAGGGGTTTGTGCTGGTCTTCTGAGGGAGGGGCCTACTGCATTCATTCTCAGGCAGACTTGCCCCAGTGGAGATGCACCTGCAGGGTGCAGGGGGTGGGGCTTTGTATAAATGGCTCCAGCCTCCACTGGGGGCACTGTGTTGCTCATTGAAGTTGGTCAGCTGATGGGCAGGGGGAAAATGGCACTGCCCCACTCTCTCATCTCTGGAGCAGAGAATTTGCACCTGCCACTCCTCAGGAAGCCCTCACAAAAGATCAAACTATCTCCTCTCTTGTGTCCCCAGTTTCTGTCAGATCCCTGCCCTCACCCTGTGTCTGAGCTATCTGCCAGGTGGCACAGTACTCCTGTGTTTTATCTTAGACGTATGGCTGGGTTTCAAAACTCATTTTAGAGATCCACTGGTGCAGACCTGTGCTGATCCTCTGGGGTAGGGTCCCACCACTCTGCAGCTGTTGCTGGTTTGTTCCAGAAAAGTAGTCACATGACCATGTAGTGGTTTGGAGTATATGGTAAATTGCAGCAAAAAAGCCAGGTTTGCTAACCTCCGTAGGTGTCTCTGTTCCCATGCCAATGAACATGACAGCATATTGGTGTGTGCCAGCTCTTTTGTCCCCAGAGAGGCTGTGCCACTACTCCCAAATGCACTCTAAGATGGGGAACGGTTTTTCCCCGTGCCACCCAGGGGATCCTCCGGCCACTTGCTGCCTGTTCCCAAGTCTTCACCCTTCTTCTCCACAGGAGTATGGTTCAGCCTGCCAAGCATTATCCCAGGAATGGTGTGGACTTCCAAAACTTCAGACTTTGAACTCTGCTGTTTATAAAAACTTGTGGTAATCGGTCCCTCTCCTTTTCCCAGTCAATGATTTGGGGAACAGTTTTTCTTGTGTAATCACCTATTCACTGCTTTCTCTCTCTTTCTCTCTTTCTTTCTCTCTCTTGCTCCTCTCTATGTGATCAGGGCCCCCTCCCCTCCACAGCACCCACAATTCTTTTCTCCCCCAAATCAACTTTCTGCAGCTTCTACCTTCCATGATGTGGCCCTTTTTCTACCTCCAGATGTGCAGTTTGTTCTCTCAGTCCTCAGATATATTTCTTGGGTATTCAGAATGATTTGATATTTATCTAGCTGTGTTTGAGAGACTAAGCAAGCTTAGGGTCCCCCTCCTCCTCTGCCATCTTAACTCCCCTCTAGTCTAATGTAAATTTAAAAAGTAAAATCAAACCAAAACTAATGGATAGGAAGTTAGGGATAAATATTCCACTTGTCATGTAAAGGACATTTCTGAGTCTTAGATTTTTTTGAAATGAAATGTCATACATCAGTATGTAATATATTCTCTGTCCTATAATAAGTTGATAGAAATATTTTATAGAAACATAAAATATTAACTGTGGATTGAACCAGAAGACAATCTCGGAAAGACCCTTACAAAACTGTTTGTAAGTTCTTCTGACTTTAATCCTGTTTCTTTGCCTCTTCCCTCAAAAACAATAATTACCATATCCACCTTTCAAATCTTCACTACTCCTTGCATTTAACAGTATTGATTATTTCAATTAATCTTTAAATATATGCTCTTATCCAATCCTTTCCAAACTCTTTGAGAGAGGTAGCAGTCAGCATCAATTTAACCTAGTAGATTAGTTAATTTTTACAGTTTCTCTTGCCATTTAATTTTTAAAAAATTCAAAGTTAATTATCATCAGCTATCTCAGAAATTTACTAACCTGTAGCCTTTAACCATAAGACAAGTACATTCCTCTGTTAGTCATCTCCTGCCTGTCTTCCTAGAATACCCTTTATCAGCTATCTGCAGTCACATGTTACCCACACTCTGGTTAACATTTTTAAAAATTCAATTTTCATGGACATGAGCTCTATAGTCCCTATAGTCCTGACCAGTCCCTACTCGTTATGTGTGACCTACTTCACTAATTTGTATTACTTCTTTGGTCCCTGTAGGTATCTGAATTTTACAAGAACATACTTAGACCAGGGAATCAAGTTCATACTCTGACAGGAATCAGAGAGCAAAATAGTAATGTGTTTTTCTTTTTTTTCCATTTGTACCTTTTAGTTTTTTGTTAGAGATATTTTTAAGTTGTTGTGGCTATGGGGATATTGTTGATATTATATTGAAGATTTGATTTGTATACAATAGTGGAAAGAAATAAACTTGGGACTCAGTATATTTTATTTCCAGTCCCAAATTTTGCTATGTGAAATTAAATAAACAAAATTTCATGCAAGCTCAATTTTCACATTGTGAAAAACAGGATACAATTTTACTTTCCTAATTTTTCTTCTAAGTTAACACTGAATTTATAGTACAGAATATTGAAATAGTGCTATTTGATAATTAGTTGCCATTATTAACATTAGCAATGCTAACAGATCAGTAAATGCTACCTTCTTATAATCTCTGATCCTAAGTATTTATATTATTATTTACTTCATGTGGACCTAATCAAACCTTTTCATAAAGCTCTTCCACAATAGAAGCTAACCACTGTTCCAGGTATTAGAACCTATCCCCTTCAAATGGTCATTTGAAGGATCAAGAACAAAATTCTAGTCCCTTTTGTATACCTGAGGAACTCACTGTGGGAAAAGCAGGAAGTTTGGGTTAACATTTATAAAAATGTTTTGGCATATTTAAAATAAAGTGCATTGAGGAGATAACCAAATATTAATAGATAGAGAATTGGACTGACTTAACTAGAGAATTGGACTGACTTAACTAATGAGACATTAATTGTGAACTATTTCAAGTAAAGCTATTAATTTTACTTAGAAGAATCCATAAAAATAAAATATTGACAGTGTTTCACTACTCCCTTATATTCCTCTTTGCAAGGCTGGAAAGCCTTAAAAATATATTAAATTTAATTTCTAAAATAAGGATATTATAAAAAGCCTTAAAAAGTGATTTTCATGATTTATGCTACCAACTAAATAGTTAAGTAAGGGGACTATTATGTACAAAATTGTTCTTATAAATATTCCTCTCCCAATAAAGTTCAATCCCATTGGGATATAGAAGAGAAAACTTTTAAAAGAATCTTACTACTCTTCGTGAAATAGACTTACACTGTCAAAGGCCAGAAGCAAGGGAGTTTACCACTTATTTCAATAAATAATCAAGATATTTAGAGAACTCTAATTTTGTCTTTTTGTGTATTCTAATTCATATAGTACATGATGTGAGCTTTATGCAGAACTCATTTGAAAGAAGGTAGAGCAGAACTCCTCAGTAATGTTTTATCAATGCAAAAAATAAGGTGTTTTTTTAAAAAGTTGAATTCAATCACACTATAAGATTTTTTTGAACAGAAACAATGTTAAACAGTGAGAGGCAGGTCCACATGACAAAGAGTAGGAAATGCATCCTGAAGTTATGATTACATAATATCAAAACACCAATTTTAACTTGCTGCTTATTTTGAGGGGATGTTGAATATTATTAATGTATCAGCATTCTTCACTAAGTCCAGCCATTTTTTGGCACAGCCTCTGTTAAAAGTACTAAACTTTATTTTTAAAGGTTGATTTTATAGCTATAGAAAGAGAGTTCTATAAGATGTTTGGAGTCAGAAAAGTCACATAAGTCTTTGAGTGTTTAAAGCATGGACATAATACTTAAAATTGTTTACGAGTTTAAGAATATTTATTCCATTATAACAAAAAAGCCTATATAAAAACAAACTTCCTATTACTAAAAGCAAGATAAAACACAAAATTGTCCAATCTAAACATTCTAGGTAAAATATAAAATGTTAAAAACAAAACAAAACAAAACAACTGCAGTTGTCAGCTTTGGAGAGCTATTGAGACAGCTAGGACTTGAGGGACCAAGGTCCTCAAAAAAGACAACTCACTGAGTTTCTAAGTTGTGTTTTCCTTTTCAGTGTTTAGAAGTTATTGCTTTTGGGCAAGAGACTGAGAAGCCAGGGAAAGGGCAGAAGTTAGTAGGCACAGAAGCCATCCAACAGACACCGTGGACATCTATGGAGCTGTGAAATAAAAAATGGAATTCAGGACTGTCTAGAGAGTCCAGAGAAAAGAGCCAAGATCTCATGTGGAATTCCCCTTGAAGAATTTGCTGCTTTTTAAGTTCTATACAATAGGAGTAGTTTGAAAGCAAAGCAGACTGAGGGTTGCTGGAGGGGAGGTGGGTGGGGGGATGGGGTAACTGGGTGATGGGCATTAAAGAGGGCAGGCACATGATGTGATGAGTACTGAGTGTTATACACAACTAATGAATCGTTGAACATTATATCAAAAACTAAGGATGTACTATACGTTGGAAAATTGAATTTAAATAAAAAAAATAAAGTTGCATTCTACACAGAAAAAAAAAAAAAACTAAAAAAATTAATAAAAGCAGAGCAGAGTGTTCTGTAGTCTTACCATGTTGAGAATACAAATTGGAGTTCAAGACCTGCCAAAGAAGTAAACCAGATCCTAGAAACAAACTTATTCAGCTGGGAACCTCAGACAGCTACATTTTAGGAAATGGCCTAATTGGATGGCAACTCAAATTTATATAGACTATAATCCAGAATTTAGTTGTTTAAATCCCAAATTGGATTGAGGTAAACTGCCCTGAGGAACTGCCAGAGGTTAAATTAGGTATGCCATTTCTATCAGGAAATCATACCCTCATATCATACCCTCTGTAAGGAGATCATACCCTCTATAACCTTAAAAGTTTTATCACAATATGTAGGATATTCAGTTAAAAACTACCAGGTGCAGCAAGAAATGGGATAAAGGAAAAAAGCAGAAAATTGAAACAGACCATAGATGATCCAGCTACTAGAGTCATCAGATAGGAAAACTAAAATAACTCTAATTTATATAATCAGGAAAAACTAATAATAAAAAAAGATAATTTTGTTAAAAACTCACATTTATAAAAAAGTCATATGGAAAATCTAGGAATAAAAAATATATATTGCAAATTAGAAATATATGGGTTTAAAAACAAATTGAACACAGCAGAGAGAAGATTCTTATATTGGAGGAAAATATCCTGATAAAAGCACAGAAAGAAAAAAAATTAAAAATAGAGAAACACAGAAAACAGTGAAAGGTCTAATGTGTGTAATTATAGACACCCAGGTAAGAGGAGAAAGAATGGAGTAGAATTAAAACTTGAAGATATTGGCTGAAAATTTTCCAAAATTACTGAACTATATCAAGCCACAGATTTAGGAAGCCCAAATGAGACCCAACATGAAAACACAACTAGCTACACTGAAATAAAAATAAACAAACAAACAAACAAAAAACAAAGAAAATCTTAAAAGCAATAAGAGGGGAGAAAAAAGACATATTGTTCTAAAGGAACAATATAATACTTCAAGCTAACTTTTCAATAGGAACAGTGGAAGCTAAAAAAGAACAGAAGGCTATCTTCAAAATATTAAAAGACAAAAACATGGAATTCAAAACTCAGTTAAACTTTGTTACAGTAAAATGAAATATTTTTAAATCACCAAAAACTGATAGAATTTACCACCAGCAAACCCAAATTAAAATAAATATTATAGAGAGCTCAGCAGGGAGAAGGAACATGATCCAAAAGAGAAGCAAATGGAAGAAGATATCAAGAGCAACAAAATCAGGAAATATGTGGGTAAATATGTATTAATACTGATTATGTAAAATAATACCACAATGTCTTATGTGGAAGAAAAATACATGACAGGGGCGCCTGGGTGGCTCAGTCTGTTAAGCATCTGCCTTTCGCTCAGGTCATGATCCCAGGGTTCTGGGATCGAGCCCCATGTCAGGCTCTTTGCTCAGCGGGGAGTCTGCTTCTCCCTCTGCCTGCCACTCCCCCTGCTTCTGTTCTCTCTCTCACTCTCTCTCTCTGTCAAATAAATAAATAAAATCTTTAAAAAAAAAAAGAAAAATACATGACGATAATACAAAAGGCAAGAGGTGGTGAATAGCGCTTACATGTTCTCAAAGGTCCTAGCAATGCCTGGGTATAGTAAGTAGTAATTTATAAGACAAATTAATTATTTATATTATATTTTAATAAATCAAAGATTCATGTTGTAATATCAAAGACAACTACCAAAACATAATAAAAACATGTATAACTAACAACAAATAGAAGAGACAAATGGATAGTAACAAAAATATTGATTAATATAAAAGAATCCAAGAAGAGAGGAAAAAAGAAACATGAAAGAGAGAAAATAAGAAACAAATACTTAGATAATAAATTTAGTTATGAATTCATATATATTGGTAATTCCATTAATAAATGAACTAAATATCCAAAGAAAAGTCTAAGACTGGCATAAAGGGAAAACAAACAAACCAAAAATCTATATGTTATTTATAAGAAGCACACTTAGAATATAAGGCCACAGGAAGATTGGAAGTAAAAGATGGAAAATAACTTACCATACAAATAATTACCAAAAAAAACCCCACAAAAAACAAAAAACAAGCATTCCTAAGTCTGATAATATACACTTCAAGTAATAATCATTGCTAGAGATGACAGTAACCACAAAAATAAGGTCAATCCATGAAGAAGCAACAATTATAGAAGATACAAAATTATTCCTATAATAATGTGGATTCACTTTATATAGAACTAAAATTAATACAAATACAGAGATATACATAAATTCACAATCAGAATGGTGGATTTTAACAGGCCTCTCTCAGTAACTGATAAAATAAGCATAAAATAATTAGTAAGATAGATAAAACAAACCCACCTATCTGGTACATAGAACATTCCACCTCACTCAACGTAATACTTACTCCTTTCCAATATACAGGAATACTTGGCAATACTGGAAAATATTCTGAATCATAAAGCAAGTCTCAACAAATTTCAAAGGATTTTTTTTCTCAACAATAGAATGAGTACATAAATTGTGGTATATTCTTGCAATTGAACACAATATAAAAATGAAAACAAGTAAACTACTATTACATATATATTTAATATATATTCTATATACATTTCAATAAAAATAACTTTACTTGTAGGTACTCAAGTAACCCCACTTCTCTTTTGTACTCACACTGTATTTGAGAGCCCGACATTCAAAATATAGTTATAAGTACATATATATAAAGAATGATGACATTCTACTGTCATCAGATAGGATTGGTAAGCATTATGCAGATATCTCAACAACAAACCTAATTACATACTTGCTAATATTAACTCTTTGAATGTTTTGAATGGCCATGATACTTCATTTATCATCCTTTATCTTGGGTACCCTCATTACTTGTTCTTTCAAAGTTTTGAGGACATGGGAACAGTAATTTTACATATTGGTATATGTGTGATAATCCACAAAATGGCACCGTAACTATGGCATAAAAAATATACATTCTTTAATATACAAACACTTTAAGGTTATGTATTTTTCAGACTTAAACTAGAAAATGAGTCTATATGTATAAAGCTTATATGTGAAAGATATTTTACACCCAGAATAAGTCATGGTTTTTTTATACAGGGTATATTTAAATGGCTTATAAAAATGAAGATTCCAAATCTTTAATACTGGAAGTCCAATAAAAATATTAGAAGTCTCTATGAAGTAGGACACAATGATTAGCTACAACATATTGGGTAAGTAATTTTCCCATACTGTACTATATGTTTATATTTAAGTTGCTGAATATTTATATAAGGTAAAATAGATATTTTGCAAAGAACTTTCTGCAAAAGAAGAAAAATTATTTTATTATTACATTTTCTTCTAGTATCATACTATAATTTTTTAAAAAGATTTTATTTATTTATTTGACACAGAGAGAGAGAGAGAGAGAACAAGCAAGGGGAGCAGCAAGCAGAGGGAGAAGCAGGCTGTCTGCAGGAAGCCTGATGTGGGGCTCAATCCCAGGACCCTGAGATCATGACCTGAGCCGAAGGTAGATGCTTACTGACTGAGCCACCCAGGCACCCCTATAATTTTTATTCTTAACAGTAAAAGCTAAATTTTCTTTTTAATATAAAATCCACAGGTTTCTTGCCACAAATTGAAAACTCATATTGTCAATTGTTTACTTTTCTTTATTAAGTAAACCATTTCTCTGCAAACATAGCCCTAAATAGCTAATTAGATTTCCTAATAGCACTAGAAACCACCATGGGGATAATGTACAAGAACTGTTCCATCAGCAAAATTAAAGGGGGAAACCACCTAATACTTTTGTTTTGTTTTGTTTTGCTTTGCAATTTAAACTTCAATGGCTTTGTTTTTCATAATTTTAATATGGCAAATCATTTCTCTCTAGAGCTTACATTAATGGGCGGAGGAACAAATTGTAAGCATAGGCTAATTTGTGCCCAAGCATTTCATATTAATGAAATAGATTTTTCAGATATCAAGGAATATATACCTTCCTAAGTTATCCTTTCTCAATTCCTAGTGTAATGGGAAGTCCTATTGACTGAATCGTTTTCTTAAAACCCCTGACTAGATATAAGTATTAATATTCCCATGGGAGACATGGTGCCGGCAGCTGCTGTGAATATTTGTAGAAAGGTTCTTGTGGATAAAGAGCAAAAGAAAAAAAAGAAGGTATTGTAAGTATAAGATAGGAAGAGATATTACAAAGCTTACCTAAAGAATGTCTTTAGAGTATTTTCATATAAAAGTGAAGAAAACGTCATCATGTGCAAAGCAGAAACATATTTGCACAGTATGGTCGACAAATCATATAAACCATGTTACACATCCTTGTTGTCTTCATTATCAGCCACCAGAATGGCTTTGTTCATGTACACAAGCTGCTTAACAAGAAGCAGGCCAGGGCGATGGAGGATGGAATCAAAAAGAAAGAAAAGATAAATGAGCCTGCCTGTGAATTCCCTTCAACTGTACACAGAATATCCTCTCCACAGCACATTAAGACAAAAATGATTCTCTGAAAGTATGGTCACTCACTTATTTTCCTAAATAACTTAAAGACATATAAAGCAGAAAGATTCTATCAGTGTTTGGCCCAGTGCTTAATTGAACTACAAAGTAAGTCTGTTTCTCCCTAGTATCAATGAATGTTTTTGCTCAAGGACAGTATAAAATATTTTATAGGTTTGCTTAAAAATGCTTTTCAGTTTCTCATAACTGTAAACCTACTGGATGGAGCAATGGACTGAGCATCAGGGGACATAGGTTTCAGTAGCTTTTAAGGCGGTCTTCTTCCCATAGAAAGAAGTGGTGATTAATGCAAAAGCAGTCAGGCAATGTATGAAATTGCTTAAAGTGTGCAATATTAAAATAAATTGTGAATTTGTCCACAGACTCAAAAATTTAGTGTGAAACTCTTATAAATTACAAATTCCTTTGCTTATAACTGGAACTAATTGAGTTTGTTAACTCTTTTGATTATATTTGCTAGAGTTATTAAAATGTTAAACTAGCATAAGTCTCATCAATCACCAAACACACACACACAAATATTTTTTAAGTTCAAGAATTGGTATTGCTTACAGTGTCATTCATGTTAGATTCTTATTTCTCATGTTAGATTTTTGCCTCCTCTCTTTTTCTCAAGGACCAAATTCAATTTCTGCTATGCACATATCTCTCTCTCTGCCTCTCTCTCTGTTTCTCTTTTTCCTTCCCTCCCTCCTTATTAATCATCTATCAAGCGTCTAGCTATTAAACAGTTATGATAAAACAGGACATATATTAAATGGATCTCCCCAAATAAATAACAACCCTAAGGACATTTTCATTGCTGCAATCATTTTTTTCTTACTATCAGCCAGAAAACGGTGTGTGGGGAGGTTTCCTTCCAGAAACAATGACCCTAAGAATATAACCTCTGGATACTTCCTTGTCTTCTTCATTAACCCTCTCATTTTGACCACTCTGAGCTAGTCTCACAGATAATGCAGGTCAGCAATGCACTGTGGTTCCAGTAAACTGGCGTTCTGAGGAGTACAAACTATATAAGCATGGCCTACTGTACTAAGTCTGGCTTAGATTTAAAACACTCCATGAATCTATTTTTGTGTACCTTTCCAGCACATAGGTCCTATCTTAAGACATAATTTTGTTTGTCTTTATATGATGTAACCAAGTCTTTATGGCCTTTACATAATTCCTTTGACTGAATCCATATTTCATTCAGACATTCTAAAGTCTACTTCTCTCTGATACCCTATTCCTAGCCATTTATCCTTTCTTGCTCCTATTTCTTAAAAGGTTGACTGCTAAAGCAAGACCTCTCCAAGTAGGATCATTTCATCCTATAATCTCTTCAGCTGCATTTTTAACCTGTAGTTTCCTCATCTTTATATTTTGGATTGCCCTTCATATATGGGTTGAGTTATAAAATCAGTGGTAAAACCTTGACATGTTGAGTTGCTGATATATAGGTATGATATAGTAATCATAATCTCCAGAAAGTAGTGCTAACTGCTGTCAGGCAAGCAAAAACCTTATGATAGTATCATATAACTCATTTGAAGCAGAAATATAGCCAATGAGTAAAGAAACACAGCTTAAATTTCCTGGAAAGAATAGGAAATCATTTGTCCTCCTCCAAGAAAAATAAATTGATACTCATGTCCCATCTTTCATTCAACTGTAGGAAGAATAAATTGCATCACAGTAAGGAAACAAAGGTAGGACAACAGCCAAAATTACTGTTACCTGAACAAGGGATAATGGAAAGACGTTATGCCATGGAATATAACCAGTTTACATGCACCTATCAACACACAGGGATCCAGAAAGCTTAATGATATTATGTTTGAGGAAAGAAACTAAGTGGAAAATTTGCTAATAGCAATAGTTACTGACAAAGTCCACCCTTCTAGTTACTAAATATTCCATTAACCTCATTACCATATGATAAGGACACTTACCTATTCCCCAAGGGAATAGTGACCCTGTTCAGTCACAGGATCAAGGTCAAAGTTCAGAATCTCTCGGTAATACATGATGGTCTCTCTATCAGATTCAAATACGGTTCATTTTAATTTGGAAATATATGAACTAAAAGGATCAGTTTTAATTTGGAAATCTATGAACCAGAAATCCAGTGTATAATGGTAAAACAGGGTCAGGATAACCACAATACTTTTTTTTCTCTTTCAAAGGAAAAAAATGAGAAACACACAAGAGTCACTGTTCCGTAGCAATTCTGAAATCCAGCTGCAAAGATGAATGAAGGTACATCATCCTGAGCTTCCTCTTTTTGTTCTCTCTGGGCATCCCATCCATTGTTCTCTTGGCCGTCATTTCTACCCTCTGAAAGACCCTTTCTTTTTTATGAACTTCCCTGGCTCCATCTAAACTGGCATTAGAGAATGTATTCCCCTGGAAGGACTGAGCAACTTTCTCAGCATGCTTCCAGTAAATCAATCTCTTTTCCTGAAGCTATTTTTCCAACTGAAAAGATTTACTGGGTGCTACATTAATTCATTCAGAGGTTTAATAGTGGGTGTGGCAGCCATACTCTATTTGATCTTTGCTATACAGTGAGTTCTAGTAGGTTTTTGTTACTCAATGGTCATTTTCATTGCATTTTTACTGGGTTGGTATGAGAAGTAACTGCTTTTAAAAACTACAGAATTATGAATTTCTGAACCCTATTTTCTTTATTTCCTGCTTGTAAATTGCTTTTTGAGACCTCTCATCATTCTTATAGCACTTTTTCAATGCCACCAACCTTAACATGTGCCAATAACTTTCCGGTTTCTCATCTCTTTTCCTGTGTGTTATTATACTTGTGAGTGTGTGTATAATACAGTGTATAGTCATATTTATCATTAGATGAATTACTTGCTTTGCAAGTTATCACAGGCTTCAGTTTTACTAAATATTTTGTCACTGCATAATACAATAACATGAATTTCCATTATTTAGCCATTCAGTATCAGTCTATAGAACCTACAGACTGGTTTCTAACAAATGCCTTACATTTTAGGGCTTTTTAAAAAAAATATATTTATTTTTAGAGGGAAACAGAGAAAGAGTGTGAGCATAGCGAGGGACAGAGGGAGAAGGAGATAATCCACAAGTAGACTCTCCACTGAACACAGAGCCTGTTGTGGGGCTCCATCTCAGGACCAGTGAGATCATGACCTGAGAGGAAATCATGAGTCACGAGTCGGATGCTTAATCAACTGAGTCACCCAGGCACCCCAATATCAGTGTTTTAAAAGAATACTCTTTTCTTGCTTAGGCTATTTGTCTTTCTCAGGTTGGTAAGAGTACCCTACTCTATATAGTCCTACAGGTATCCAGACTAATGGAACTGTAACCATCTCCTATGTTCCCAGTCTCTGTGTCAGAGATCTCCAACAGCTTTGGAGATCTCCTACAAGCAACTGAATGTTCTCTTCTAAAAGTGAATCTAGAAACTCATTGGCCAGAACTTGTTACATTGCCTCACACAACCTGAAGGGCTAGCAAGTGTAAATCTACCAAATGTGCAGAAGTGGAAAGGTCTGGGAATAGCTCAGCTTCCTAGAGTTTAAGCAACATGAAATTATATTTAGTTACTTGTTGGGGTTAATGTAGAGCATGAAATCAGCCATAATACCTGGCTTGCTAAAATGTAACACAGAGGACACTGGGGACGAGGGAGGGTTTCGGAGAAGGGCATAGGCCTTTGGAATACCGAGGCCTGTGTGACCACTCTGCCGTAGGAATGTCGCAGGGAGTTGCCTTCCCCAAAGCTGTCTTAGCCCAAACAGCCGCCCTGTGATCAAAGAGACATATACATTGTCATCTAGTCTATGTTTAGTAGAACACGCAGATTAGCATATTTTATCTTTACCATAAATCCTCCTAGTTTCAGTAAGACCCATTGTCACACATCACGTGCTTGAGAAATGGTGACAAGGATTTGTGATTATCCTGAAGGACGAGTAGAAGCTGGAGCACAGAAGAGCAAAGGGTCTTCATCTCTGAGTGTTGACCCCCTTGCCTTCTCCTCTCTTTCACAGCAAAGTTGGAGTCATCTTTCATCCGTCCGTACAGGGAGTGCTGGCCATTCCTGGTAGTTACTCACCAATTTTTTTTCAGGTCACTTTCACAAATAATTTCTTAATTAGCCTAAGAAATTTTACTTCCCTAATTCATGATCCATGTCACAATTCCACATTTTTTTTAATTGCAAGTGAGAAACACCATCCCCTCTCTTATTTCAATCTAATGCAATGCAACAGAGCTCCAAATTTGAAGATTTTAACAGCACACATGTCACTGTATGTAGATAAAGATGTTAGGATGAATATATAAGTACATTTTTAGAGTGCTGTGATACTTAGGTCTTTGTTCCTTTTTTTTTTAAAGATTTTATTTATTTATTTGAGAAAGAGAGAGAGAGAGCAAGAACAGGGAGAGGGGCAGAGGGACAAGCAGACTTCCTGCTGAGCACGGAACCTGACGTGGGGCTCAATCCCAGGACCCTGAGATCATGAACGGAGCTGAAATCAAGAGTTGGACACTTAATGTACTGAGCTACCCAGGTACCTGTTAGACCTTTGGAACACTGCAAAATATGTTTTTTAATTGAATTCATCTCATATGTAGAGTGCAAAACAAGCGTATCATTACTGATAGTTCCATGAACTACTTCATGAATAGAAATAACAGGTGTGTTCCTTTTAACTTAGAGAGGCATCATGTCTTAAATGACTAATTTTATTTTATTTTTTTTAAAGATTTTATTTATTTATTTGACAGAGAGAGAAACACAGCGAGAGAGGGAATGCAAGCAGGGGCAGAGGGAGAGGGAAAAGCAGGCTTCCCGCAGAGCAGGGGGCCCGATGCGGGGTCGATCCCAGGATCCTGGGATCATGACCTGAGCTGAAGGCAGACACTTAACGACTGAGCCACCCAGGCGCCCCTGACTAATTTTATTCTTAATACACTTGTCAATCATGTTTTAGATATAATTCTGGCTCTACATGATCTAGGGCAGACAACATCCAACCCCACCTACTGAGGCCTGACCATTTCTCCAGTTACTATTACATACAACATGATGAAATGAAAAAAAAATAGCTTCTAAAATCATCATAAATTATCAATTAAATGAAATCTAAGTAATCAGGATAAAAATAGATGAGAGATAGTGAGTCATTGACATTGTAAACTATTTCAAATTGACCTCAAAAAACTGATTTTATACTGAGTTTCTGAATAATTGTTTTTGGTCAAATAAGCTGATAAGGAAATCATTGATAAATGGGTATATTATAGATGACTTCTAAAAACTGGTAGAAGAAAATACGTGATATTTAATATTTTTGAGATATTCATTACCAGAATATGCATGCATAACTCATGGGACAAGTTAAAGTAACTTCATTTTTTTCTTGTTTAGTTCCCGGTACTGCTTCTAGGGTTTGATTGAGAATAGAAAAGAAGTATAGCATCAGATTTTGTTCTAAAATTGGTTTGTTAATAAGAGTAGTTCACAGCAATGCTTTCTTTGCTTCAATTAAACATATTGGAACAATCACACAAGGCATCTTAGACATTCCTATTAAATACAAGATTTTCCCACAGAATAAATTTATAGCAGTTATAATGCTGAAAGGAGGGTGAACACACATGTGTTGTTTAAAATAGCAGGCACTCTTTCCTTTTGAGTTGGAAAGGCAACATTTTCTAGTGGAAAACAATTTATTTTCAGTGAGGCCCTTTGGAAAATTCTGGATCTCATCTCAACTTTCAATCAGAATGGAGAGAACTCTATAAGACTTGAACTGAAAAACACACCAAAGTTAAAATTCAACATGAAATTTGGAGACAGGAAAAGCTTGTCTAGTTATTTACTTAGTTGGATCACCCAGATAAATGAATCTGTCTAAACTTCAGTTTCACTGTAAATTAAGGATAATAATACCTTTACTTATAAGGAATGATACTTGAGACTACATGCAAGAATATCAGATAAGGGCAAACAGCATATCATGCCCACAAATGTTATTCCTCCCTCTTCTCTTTCATGCTTTTACCTATAGTTGCAAAAAAAAAATGGTGGATGATTCCAATTGTCTATCAATATTGTACAAGATTATATAAAGCACTGAAAAAAGCAGCAGAACCTGATTGTATTATATGTTATTGACTTAAGTAATCACTATTAGAGCCTTTCAAATTTTATTCAGCAAATTCTAATAGTATTCAGGACCATGAAGTTTCATCATACTTGATTTAGATTATAATGCCCCCAAAATTACAAACATCAGTAAAAATGGTTACATATTTATATGTACCTATATTGGATGTGTATTTACACAAAGAATCTATATATGTGTGGATATGCACATGTACACACAGATGAATATGAAGCAGCATAACATGCTAAGGTATTAAAAGTAGCAACTCTGGAGTAAAGTGGCTGTGTTTGAATGTCTGCTCTTTAGTAGTTATGTGACCTCAGGGAAATTATTTACCCTGTCCATTCTTCAGTGTGTCTATTGGTACAATGGGAAGAACAAAAGTACCTAATTAATATGGACATTAGGAAGATTTCAGATTGAATGAGTTAATATTTGTGAAGTGCTTAGAATAGTACTTAGTACATGGTAAGAGTATTTTAAATGAATAATTATTCTTCAAAAATTAAGCCATAATGTTAGAGAACCTGGGTTTTTTTTTTTTAACTTTTTCACCTAATATATAACAACATGGGAATACCATTTTTTATAACATTATTTTGATAACTGCATAATATTCAGTTGGACTAAAGAGTACCTACCAGTGTCTTCTGGTTGGATATACATGCCTTAAAAAATTTAGCATTTAAATTATGGGATTCTTATAGCTCACCTTTTGCATATATTTGTCATAGTTTTCTTAAGATAAATTCCCAGAATTTCTGGATCAAATGTTATACACACTTACAATTTTGAGCCATTTTGCCAAATTTCCCTTTCTTTTTTTTTTTTTTTTTAAAGATTTTATTTATTTGACAGAGAGACTGACAGCGAGAGAGGGAACACAAGCAGGGGGGAGTGGGAGAGGGAGAAGCAGGCTTCCCACGGATCAGGGAGCCTGATGTGGGGCTCGATCCCAGGACCCTGGGATCATGACCTGAGCCGAAGGCAGACGCCTAACGACTGAGCCGCCCAGGGCCCCCGCCAAATTTCCCTTTCTAAAGACAGTATCGACTTTCACTCCTATCAACTATATGGGAGTATTTTTGCATAGAAACTATGCACACTAGATTTAGAGTTTAAGTACTGACCATATTCTGGGCTAAATAAAACAATATTTTGTTAAATAAAACAAAAAGTTAAAAAATAAAATTTTAGAAGTTATATATATATAATCACTAAAAGAATAGATTTTGGTATTTTATCAGTTTTTATCCTTGGATGTTGTGATGAAAAGAAATGTGTGGTATTTTCCTTTGCTTTCTACTTTTAAAAGTTGCACCATTTGTAATAAAACTTGTTGTAAAAGTGCAGACTCATATATTTTATCTTCTGTAATTCAGGAATTCAGTAATGCATGCAAATATTATTTGATGATATTACCTATACTCTCAGCCTATCATTTTGATACATTTATGATAATTAGTCTGTAAATACCTAAAGCTGTGTCATCAAGAGAGTGGCATCTTTCAGATGTCTTAATTATCATATTTTATGCATTTTTAAATTATGCTGCTTGATTTTCCTCTGAGAGTTTTACTTAGAGTTCTATTATTTTGGATGTATATTTTGTTCTTCATTTCCTTATGGATTTGTTTTATTTATTTTTAAAGATTTTATTTGAGAGAGCGTGTGTGTGCTCACATTAGTGGGGGGAGGGGCAGAGGGAGAGGGAGAGAGAGAATCTCAAGCAGACTCCCACTGAGCACAGAGCCTGAAGTGGGGCTTAATCTCAGGACTCTGAGATCATGACCTGAGCCAAAATCAAGAGTCCGTCATTTAACCGACTGTCATTTAACCGACTGAGCCACCCAGGTGTCCCTGGATCTGTTTTAAAATGCCTAATTATTGGGATGCCTAATTATTGGGATGTCTGGGTGGCTCAGTTGGTTAAGCGTCTGCCTTCGGCTCAGGTCATGATCCCAGGATCCTGGGATCGAGCCCCGCATCACGCTCCTTGCTCAGCGGGTAGCCTGCTTCTCCCTCTCCCTCTACTCCCCTCCCTCCCTGCTACTCTGCCTTCTTGTGCTCTCTCTCTCTGTCAAATAAACAAATAAAAAATCTTTTTTTAAAAAATAAAATAAAAATGCCTAATTATTGAATATCTCTTTAAATTAGTTAGATTGACAAGCATCTTGCTGTTCCTGAAGTAGATGACATGAATTCCATTGGCTTATAAGAACTTTGCAAGTTGTTAATGCCAGTTGTTAATAAATATAGGCCAGCAGGGGCGCCTGGGTAGCTCAGTCGTTAAGTGTCTGCCTTCGGCTCAGGTCATGATCCCAGGGTCCTGGGATTGAGCCCCGCATCGGGCTCCCTGCTCGGCGGGAAGCCTGCTTCTCCCTCTCCCACTCCCCCTGCTTGTGTTCCTGCTCTCGCTAGCTCTCTCTCTGTCAAATAAATAAAATCTTTAAAACAAAACAAAACAAAAAACAACAAAAAAAATAAATATAGGCCGGCATGTCATTGTTGATTTCATCTTTCTTCAGCCAGTTGTGAAGAAGTCTTTGCTGCTCCTATACCTTTTTAAATACCTGAGTAATTTTCTGGTGGAAAAGGACAGAAACTCCAGAAAACACTTTTCATCTCAGCACATTTTTCTGGCCTTGAATAGACACAAGGTAGCCTGGACTTTCTCTGGTTGGCAGCAGGGTTCCAAGTGAAAGCAGAAGCTGCAGGGTTTCCTGAGGCCTGAGCTCATCACTTCTGCCACATTATATCAATCAAGCAACCACAAGGCCAGCCCAGAGTCAGAGGCTGGAGAAACAAATTCCACCTATTGATGGGAGACACTGCAAATTATTGTGGCCATTTTTGCAATCTACAATCTACCATCTTCCCCCATTCAAGTTTCTACACTTTCAATTTTTTTTTTTATATGATAAAAACCATTTTTGAAGTCTTAACTTGTAATACCAGGAATTTTGGCTTTTTCATCTACCTCCCTCCATCCTCAATGCTTCTTCATTAATGTAATCTACAAATTTGAAATCTTTTTAAATTACCTGATTTCCTTTTTTTTTAATGAAAATTTGTGTGGCCTTTTTTATATCAATAATTATGTCCATTAGTTAAGCCTTAGATAAACAGCAATTTATTTCTCATTAGTAGTTGGTGATTTTATTTACTTATCTAAGTACCTAAAAGACCTTGTAATAATCAGTAAAAACAAATGGATTGTTTATTTCTTCTTTAAAAGGGCACCTCTCAGGTATCTGAAGCTTGCAAATAGAATTCTGAGCTAATTAACTTTCTGAGACCACAGACCTGAGAAGCTCTTACTCTTGAGTTTGGATATGAATGAGAAATGACTGGGTATAATAGTTGATGATTTTATGCAAGTCTGTTCTGTTGTCTCTTAGGAAGCATTTACTGTCAAGGAATTCCAAGGTTGGTCTGACTCCACTTATTTTAGGTTTTGTTTTTTAAAGATTTTATTTATTTATTTGACAGAGAGAGATTGAGCACAAACAGGGGGAGGGACAGACAGAGGGAGAGGGAGAAGCACCTGGTGAGCAAGGAGCCTGATGCAGGGCTCCATCCCAGGACCCCAGGATCATGATGACCTGAGTCAAAGGCAGACACTTAGCCAGCTGAGCCACCCAGGTACCCTTCCACTTATTTTGAATGTAATGTTGTAATGAGGATAAAATCTCTCTCTAGCTATATGTCCCTGCTCATATCTATTTGTGATTGCTGTTATTGTTGTAGTTGTAAATTGTAGAATTATCTAGTATGAGATGAGATTTATTTTTCAATACTATATAACATCTAAGTGTTTCATTACATTCTGCTAACTCGAATGTAATATTGATGTTTCTATGTTTAATTGATTTTAGGAATAACATACCAATAATTTCAATCTCTGTTGCAACCTTTTTTTTTCCTTTTTTCTTTTTTTAATTATGTTATGTTAATCACCATACATTACATCATTAGTTTTTGATGTAGTGTTCCATGATTCGTTGTTTGCGTATAGCAACCTTTAATGTTCTACAGTTTTCAGCCTCTGACCTGTAGCTTAGAGATCACAGAGTTGGCCTGGTAATTCTGTGACATCATTAATGTAGATTGCTATGAAAAGTTTTCCTCTGTATGCATTGGTTTTTATAAATAATTTTTTAAATATTTCTGCTCACATTGCCCTTCTTCCTGTATATACACTTGTCTCAAATTTCACTGAGTTGTTTGTATTCCTCTCTGTTTACACAAGATACAAGATTCTAACTCAACTTCAGGACCTGACCACCATGTGTTCATTTGACTTAAGGTAATGGGTCTAAAACACCTTCCCACATAGACCCTTTCTGTTATTGATGAATAGCCCATACATGAAGTAGTTTCACCATTTCTGAACACAAAACATGGACCTGTTTCTGTGTTAGGCACTTGGATGTAGTCTCTAAACTATGGTGTCATCAGGAATGCTCTCTTGGAAAAAAACCCACAATGTTACAGTTTTCCTTGCATTGCAATGTCATTTGACAACTCTATTCTTCTTCTCTGGTTTAACTTTGGTGGAATTAAATGTCAGCAGAAAAATATTTTGTTGGTTTTTATTTCCCAAAGTACATATTAAGTTTGTTTTTAAGAAACCGCAGCATGATATTGTTTCAATTCATCTATAAAACAAATGACTCTCAAACATTCCATAAGATAAAGTGAAAAGCAGTATCTGTTGTTGTTGTTGTTGTTTTTTCCCTAGCATCATAGGATATTTTACAACATAAGCAGCAGAATGATGCTTTATATTCACAGTGTGGTGAAAACACTTCCGAAATAATTACCATTTATGGATTTAAATTCTTAGGAAATATAACTTGAGTATCTCAATAAATGTACATGTGTCTAGTTATGATTAACAGAGAAAAGTCAGAGGTAAACCCCAGAACGGTAACAAATACTCATTTTGAAAGAATGTCACAATATGTTGTAGGATCATTTTGGCTCCAACTCCAACTCACTTGACATGAATTACCAACATAGAGAAGAGCTTAAGTATCAACATCGTTAGTATATTTGAGCCTTCCACTTACTTGGCTTTGCTAGCCAAATGTGCGTATGTTTTATTTTTTTTTAAGATTTGTTTATTTATATTGAGAGGGGTGTTTTGTGGGGGAAGGGAGAGGGAGAGATAGTCTTAAGCTGACTACATGCTGAGCATGGAGCCCAACCCAGCTCGATCTCGCAACCCTGAGATCACAACCTGAGCCAAAACCCAGTCGGTTGCTGAACCAACTGTGCCATCCAGGAGCTCCTGCTAGCCAAATATTTGCTTCAGTTATGATGGTCACATTTGTGAAACCATTTCCTTAGGTAACTTAGATAAATAATTTCCCTACATTGGCCTATGTACACGTATGGTGTTAACATTGGGTAAAATTTTACGAGGCAGCATGGCTAATCAAAACCTAATATATGATTTTGAGTCATTCAGATCTGGTTGGAATGCTATATCCACTATTTTCACTTCTTATGTTAGGCTGTCCTAAGCTTGAGTTTTCTGTTCTGCGAAATAGGGTTACTAATAGCTAAAATACAGGAATGTTAGGAAACATAAGCAGATATATGTATGTAAAATGCCTTCTACTTAGAAGCCATTAAGTTATATTAGTTTCCATTTTGTCTTTCCCTATCCTCAGCTATCAAAACATTTTTATATAGTCATTGTTATTGTAATATACTGGTATGTTGATTGTTTTTTCATAATGTACAAAGATAAAGTATGTAGCAGTGTCCATGTCTTTTCCTCCTATACTTCAGTTTATATAAAAGAATATTAAAGTAATTTAGGCCAAAAATCTTGTCAAGGAGAAATCAAGTAAATCATGTATTGAATTTTCACATAGAAAATAAAAATAATCTTCATTTTTTGTAACAGAAAAATGACTTGGAACTAGATAACATTTGAAAATGCTTTTAAATTAATGCATTCTTTTCATTTACCCGATTTTATTATTAAATACTGACATCGTGGTAGGCACTGATCTAGGTATTGCTATGTAAACTGAGAAGTAAACCACCTATGACCAAAGACATATTTAAAGGTATTTTCTTCCCCTGCCAATGCATACACACACACACACACACAGACGTATATATATGTATGTGTTTATATATATATGTGTATATATATATATGCATTTGTGTGTGTGTGTATATACATACATACATCTATACTGTATATATTACTACCAAAAATATAATTCCTTTTTTAAGTAAATAAAATATGGAAAAAAGAAGGCTGGTGGCATGGGCATTTTTTATATGGCAGGAAACATAGCTGGAGGCCAATTTGGTTCTCTATCCCTTTTAGTGTTTTCTCTGTGGTTACTTAGGCAATGAAACTAGCTTAAAACATTCAAGAGTTCTGATTTGCCAACTGAATACATCCGTATACATTAACTGGCACTTAGGAATTTTCTTTATGTTGCCTCAGCTTTCTGTTCCAGATTTTTCTCTAAGAAATTTCCTATAATCATGTAATCATTTTGTACCTACTAAATACTTGGATCTTTAAATAAACTCAGTTAATATTTAAAGAAGTTCTAAAGAATACAAGTTTTCCTCATTTTATTGATAAAAACACTAAATCTCAGAGATATAAGAAAATGGACTTAAGAACCAGAGATATAGAATGATAAAATTTGATTGTGCCCAAATTTTATATGAGCCAATTTTCTTTGTTTTCTCTCTTATCTCCCATCTTTATAGGAAACCCCACCTAACTTAGTGCCTCTCTTGACATTTATTAATATTTCAGTCTATCATTTATTATGCCTGTTTTATCAACCCACTAAGATGTAAATGTTTTAAAGGCAGCAATTGTGTATTTCTCATCCAATAGGCACTAAATAAAATGCATTGGAAGGATAAAGAAACCTAAAAATTATCACAGTTTTTGAGACAGTCCCAGGCAAAAAGAATAAGATAATAGGCTAAGTTCTTGTCAGATTTCTGCAAGCTCTAAAAAACAACCAATAATCAAGAATTGCTGACATATTAAAAAATATATATTCTAAAAATAGAATCGCAGAATATAGTTTAAAAATGTGTCAGCATCATTTCAACAAATAAGTCTGTAAATATGCATCTAGATGCTAGATATATCAGAGAATAACAGAAAAAGGTCAGCAAACTGTAAGTAGAAAGTATAAGGCAGCACTCTCAAGAGAGAGAGGAAGCTGTTTGATTCAACAGAAACATTAATGCAAACTCCGTTTTTGTTGTTATTGTTTGATTTAGAGAAGTATGCAGAGCTGTGAGTGTTCCCTGTGTTTTTATTGCTTAATTTGTTATTGGTCCTAATCTTCTACAAGATCTAAAGGCGATTCTCTGTTGCTATTTGCCTGGAGCTGATATGTAACCTTTGGGAAGTGCTCTGTGAGCAGATCTTATGTCTTTGACTTTTTTCTCTATTGTTTTTGCCGAAATGTTTCTCCTGTTTCTCTGCTGGCTCTGACTTTAATCTTTGTATGTGCTTACTTTAATTATTTTGATGATTTCCATTAAAGGCCTGAGAATCTTTTTAAAAACCCATTTGAAGAAAATAAGAGATTTAAGTAGAATAAATGCATACTTTGAAGAAACAAGCCACTCCTATTTTCAAGAGTCTATTTCATGTCGTAGATCTCAGAAAAACTCAGGTATAGGATATAAGTTGGAGACATAAATTATAATTGTGTTTCAAGCTTGTATACCACTGGTTAACTAGATCTTGTTTGTGACCAGAAATGGTTTTTCTTCTCAGCCCCAGGATAACTTGAATAAGCAGACCTGACTATAAATAGGCTGCGAGAGCTGACTGTGAGAGATTGGATCTACTCCATTTTATCTATTTCACATTATATTTTGTGTTTATTTCCACAAAGAATTAGAGAAAATCAGGTGAGAAGAATCTAACACAATGGGTGATTATTTCGGTTTTTCTAACAGCTCTCCTACATGTATTTATGTATAATTGGTTAAAGGTTTTTTTCCTGAATTCTGTTTTCCAGTTTTTGACTTCTTTTGGATGCTGAAATTCTTAAGGCATTTTCAATTCCTATGTCAAGAATTTTTCATATATAAATAAAATTTAGTTAAATAAATGCATAGCTCATCCTTTTCATACGTATATGGATGCCATTATGTTTAATAAAAGAGGAGACATTTAGGGGCACCTGGGTGGCTCAGTCAGTTAAGCTTAAGCACCTGCCTTGTGCTCAGGTCATGATCCCAGAACCCATATCTGGCTCCTTGCTCAGCGGAGAGCCTGCTTCTCCCTCTGCCTCCTCCCCGCTGCTCATGCTCTGTCTCTCTCTCTCCCAAATAAATAAAATCTTTTTTTTTTTTTTTAAAGAGGAGACATTTAAAGCTATTAAGTTCATAGTCATCTTCTGTCATTTTGTAATTTATAAATCAACAAATACCAAGAATACAACTACTGTTCTATCTTGTGGAGACTGCACTATTTTATTGAGGCCAAGTTTAAAAGGGCTCCTCTTATTTAAAATTACTGGGAAGCACAGGTCGAGAGAAATATATGCTTATTTAAGGTATTTGTGGCTTTGTAACTCAGCTTCAAGAATCAGCATCTTTGCTAGTATTTTTGCTCTGGTCAAAATATCTTTGTCTTTCTGTCCTGTTTGCATGTAGGACTTACTTGGAATTCCTTGTCTGCTATTTGCTTGTATTCTGTCAGGTCTCCATGCTGGCTGATGCAAAACAAGCTATTGAGGGGCGCCTGGGTGGCTCAGTTGTTAAGCGTCTGCCTTTGGCTCAGGTCATGATCCCAGAGTCCTCGGATGGAGCCCAGCATCGGGCTCCCTGCTCAGCGGGAGGCCTGCTTCTCCCTCTCCCACTCCCCCTGCTTGTGTTCCCTCCCTAGCTGTCTCTCTCTCTCTCTGTCAAATAAATAAATAAAATCTTAAAAAAAAAATGCTATTCAATCGGTATGTTTTTTAAGGAGTCAACAGAAGATTCTAAGCATGATTAAAAAGATTATTTGATAAAATTCTACTTCATCCATAATAAGGCACCTGGTTTGCCCATCTCTTATTGGCTGCTGTCTTAACACCAACCCCTTCCGCAGCGCACACATAAAACTTGACATCTACAAGTAGTTAAGGCTTGTATAGACCCATCTTGTGACTGCACAGTGTCACAAATATTCTATTCAGTCTGAATGACCTTCTTTAGGAGCTAACTCTCCACAGCATAGCACCTGGCAGAGGACGCGGGATTAGCATCGACTTTGTACAAAAGTGGCAGTGAGATCCAAGTATCCATCAAAGACATACCTAATGTTTCTGTGTGATTGGCATCATACCGGGCATTGTGTACATATGTACTTCTCAAAACTTATTGAGTGCTACTGTTAAAGTATCTACTTTGGAGATAACAAATAGATCAATCAATAGCTTATCTTTGCATTTCAAAAGGTTTTTCCCCTTCTAAAGAAAGCCACTGAAATCCCAAATGATTTAAGTCCTCCAGTATATTGTTTTGTTTTTATTTTTGTTTTTGTTTTTTTTAATTATGTGAGGAGAACCTAGGTAGCTCAATCGGTTAAGCATCAGACTCTTGGTTTTGGCTCAGGTCATGATCTCAGGGTCATGATCTGAGGGTCCTGAGATCAAGCCCCTAGTCAGGATCCACGCTCAGTGGGAGTCTGCTTGAGATTCTCTCTCTGCCCCTCCCCCCACTTGCTCTCGCTCTCTCTCAAATAAATAAATCTTTAAAAAATAATTTTATTAATTAAGAATATACATTTTAAGCTAATGGCTATGGAGGTAGTATTTAACTGAGGCTCAATAAAAGTGAAAAGAAATAACCTGAGAAATTATAAGGTTAAATCAATAAAAAAGAATACTGAATTTGAAATGCTAACCAAGAAAAAAAAATAAGGAAGGAGGAAAGAGAGGGAGGGAAAAAGAAATTCCATATGAACTAGGAGATTTTCAAGAGTTTTACAACAGCAAGAAGTTGCAAGATCTTAAACCTCAGAAAAAGCACTTTTATTGGGCTTGTGTCTTATCCCCAAGTATGTTGGAGATCTCAGGATTTTTCTTGGCTCCACTGTAAAATTAAACCCTTGTTAAACCCAAAGTGTCTAAGAAAACACTCTAGGTTTCAAACAACTGTTTAAAGCCAATTCACTCTAAGTAAATAAATACCTTTATTACTTTCCTTGAAGGGAAAAAATTTATTAGTTGTTTTTCTTCATCTTAATGATGTCAAACAGGCTTCTTTTCATTTCATATCTCAAAAGTTAACTTTTTAGTGTGATCTCCTTATCAAATACTATTCTATTATTCTTTAATAAATATAAATATTTCCAGGTTTCAGCTGTCTGATTTTGATAACATGACAATATGGTAGTGAGAGTTCTTGTAGTTCTAAACTACAGGGATTTTTTATTATGACAAATTAAAATAAGTCTTAACAAGATAAGCCTTTATAGCCAAGTTCAGGTAAAAGTAAACCTTGTCTAGGGAGGAACTGAACCTAGGACATATTCTAGGTCATCTGTTCTATAAGCCTAATATTTTTATACAGGTTAAATTTAGAAATTTTGTTATGGTGAATATTTTTTTTTTAATTTTATTTATTTATTTGAGAGAGAGACAGAGAGACAGAGATAGCAAAAGAGCACAAGCAGGTAGGAGAGGGAGAAGCAGTCTTCCCGTCAGACACGGGGCTCGATCCCAGGACCCAGGGATCATGACCTGGGAGGAAGGCAGACACTTAACCGACTGAGCCATCCAGGCGCCCCTGTTATGGTGAATATTTTAACCAACCAATAGTTAGTAACCACAGACATCAAGAGTAGCAGTTGGTCAGCAGGTAGAGGATTTAAGGGAAGAGGTAGCACAGAAGACCAAAGCCAGCTGAGGCAGGCCTAGGGAGCAGGTTGCATGCTGATGTTAATTGTATTTTACATATTGACACTAATTATATTTTAGCCACCAGCTGCTAGCTGCCTTTTTTTCCTCCTCTCATAGATCCTGAGAGTCTGTGGGCAATTGCATCAATTTGCCTTTCCAGGAGGACAACCCTGCATACAATTAAAGTCCCAAGTAATCAAGAAAATGAAGAGTTTTTAACAGAAAATGGATATGTAGCCTATGTAAAATCTATAAACTAAACCAACCTTTGACATTTTAAATGGAAATTGTGTAAAGAACTGACCAAAAGATAGACTTAAGTTTTCTCCTCCTAGTGCAAAATAAGTTGAAAAGTGACTGATGTCATCAATGGTTGTCTGGTTGTTTTATTATGCGCAATTAAAAATCAGAACTGATTCGATTGGTTGTTTTCACATTATGTAAACACAATGGAAGGGGACATAATTCCAATCACTCCCTTCTGGAATGTTTTATGGTAAGTGTTTCTTCTTATGATAATGTATTTTCCCACTAGGAAACATTACCTACACCTCCTATCAGTACTTGTTCTCTCTTAAGCTTTATTCCCTCATTTTGTATCGCCAAAAACAGTCTTTCAAATGCTTTGTTGGACAATGAATTCTGGATAATGGGTCCTGAGTAACTGTAGAATTTCCACTTGCTATTTTAAATTAATTACTTTGATAGCAAAATAACTTTAAAGACCGCTTTATAATTTTCAGCATAAAATAAAATTATTATGGTTTGATTTCTCTCTCTGCTTCATTCCTTTTCTGTCAGCAGCATTACTATAGCTCAGAGTAAAATACAAGTGTGAAGAGATGAAACAATCTTCTTTGGTTGTTGTGTACTGAAATGCCATCATTAGAATTAGTCTGGTGGCAATGCTGCTACTTATAAGCGTCTTTAGAGATTTTTTCCTCCTAAATCTCTTCATGCTGCAAACATGTATTTCACATCATTTATTCCTTAGCACTTAGCACCTGCAACATCACCAGGTTCATCATAGGTGCTTAATAAATGAGTGCTGAATAAATGAGTGGCACACCAAATGAATACTTTTGTAGATTTTCATGTATCTATCCAACACACGAGCTATGTTCTTGGGGGAATCTCAAGAACACGAGGCTAGCACGTGCAATACTTAGCCAGTTCTTAGCTAAAGGATTGGTCTTCATGTACCCAGTTTGGGGAGGTAATTATGGTATACAGGTGGCGGCCCCTTCATTCAAAGACTCCCTCATCCTCGGGGCGCCTGGGTGGCTCAGATGGTTAAACGTCTGCCTTGGGCTCAGGTCATGATCCCAGAGTCCTGGGATCGAGCCCCGCATCGGGCTCCCTGCTCGGCGGGGAGTCTGCTTCTCCCTCTGACCCTCCCCCCTCTCATGCTCTCTCTCTCTCTCTCGTTCTCTCTAATAAATAAAATAAAATATTAAAAAAAAAAAAAGAGGGGCGCCTGGGTGGCTCAGATGGTTAAACGTCTGCCTTCGGCTCAGGTCATGATCCCAGGGTCCTGGGATCGAGTCCCGCATCCGGCTCCCTGCTCCGCGGGGAGCCTGCTTCTCCCTCTGCCTCTGTCTCTCTCTCTGTCTCTCATGAATAAATAAATAAGAAATTAAAAAAAAAAAAAAGACTCCCTCATCCTCAAATGTCTACCTTTTAACAAATGCAAAACACAAAAAGATTAATTCTCTCAGAAGTTTCTCCTTGATTCAGACTCTATAACTTATCCAAACTCTTGAAGAATTCCCAGGGCATAAAGAAATCTCAGGGGGAAAAGACGAGTAAGCCTCGATTCATGGTGGTTTTAGACACAATGTAAGAACAAAGACTGTCAGAACAGGTAGGACCAGGCCATGTCTGAGAAACAAAAATCACTGTTCTAAATTACCTGAATTTTCATGTCAGTAGTGGTCTCTATGAGAAACCTACTACTGGGTACTGCATAACCGAACTTGATGTCTACATTCAAGTATTTCCAATTAAATATGATCAATATCTCTGAAATTCTGAAATAGCACATAGCAAGGTCTCACTGAAGATCATGAAGAATTTATCAGCCTCTGAGAGTACCTGGGAGAGGTCAACAATGAAAAACACCTCTTGCTCTCAAATTTCCCTTCCACTATTGTCCCAGGACAATTAAACTCACAATTAAGATTATCACTTCATAAAAAGTACCAGATCTCCATTTATCTTTTCTCAAGTGCAAACATATTACCAAGATGATTATCTAAGTTAACAGTTGCCAAAGTAACACAGAATTTACTATTTTAGTAACTATAGGTTGCACCTCATGAGCAAATTGACTGTAAAATCAATTTACAGAGATTCACCCAGTATTTTTAATGGAATGAAATTCTAAATTCTAGTTAATGCTAAATATATTTCATCACACATAAGAAGGGTAAGTATTAATTCAAGAAAATGTTCTTTCTGTTATGAGTATGCACACTGAATTGCAAGGTAAATCTATATTTCTTACTATAGGTAATAAATGTTTGAGTGCTTCTATATCAAACTTTTTGAAGCATGGGATGCCACAGTGTGTCTCACTGCACTCGACAGGTCAGTGTTAAAGTAAGGATATCTGAAATACAGGAGGGAGATACTAAAGAGAAAAGCAAGTAACTCACCAAACACAAGGTTACCCAGTGCTTTTTGCCTGAAGCGGTTCTATTAGGATAATGTAGGAGAAGTGAAGACTGGTAAGAAAAATGAATGGGATGAAATTATAATATAGTTGGAAGTTAACTGACAAAGTAATCTAGCTCAAACACCCTGTTTAATAAAGGAAGAAAAGGAATCTGAGACACTATGACTTAAACAGTTAGCAATTGGATTTAAAAATCAGATAATGTGTTAGCTCTTCAACTAAAATGCGAAGCTTTCCCCAGATAAAAGTAATTTTTTTGGAGGGGAAACGCAATAGAAATAGAGGAGACTGGGGGCGCCTGGGTGGCTCAGTCGTTAAGCGTCTGCCTTCAGCTCAGGTCATGATCCCAGGGTCCTGGGATCGAGCCCTGCATCGGGCTCCCTGCTCAGCAGGAAGCCTGCTTCTCCCTCACCCACTCCCCATGCTTGTGTTCCCTCTCTCACTGTGTTTCTCTCTGTCAAATAAATAAATAAAATCTTTAAAAAAAAAAAAAGAAATAGAGGAGACTGGAGTATGGCAAAGGGAGAGATCACTGGAGTAGAGTGGAAAGAAGTCTTCCCACCTCTGGTTCTAGTTTGCTCAAATGCACCGTGGTGGGGCGGTAGGACTGGCAAATCTCAAAAGTGCCTGTGCCCCAGTTTGCCTTTAATTTCTGTGAATGGAAAGCCTTCCTTAAAATTTCATGCAGTGATCTTTTCGCCTTTAATTTATACTTACTATATTTCTCTTGTTGTGCCTTGTAATTGATAAGCCTAGGGGAAAGAAGTTGGCCGGCACTTCATGAACACTTACTAAGAGCTTTTGATATCAAAATAGAATTTAAAAGTCTGGGAAGTGTTGGCATTATTTTTTGCTACTCAAATATCCAGACTTTATGCTCCTAAATAAGTGGAGGAGAATCAATCAAAATCAATTCTTTCTTAGTAGACCAAGCCAATTTCGACATTAAAGCTTTCAGACAGGCAGCCATCCGCAGATTTCTCTCTCCAGTCATCAAGACTTTTTGTCTATAGTTCTTGAAACTCTGAACCAGTGCTTCATTTAAGCTTTTCCTTTTACCCTACAGGCACAAGGCAGCTGGACCTTGGACAGGTAAAGTTCTCACTGAAGTCAATTGGAGTTTGGACTGCCTGAGGGCTGCAGCATTGGGCCCCAAGTCATCTATTATAAATATTTTTGACACATCAGATTCATACACATTCAACTCCAGCTGAAAAGGTAAAAAGGTACAGACTCTTACCAGTTATTTCATGCCTTGAAGGAGAACAACTCCACTTAAATGATATTCTTTCCTCACCTCAGATCCTCTTGAGGGTTATGATGGTCACCAAAGACCTTGTCCACAAACTAGAAAGAGATGAGGTATTTCTCAGTAAAAGGAAATTTGTTTTCTACTCAGGACGGCTGTGGTATAGCAAGCACCTTCCTACTCTTTACCATTTATTACTCACCTTATAACAATATTTCAGGTAATGAGTAGACATATTGTGTATGTGCATACTTTGATATATATTTTTGGTAATACAACTAGAAAAGCTTTCTGTATTTCTTGATGATTTACAGGAAAAGAGCGACACATGAAAGAACAAAAGAAAAATACAAAACCTGAAATTGCACAAAGTTCCTCTTGGTGTTTTAATTGGACTTTTTATTGCCTGGAACTTTCCTTCCTCTTTTAAATTTCTTTTTAAGAGAGTTAATGCACCACTGATTTTTCAAACTATGCAATTTCTCATTTAAGCTCTTGATATCAGGGAAATTCCTTGTGGTTTGGTCTATTTTGTATTACAGTTTATATCACAGAACACCAGGAATAGTTGGGGACAAAGGGAACATCTACATATTGATTCTAGTGATATGGGTAACTGTAAGCCCTAAATAAATATGAATTTAATGGGTTGTACATATTTGCATTCCCTTTAGTGGCAACTTTTATTTTAGGTAATTGGATTCTCTATAAATTGCTTTTCTTATACTTCTATTCCTTCATTGATTATTATTGCCTTATTTGTGTAATTCTGAATGACAAGAATATCACAGTACCATGTTATTTAAATAAATAAATATGAGTGTTTGCCTTTCAAATATTTGAGAATATTTTTACTGGATAATAGACATATAGCCTGGATTTAGCACAGCAACAAAATTTCACTCTTTACCATTTATCACACTCCTTATAAAAATTTAAGAATATTTCAGGTAATAAGTGTAAATGTGTATGTGTATATAGATATTTGACACATAATATGCACATATATATGTGCACAATTTGGAGACTTATGGAAAATATGCTGTGTGGATATATGCAGTCTCCAAAATCTAATACATAGTAATTTTTAAAAAAATTATATTGTATTTTCATGGATGAAATACAATTAGATACAACAACAAAATGTTTTGCTGTTAAAATTTTCTGCAACCTAACTACATGGTCCTGTGAATGGCAAGAAACCAGAAATAATTCTGTTGCTACTTATAGTTAATGAGTCATGACAAATCTAAACAACCAAATCATTCAGTAGCATCAAATCTGACCATTCCAGGCTCTATCTACCCAAAGTCCAATTATTTGAACAATTAAGTAAAACTGTGGCCAAACTAAATGCCTTGTACTGTGTAAACAGACCACTGGAATGAATAATTACATTTTTTAATTGAATTGGCTTTTCTGTGGCAAGTTGACACAACGTAGGTTGTCAAACATCTAGTTATTTTCTCCACATTTTAGGCAACGAGTAAAAATAAATTAATTAAAATTTTATTTAGTTAAATGAGTTAAGCTGAATTTCATGAGTAAATTTGTAATATATATACAAAACTTTATAACAGAGCTTGTGTGTCTATATATGTAGACACACAATATAATTAGGATGATAAAGCAATAGTCAATAAGCTTAGTTTGTGCCAGGTACTGTTCAAGCCTGTTAAATATCTTATCTAATTTAATTTTCATAATAACACTAAAAAATTCATTCCGTTGTAATCTCCATTTTACATACGAGAAAACTGAGACAAAATAACAGTTATTTCTTGAGGAGGCAAGATAGAAAAGAGAGGTTGTCTGACTCCAAGGCCCACGTTAACTAGCTATGCTGCAGCTGTTCCCATACAAGCAAGTGTACAAAAACAACCCCAGTGTATTTAATCAATATACTGAAAGAAGATAAAACTCAAATTTGTTGTTGGACCAAATTGATCATTCAATTCAATGAGAATAGTCAATCTTGCAGTTGTGTTTATACACAGCCAAAAATCTATTCCTTTTAACTCAACAGAAGGACTCACCTTTGACTTTTCCTTTGTGTTCACCCTATAAGACATTACAAAGAAAGTGGCAAATCCCAAATAGCTCGTTGTGGTGCAAAGGGAAGCAAGAAAAGTCTATAGATTTTCCTAACTCCATAGAATGCTTTCAAATCACACGGCTATAGCAGATACGATGAAACATAGCAATCAATCATTCTGACAACTTTACTTCACCTTTAACCATAAACCCACAAAAATTCCAAAAGACATCTCCATAGTACCAGTATTTTTCTCACATTTTCATAATACTATTAAGCTTTTTATAACAAATATTAGTTGAGGGCCATCTCTGTGTTTCAGCTAAATACCCTCATTTATCCTGCAACTGTCCCAGTGGTATGGCTGGAAGAAAATTTGATAGCACACTGAAAAAATAAAAAATAAAAATAAAAATAAAAAAGCATTTTGCATTTACCAAAGAGATTCAGTTCACTATTTGTAATAGATACAGATGCATAGCACTAATTTCTATTTTTTTCTACTTCTCATGGGAGAAAAACAAATATTTTCTAACTCTGTGGATAGTGTATGATCATCAATTTAAATCAACACGACAGTTACATAAAATGATTTATGACATCTGCATTCTTATCTCACAACTCCAAGCATTCCCAAGCTTTCGCATATTTCACTAAAAATGTTGATGTCATTTTCACCAAAAAATTTATACACACTCAAAATTAAGCAAATATTTGATTAACTTTATAAGGTCATTCTACAAATTGGTGGAGTTAATGCTAAAATTGTCTTCTCTATCCTGTGAATTAGTGTGCATTCCCAAAGTTTAAAAAAGATAAAGAGAAATAAAGTCTGAACTTACTCTTAGAAATGTTCCTATTTTTGTATGGAAAGAAATTTGAAAAGACAGATTGAATAATTCTAAATATGTAACACAGCTATACAGACTACTTTATCAACTCAGTGAACAAGATCTATAGGCAAAGTTCTTTGCTGCCTTAACTTGAGAATGTTGACTAACCACACACTGAGGAGTAGGGTCTGACTGAAGAAGTCCAGGGTGGCCTAAGAGAAGGCATAGTTCAGGGGTTTAGGGCAGGTTCATTTGCAATAAACAATCAGATTACTACAGCTTTGCAGTATATCTTAAAATCTGGAATTGTGGTACCTCCAGCTTTGTTTATCTTCTCAACGTTGCTTTGGCTTTTCAGGATCTTTTGAGGTTCCATACAAATTTTAGTATTATTTGTTCTAGCTTTGTAAAAAAATGCTTTTGGTATTTTGATAGAGATTGCATTAAATCTATAGATTGCCAACATATGGAAGCAACCTAAGTGTCCACGGATAGATGAATGGATAAGGAAGATATGGTACATAGATATACAATAGAATATTATTCAGCCATAAAAAAGATCCACATTTCTCTAAAACTTTGTTTAATGTTTGGGAGGTTAGATAAACTGAATTATTTTTAAGGTTTTATTTATTTATTTGTCAGAGAGAGAGAGCGCACACACAAACAGGGGGAGGGGCAGGCAGAGGGAGAAGCAGGCTTCCCGTTGAGCAGGGAGCCCGATGCGGGGTTCGATCCCAGGACCCTGGGATCATGACCTGAGCTGAAAGCAGACACTTAACCGACTGAGCCACCCAGGCGTTCCCCCCCTCCCCATCAAATGTGGTTTTTATTTCAACTGACAAGCACTTTTCTATAGCTGCACTTGTGGAACATCACATGGCAAAAAAACTTGCCACTTGCAACCACATGGATGGACCTAGAGGGTATTATGTAGGTGAAATAAGTCAGACTGAGAAATACAAATACCATATGATTCCATTCATATGTGGAATCTAAAAAACAAAATCAAATGAATCAACAAACAAGAAGCAGAATCAAACCTACCGATACAGAGAACAGTTGCCAGAGGGGAGGTGGGTGGGAGTTAGGCAAAATGGGTGAAGGGGAGTGGGAGATACGGGCTTCCAGTTATAAAATGAATAAGTCATGGGAATGATAGGACAGCATAAGGAATACAGTCAATAATATTGTATTAGTGATGGATGGGGACAGATGGTAGCTACACTTGTAAGCATAGCATAATGTAGAAATTTGTTGAATCACTATGTTGTACACCTGAAACTAAGGTAACCTTGTGTGTCAACTGTACTTAAAAAAATAATCAGAAAGGCAAAAATCAACAATTCACAGAAATGATGAAATGTATTTTAGTTTCAATTATGGTAAAAGAGGAATCAGGATAATGTTGTAGGTCTGAAAACAAATAGCTTTTTGAGTCAGTTAATTGAAATCTGGGGTGTACATTTTTCTTATTTAAAAATGAGAGGGTTAATATTTGCAGGATTGTGATGTAGGTTAAATGAGAATCTTAGTATATGCCATGTAATATGTCTGACATAGTGAAAACTTTACAAGACTAATTTTTTATGTATCTTCTAATACTTCTAATCCTGTGAAAATATGAGAAATGATGTGAAAATAAAGAGACATATGGTATTGTTTTATATGAGAAATTGCCTGTTTCAGGTAAGTATACATGTCCATGGCTTTCAAAGAGGTTGTTTTTCTTAGCTAATAATTTATTAATTCATTAATTTATCAAATATAAATTTCTTCAGGCCCTGTGCTAATACTGGGAATACATTAGTAAATCTGACAAACACCTGGGTTTGCAGTACAGTAGAGACAGACACAAAATAGCCTTCAAGGGCTAAGATAAAATAAATGTAGGAGCACAAATGAGGGAAATGTCACCTGCCTTCAGCAGGACCAAGCTATAATTATAGTCACTGATCCAATCAAAGCCCAGTTTTGTTTTTGTTTTTTTTTCAGACACATTACTCTGGATTTTTTTGACAGAAGATCACACATGGGTGTCCATATGTATATTCCTTTCTCAGCTGTATTGACTTTTTTCCAACCTCCTGCCCGAAAAACATTTGTAAATTTTAGAATAGCCAAAATAAACCAGATAACTCTCCTCTTATTCACACATTGATATCTAAGTTTCTAACATCTAACCGCCCCACCCCCATTTAACTTGTGAAAAAAATTTCACCCAGAGAAGAAAGTGACTTGACCATGGTCTCACAGTGCTGGTTTGCAAGGTCCTCGGGACCTTCCCAGGTGTGATCTGAAACCGGCCCCGGCACCCAGGGCAGGGAGAGATGCAAGAAAGAGGCAGGCCACTCCAGGTTGGTAAGTGGCAGTTTTAATAAGCAAGGGAACTTACATATGACGCTTGTCTCCAGGAGCAGCAAGACAGGTAGATCCCTACACCTGCCTGCCAAATCTTCAGTTTAGATAGAGGTCTTCACTGGGTTCCATCACGTATACCATGCAGGTGATCCCAACACCACATCACTATCTCAAGGCTGTGTCCTTGGAGCAGCACCTGCAAGCAGGAAAGACTAGCAGACCCCTACTCCAAGGAGCCTCTGAGTACCTAGGCCCAGGGGTTATGTCTTTTTGATGACCTTCTCCAACACACAATTAAAAGGGACAGAACTTGAAGTGGAAACCAGTGCTTTTTCTACAACACCATACTGTACATGCCTCATAGAGCTAAAACCACCCAAGAATCCAATTTTATTACACTTCTCAGATTTGCACGTTTTTTTAATGTATCCATTTTGTGCTTATTTTATTTTATTATTATTTTTTTTACTTTGTGCTTCTATGTGCCCTTACCACCCTTTTCCACATTACACAGGAAACAAAAATAAAAAGTACTGTATCTAGGAGAAAGGTAAGTCCTATTTTTATGCATTATCTATACAACACAAACAAAAAAAAAAGATCAAGTGAACAGATGTGTGGATCTTATGATCAGACATGAAGTAATTCCCAGATGCAAAGAGAGTTAAGATGGAGTAATGATAGGGGTGCCTGGGTGGCTCAGTTGGTTAAGCGACTGCCTTCGGCTCAGGTCATGATCCTGGAGTCCCGGGATCGAGTACCGCATCGGGCTCCCTGCTCGGCAGGGAGTCTGCTTCTCCCCCTGACCCTCCTCCCTCTCATGCTCTCTCTCTCTCATTCTCTCTGTCTCAAATAAATAAATAAAATCTTTAAAAAAAAAAAAAGATGGAGTAATGATCTTTTGCTACCTTCTACACATTTACTAGAAGGGAATCTTCCAATGCTTTAACTGATCACAATGCGACCTTGAAAAACTGTTATAAACCAGCCCCTGGTTTCCCTAATTATAACTTCAAACCTCATCATTTCTCATCTTTATCTCAAAATAACTGATTACTTGGTATCTTTCTCACTCTCTACCTAATTCAGTCCACCACCCTATTGCCGAGCTTCTGTTCCTAGAAAGCAAATGTGATGATGTCTCTCTTGGGTTTGGCAACCTCTGATGGTTGCTTCTTGCTGAGAGGATAAAATCCATAGACAACTTTTCACAAGGTGAGCCAGACAGCTCTCCCCATCCTCTCTTGTTATTGCTTCCCATAAGTAGCCCTGTTAGTTAACCACTCAGATTTTCTCCACATCCCCCAAATAGACAATGCATTTCTCTGAGAACTTAATGTTCTTTTCAATCTTGATACTCTTCAATAAAATCTTTCTCAACTTGTTACAGGTGTTTTTTTAAGTTATATATATTCCACATTCACTGTGAAGGCATCCTTTATCTTCTTAGTTGTAACTAACTTCTCCCTTACCGTCCCACCACAATTGTTCAGATTCCTATTCCAGCACTGATAGAGTCTAATCCAGTGGTTAAACTTTACCTTGCTCAGAATCACTTGGAAGCCTTGTTAAAATACCAGCATGCTGGGTCCCACCTGAGTTTATAATTCAGTAGATCTGTGGTGGTGCCAGAGAATTTGCATTTTTAACCAGTTTTCAGGTGATGTTGTTTCTACTGTTGGTCAGGGACCACATTTTTAAAAAAACACTGATCTAATGAGTTTAAGAGGCTATTTCAATAGTTCAGGTAACTTGTATCTGCCTCCTCAATTGAATATTTGTTATAGAATTGGAAAAGTTTTCCATCCAAACAATTTAACTTATTTTTATTAAAATGTAACTAAAAAGAAATAGCTGAGTAGAAGAGTTGAGGACATGGATAAAGGCACATTAAAAGGAGAGTAACAAACCAAAGGCAGTTTCACTTTTCCAGCTCTATGCCCCAGAAATATCTCCTAATAGTTAATCCTCAAAGTCTGCAGCAATAGAAAAACATACAATTTCAAAAGGAAATTCTAGTAAACTAAAGCTTCTTTTCAGTAATTAAGCTGTTTCCCTTTGCCAGAAACCATGGGTATTTTACAAATTGTTTCATCATTATGACTGTGTAACAAGACCTTACATATAGGCTTTGGGATCATTATATTAGTTGTCAAGAATATAAATGCTTTTCAGATAAAGCCACTCTATGGATAGATTTCAGGGTATGTTGCATTTCAGTTGCCTAGTGTGATTCTTTGAAAACCTCAGCTTATTAGGAAAGAATGGCCCTTGCCATATGTGCCGCATTAAGAACATCTGGAAACACCATCAAAGCAAGAAATTTTTTACTTTCCACTGGCATGAAGAAGCCATTGGAAATTTCACAGATGTTTGAATCTCAGGATCCCTGGATAGTAGGAAATTGAACCAGACTGCTGGCATTGACCAAGTGATTTCTCCTAGGAACTGCACTGCTACTCCATGGAGAAAAAATGAGAAGTTGTTTCTAATGGGAATAAGTTTCTTCCTAAATAAAGTTATGAGTGAATAATCTAATTTGTCTTTGAATGTCATTGTAGTGTATATGAGGCTAAACTCATTAATGCACCCACAGTGGTTATAATTAGAATCACATAAACCATGGAATATTAGCAAAACTCATACATTTCTTATGTTTAATGCAATATGGCATTTAGCTTCATGATTTGGGGCTTTTCTCTATTTTCCAGGGAGCCTATCTCCAATTTCTCATTGTATCAAAATCAGAATTACTCTATGTTCATCCCAAATTTAGTAAAGCCATTTTGAACTTAATTAATTATAGGTTCACATCTGGATTTTGAGGATTTACTCTTATAATTACCAAAGAATCATCCTAAACCCCCAGTGAAGATGCATCATATTAGAACTATTTGGGCATTTTTACCTATTTTTATTTTGTTAAAAATACATATGACCAGGTCATCATCTCTGACATCACTGATAAACCCTTCACTCTATTTGGGAAAGTGAGGAATGGAGAGAAAATGGGATTAGCTCTCTGCTTTTAAAAATAGTTCTTCAGGTGATTTGGTTAGTATCATTTAGCAAGAATCATCTGCTCTAAAGTGTCAATACTCAAAGTGTGCTCAATAGACCAGCAGTATCAGCATTGACTGGAAACTTGTTACAATGTGCGTTCTCGGGCCCTGAAGCATAATCAGCGTTTTATGGAGAAACTTACCTGATTTGTTTGCCCATTAAAGTTTTCACATGAAAGTGCTACTGTAAAAAAAAAATATTATCTTAAATGTGAAGCTAATTGTTTCTCCTTTCTTTTTGGCCACTGAAAGCTAAAGGCCTAGAGTTAAATGAGGGGAATATCCACGAGGATAATAACGGTCATAATTACTATTGCACAGACACACACTCTTCTAAGTTTGGAGAGCATAGTCTTAGTGGGGCTACAAATTTCACCTCACACTACAACTCAGAGAAATGCAACTCCTTTTTCTATTTCCAATCTGCTTTACAGCACAACTGCTTTCTGCCAGGTTGAGGGAAAGAAGAAATGACTAAATGTCCACTAGGAGTTGGAGCAGTTTTTAGTAAGTCTGTTAAAGGATTTTTAAATTTCCCTTGGCTAAAAATGTTCAGCCCTTCAAGGTGCTTCAGACACCTGTCCCTTCCTCATGCTTCTCTCCTTAGGATGCTACCATCCTTTTTATGCACCCTTGTGGATTTGGGGAGCTGGTGGGGTTCTTGACTACAACTCATCTGCGTCCACAAGTCTCTGAAGTGATGGCTTATCTCCTAAAGCTGCTTGCCCAGATGGCTCTGATGGTTGAAGTTAAAAGGTAAGTGCAACTCAAATTCTTCTCAGTTTTCTCAGAGTCCAGTAGCCTTCTTGGCTGCCTCAGATTCACCTCAACTCTCCCTACAGTTACCTAAATACTCCAATTATTTCTAAAGAATATTCTGGGGAGAGATTGTTTTAATATAGCGTTTACTCAAGCAAAAATTCTCAATAGTACCATGCACTGAAAAAACATAGGAATCCATCAAATTCATTTTATGATCCTAGCAAAGCCCTGATATTAAAATTTGACATTTGTAGTTTAAAAATACAGTCTCACTACTGAATTTTTATTTTTTTAATTTTTATGTACATTATTAGTAAAGAAGGTTAAATATTATATTAGAAGTATTACCCACCATGACTGAGTAGAATATATCCCAAGGAGGAAAAGATAATTAATTGTATCAAAATTACTTATAGAAGAAGCCAATTTCAAAATAAATTATCCAATTAAAAATTGGGCAAGGATTTGAATAGATATTTCTTCAAAGAAGATATATAAATGTCCAATAACCACATGAAAAGATGTTTAACATCATTAGCCATCAGGGAAATATAAATCAAACCACAATGCAATAGCACTTCACATCTATTAATATAGTTATATAGTTAGATAATAATATTGGCCGGTATATGAAGAAATCAGTTATCATACACTTTTAGTGAGAATATAAAATTGTACAACCACTTTGGAAAAGTCTTACAGTTCCTCAAAAGGTTAAACATAGTTCCTATATAACACACCAAATTGACTCCCAGTTGTTTTTTGTTTTGGTTTGGTTTTTTGTTTGTTTGTTTTGTTTTTGTTTTTTTGAGAGGGAGACAGAGAGTAGAGGGAGAGGGGCAGAGGGAGACGGAGAGAGAAAATCTTAAGCAGGCTCCATGCCCAGCACAGAGCCTGACACAGGGCTCCATCTCACAACCCTGAGGTTATAACCTGAGCTGATATCAAGTCGGTCGTTTAACTGACTGAGCCACCCAGGCACCCCAGACTCGTAGGGTTTTATTCAAGAGAAATAAAAATGTGCCCACACAAAAAGATGTACAAGAATGTTTATAGCGGCATTATTCATATTAGCTAAAAAGTAGAAACAACTCAAATGACCTACAAATGATGAATGGATGAATAAAATTGTATATCCATAAGATGGAATATTATTCAGTAATACAAATGAATGAAGTATGATACCTAATATGGATGAACCTTGCAAACATGCTAAGCTAAGGAAGTCAGTCACAGAACACCAAATACTGTATGATTTCCTTTATAGTAAATGCCGAGAATAGGATGATCTATGGAGACAGAAAGTAGATTAGTAGTTACCTAGAGCTGACATGGATGAGGGGAAGGGAAATTGATGGGGGTATGTTAAAGGGTATGGGTTTTTTGTGTTTTTTAGAGGTAATAAAAACATTCCAAAGTTAATTGTGATGATGTGATTAACTGTGATAACTATACTAAAACCCATCAAATTTTACAACTTTAATAGATGAATTATACGACATGTGAATTACATGAATGAGCTCCCTGGCCAGTTGGAAGAAAGAAACTGAGTGGTGATGTCATCAAGGTACCAAAATATTATATTCCCAACTTAAGCCCCCCTCATAAGGAGACTAACTAGCAACTATCCATAGGCAAGATGTCACTGTACAAAGCCCAGAAGCTGAGGGTGAGGCTGAAGCCCCCCAACCCCACCACTACTACAGAGATCAAGAAGGACCACAGAGGAAAGTAAGAGGAACACTTCCATTTTGACTGCATGGCTCCACTCTCAGGCCAGCACAGCACCACACCAAGAGGACTCCTCTGGGCCTACAGTTTCTCCAGTGGAAAAACAGAGCCCAAGGTAGACATCCAGCTTCCCCAGCATCGCAGGACACTTTCTAGGAGGCCCACTTGGGTCTCACCTCACAGGAAACACTGGGGGAATCTAAAGGCCAGACCACTGGGGATCGGTAGAGAACCAGCATTTAGTGATCTTCGTACACTGCATTCTTGCAGACAGTAGTGCTCAAGAAGAGATCACAGTCAGCACATCTGCCCATTTGCAGAGTGAGGATGGTGGCCCCAACTGGCCAGGGAGCTCATTCAGCAGTCTGCCCGGTTTGGGTTTCCAGCCAAACCGCCTTACAGGCCTTGGAGCCCATTCTATAGCCCTGGCCAGGCAGAAAAGGAAGTTTGCAGTCTGGCCTAATTGCTGAGCATAGCCACCAGTCACACCCCACCAGGGAGCCTGCCTGAGACCATCTGTAGCCACAGAGCACATCCTATGTCAACCTGCAGAAACAAAGTGGTAGTTCTATTTTTAAGTTCTTTTCGGGGGGCCTCCATATTGTTTTCCATAGTGACTGTAACAATTTCATTCTCACCACCATGTACAAGGCCTTCCTTTTCTCTACATCCTCAACATTTATCTGTCTTTTTGATAATAGATGTCCTAACATGTGTGAGGTGACATCTCATTCTGGTTTTCATTTGCTTTTCCTTGATGATTAGGGATGTTCAACATCTTTTCGTATACCTATTGGCCATTTGAATATCTTACTTGGAAAAATGTTTACTCAGGTCTTTTTCCTATTTTTAATTGAGATATTTGCGTTTTTTGCTATTGAGTTTTAAGTTTTTATTCATTTTGGATATTAATCCTTTATCAAATATGTGCTTTGCAAATATCTCCTCCATTCCCATAGGTTGCCCTTCCAGTTTTTGATGGTTTCTTTTGCTTTTTAGCAGTTTTTCAGTTTGATGCAGTTCCACTGGTTTATTTTTGTTTTTGTTGCCTTTGCTTTTGCTTTCAAATTCAAAAAATCTTTCCCGAGGCCAGTGTCAAGAAACTGTTTCATGGTCTTAGTTCTTACATTCAAGTCTTTCATCTATTTTGAGTCAATCTGTAATAAAATGAATTGGTTTTCCACTTTAATTCTTTCATTGTCTCTTTACCTATACCTTACCCTTTTATAAAGGTAATAGAATATTGAATTCAAAAGTCTAACAATAAGAAAAGTTAATTATAGACTCATCAGTGTAGAAGCAAAACTGAATAAAACAATGGCTGATAAATCCAGTATGTAATTAATAAGTGTGCATCATGATTAGATTTGGCTTATTGTCAGAATACAAGGATGATCTTACTCTAATGCATAAAGAGGAAAATAATACAATTTTAACTAATGATGCAGATGATCTTTTAAGTACATTTATTTATGTGAATATTTAATATACAATAAAAGTTTTATTATCGGGCGCCTGGGTGGCTCAGTTGGTTAAGCGACTGCCTTCGGCTCAGGTCATGATCCTGGAGTCCCGGGATCGAGTCCCACATCGGGCTCCCTGCTCGGCAGGGAGTCTGCTTCTCCCTCTGACCCTCCTCCCTCTCATGCTCTCTGTCTCTCATTCTCTCTTTCTCAAATAAATAAACAAAATCTTTAAAAAAAAAAAAAAAAAAAAAAAGTTTTATTAAATTATACAAGAAATCCTTAGAAAACTAAGAATAGAAGGTAAAAACTATATACAAAAATATTATATAGGTAAATACTAGATATACTCTTTTTATGGATGGGAAAAATATAACAATGCCCAAGCTTATCACTATTTACATAATATTAGACAATCTGGCAATACTGTAAGAAAAGAAAAAGAAATAACAAACACAGACATAACATTTGGAAGGGACGAAGTAAGTTGTCAATTTTTACCACTACTATAATTTCCTAGGGGGAAAAAAAAAAGTCAATAAATTATTTAAGCAAATAAGAGTTCAATAATTTTATTGATACATGATAAGTTAATAGGAATTAACAGTATTTGTTTACATCAACAGTAAACAACTAGAAAACATAGTAAAATATAATCAACAAATATTCCATAATATTTTGTTATTTTGAGAAATTTAATAAATTTACTCTAAAATTTTTATGAAAAAATATCTATAAGTAGCTGTGAACCTTGAGGATAAGATATCTCATCTTTTCCCCAGAAGATATTAAGACATATTACAAAGCCATTGTTATAATTAAATAAACAGCTCAAAGCAGATCCATGTATATGGAAAAAACTTAATTATTATGAAGCTGGCTCCAAAAATCAATTGGAAAAAGAAAGCTTCCTTAGTATATGTTGTTTAAAAACTGACTCACTTTAGAGAAAACATAAACATGAATTTTAATGCCTTTGGGAAGAACTCCAAGGGCATTAAAAGACACAAATGCTAAAGGCAAAGTTAGGAGGAAAAAATACGAGGGGAAAAGGATTTCTCAAATAAAACTTTAACATCACAGACCATAAGATAAAAATACCAGTGAATTGTGAGTTCTTGCCAATCCACTCTTGCCAATGGATTGTGAGTGACTTCACATGTGCCCTCTCTGGACTGGGGCCCACAAGCAGCGGATTGACTTCCATATGCTCTTCCTCTTTCCTATCAGCTACAATCCCCTTAAGCCCCCTTAAAGTAAAAAAGGAAATCTCTGAAAAGGATGGCACAGAAACAAGATGGAAGAAACCCAGGTCCCTAAATATCTATTTGAAAACCTGGAACTCAGATCTAGAACAACCACCTGGACTGCAACATAAGAGAGAAAAATAAACTTCTATTGGTTTGAGGCATCTAGTTTTGTTTGTGGTTGCTCTTGTTGTTATAGAAACTTAGCCTAATCTCATTAATACACATACAAACAAATACTTTTAATACATAGATATAAACAAAAGGCAGTATAATAAAGGTGTTAAGATAGGCACTGACTGCATTAGGAGAGAAAAACAAGTGGTAATAAAAAGGAACCTATATGTTGCACACACACATTCTCAACAGTGAGCCATTATTTGGATGAAGGATGATTATATGCTATGTGTATGTATTATAACATAGACCTCTGTAACTAGGTTAAGAAAAGATGGAAGTGAAAGAGGAAAGAAGGTGATAAGAATTATAAATGATAGCTATTTTTTTCAAGATAAATCCTCATACTTTTCATTGTATAACACTATAGTCAATAGATTATAATTAATGTGCATAGCACCAAAGATCATTAACAGAAAAAAACCAACACTTCAGACGTATTGATGGATAAGAGAGCAGGCAAGCTGGGCAGCATTGCTTTGGTTAACTTGACAGTAGCTGCAGATTCCAATGTGCTGCATAAGTGTTTAGTGCCTGAGCATCCTATCTCCATGGACCATCCATATCCCATTGTACCATACGCTCTAGACCACTCTAAATTACCTTTTTTTTTTTTTTTTTACTCTCAACCATAACCGTGAAAGAAACTTTGTTCAGATGCTACATTCTTTATCACTGTCTTTCTAAAAACTTTTTATTAGTACTGGTAATCTCATTTTTCAGGTGGTGTTTCGGTTTTTTTTAGGAACATAATTATAGTTGAATTCCTTTCTTCCAGTGGTTAAGACTAGTTACTTGTCGAAGATAAGTAATGTTAATTAGTTTGGATGAATATAGACTGAGATACTTAACATAACTTTTTACCAAAGCTGAAACACTGCTAAATGAAAATTTGTTTACCAGAGTTTTCCTGGCCTTTCCTTTGAGAGTGTATCTGATGCTTTGGATTCTGGATTGTCATTCTTCCATAAACCTCACTCCTAATTCCATCTCAACAGATTCCAGTGTTTGTTTGTTTGGTTGGTTTTTTAATATGAAGGGAGACTTGTGAAGCTAATCTGAATAGCAAATCTTTCTAGATTACAAATTCATCTTTTTTTCTTTTTAAATGTATCATCCATACATATTTTAGCAGCATTTTTAAAGTAGTCACCTATCTTTTTAAAGTCTTTTGAAATAATTCAACATTACTTTCAGAGCTAGAAGTCTCTCTTTTTTTGCATCCATTTTTTATTGTTTTATATCATTAAATAATATAATTATAGGAAGAATAAATAGACATGTACAAACTGACCTAGTACTTGTTAAGCATACTCAAAGGTATACCAGGGTCCTAATAGAAACCAGTCATTATTCATGGACATTAATTGTGTCTTGGGCACAAATAACTTACTGTAATTTTGTTTGTACTTACAACACTTACGCCATTTTTTTTTAACAGTAATTATATAAGAGGAAAGAATGGTAGAACATCAGTTAACATGACACATTATTTCATTAGAGGCAATTTAAAAAAAAAAAAACTTTCATTGAATCAATAACAATCAGACAATTTACCTACAGTACTAATTTTCACAATTTCTTCAGAAGAAAAGATAATGTTTTTGGTAGCTAAAATCCATCATTAGCTTCGATCATAAGTCTGTTTCTTTGAAAAAGTGGCAATCATATAATTATTACATTAACACATTTTAAATATTTGAAAGTGTATTTTAAATGAATGACTGTTAATCATGCAATGGACTAGCTCACCATAATGATTTAATACTTGGTGACTGTAATTATCACAGTTCAGAACATATTTCTTCATTGGATCTAATGACTAAGATGTTAACTGGGTTCAAAAACTAAAGAATTGAGTGAATTTTAATTTTTCTTTTATTTTTATCCTTTTATTTAGCATCTGATTTATTCATATAAGCTGGTATTATGCTTGAAGTGCACATATGTGAATGAAATAATGTAATTTTCTTCCAGCTAATACTAAGAACCCCAATTCTAACCCTGTTTTCTTAAACCACACATTGAGAAGTGTTGTTTGATCTTGTTCCCTTATGTTCTTTTGTGATAAGTTGCTTTGTGGTCATTCCTACCCTGTGGAAGTACTTCCTTATAAGGATTTTTTTAGTATCCCATTTTATGCCCAGAGGCATAATGAACTTTATAATTGAATATATTACATAGGAAGTCTAAATCATGTCTTTCAAAACTATAAATCCTAGTTTTAGCAGTATATTAAAATTCTTTATATTACAAAGAAATAAATGCCACTTTTTTTTTTTTTACAAAACTACATCAAAGCTTATGTTCAAGTAGGTTGCCCTTTATATAAATAATGTTAAATGTTATCTACTATTTAGCCTTACCATTTTCTCTCTTCTTATGCAGACTTCAGCCTAGAAAGGACCCCTTTCTTGTTTATTACCCCACTCCCAGCTCAACCAAATATTAATCATGCATTATTACCTAAGTGTAGAATTTCTATAAAATGCATTAATCTTAATTTTAGAAAATATTACTCATTTGTTTACTGTTTACTTATTTATGATAGGGGCACTGCAGGCAAGACATTTTGCTATTGACCAGAATTATTAAAGGATAAGGGAAATGAGTAATATGACTTTATTAAAAAGTCATTGAAATTTCTAAGTGGATATGACAAACATCATGGGAAAGGGAGAATGATACTTGTGTAGGTTGGGTGAGATGAGAGAGGAAGAAGTCTCCTCTGTGTTACCATTAAATATAAATTCTGGAATAGGGCGCCTGAGTGGGTCAGATGATTAAGCGTCTGCCTTCGGCTGAGGTCATGATCCCAGGGTCCTGGGATCAAGTCCCACATCAGGCTCCCTGCTCCACAGGGAGTCTGCTTCTCCCTCTGCCCCTCCCCCGACTCGTTGTCTCAATCTCTCTCTCTCTCTCTCAAATAAATAAATAAAATCTTAAAAAAAAAAAAAACACTTTAAAATAAATTCTGGAATAGAATCAAAGTGACCTCTTTGAACTTGCTTGTGATCAAGTTTTGTCAAGTATATATTTATATCCTAGTTACTTGCATATGACACATAATACTAAACTCTATTAATGTGCACTATATTAGCATGTCAACTAAATGTGATGAATTCCGTTTTAGGAGATTGGTAGTCGATTTACATCCATAGATCTAGTTAATTATAGGTCATGCACACCTCAAATAACCAATAACATTTCTATAATTAAATTACATTTCAAACTTTTGGGTGCTTTCTCTATAATAGTCACGGTGCTGAGTACTTAATAATTTGTATAGGAATACTAGCCATAAGAAGAGGATAAAAACAAGTTGATAAATATATCATCATGAAATTAGATTACTTGTGTAACCTTTTATAGCATTAGTCAACTTGCCGCTAGCCAGCTCAAAGTTATTTTGGAAAACAGAAAAAAGGATTTAGGTCAACAAAATTCAAAGAATATCTCACAATTAATTTATGTTGTGATTCATTCATATCCCTTTAGAACTTTTTCTAATCAATAAAAAATAGCATTTAATTGATTTCTTTTTATACTCTTTGCCCTTCATTTTACGGACTTGGAGTCAGAAAACTTTTGTTTCGGTCTTGACATTAGTTTTTCTAAGCTGGAAGACTTTGGCCTTTATCTTTAGAGTAGTCAATTTCTTAGTCTACAAAATTGGGTTAATGATATCCGTCTACCTACTTCACAGAACTTTCATAGGGACTAAATGTAGCGACAAAAAGAAACCCATTTCTTGAATTATAAAATGTCATATAAATGTAATTTATGTTATCAATCAAGTGGGAATGTAATGAAATATTATATGATAGAAGATGAAAAGCTTAGACCCAAATATTCTGTGAATAATTAGTAACTGGATATCCAAAAATTATCTGCAACCTTCATTGTAAATTGAATTACTAAAAGTAGAGTCCTAATTTTTAGATTTTAGAAAATAGGTTTTCATTTTGCACCAGAGTAAATTTAATTATTAAATTAATAGAACTTCTGCCCTCCTTCTAGATTCCCATTATGCTGGTTCATGAAGATATATGCAGTCATCTAACACCTCTTTAGTTTGTATCTATAAAGCTCTGTGTCTGCATATTACTTTTAAGGTGATAGAATAAAGGAAGTGTTAAACACACAAAGCAATTGTTTACCATTGCAGAATTATAGTTAATTCTTCAAAATAATGATTAGAATGATCAAAGAAGTATTTCCTTTTACATTGCAAACAAATAGAAGGGTTTCACATTAAAAAAAAAAAACTGGCTTTTATTTTAGGAAGAAAACTCTTATGACATACTTATCACTGTCATCTCCCTATTGAGCTCCCATTAATATTAAAGGGAGTTCAATTCAATACATTAACATCTCAGTGAGGATCTGTCTCATTATAATTATCACTGACCTTGTCAATTTTAAATTTTAGCTTGGGTCAAAATTAAATCTAAGCTATTAAGAACAAAGTAAAAGCAAAGTGAAAGGTAGAACGTCCCTAACTGGGAGACAGAGGATTTAATATACTAACTCTAGCACTTGAATGTAAACATTAACTGTATGTGTGTACGGATGCACAGCTACATACACTTATAATTTTGAAATGTATGCCACTTTCAATGACCTTATATTTAAACTGCTCTCAATCCTATGTATTTTAATACCTGCAGAGTTTTTAAAAATTAGAGATACAGGGGCACCTGGAAGGCTCAGTTGGTTAAGCATCAGACTCTTGGTTTAGGCTCAGGTCATGATATCAGGGTCCTGAGATCAAGTCCTATGTGGTCAGGCTCCCCGCTCCGCAGGGAGTCTGCTTCCCCTCTCTCTCCCTCTGCCCCCCTCCCAGCTCTCTCTCTAAAATAAATAAATAAATCTTAAAAAAAATTAAAAATTAGAGATACAAAGGTATGTCCACCCTCTCTCGAAAATAAATAAATAAATCTTAAAAAAATAAATAAAGATTAGAGATACAAAGGTAATTCCTGAAGATACTGATTCAGTGAATATGGATGAATCTCATGCTTATTTGTTTTTCAAAAGTGTCACAGATAATTCTCAACCCCCAGGGTTGAGAACCTGGGTTCTATGTCACAGAGGATTTAAGTACATCCACTTTAATATATGAATTAGAACCCTATATCCGGTTGCAGTTTCAACACACCTCTCTAATTGTACTCAGAACTATCATTCTGGCAAGACTTTGGGGACACATATTTGCCATCAGAACACAAATCTTGCATTGACCTCAATGACATTTAATAAAGTTATAATTTTCAACCATTGCTACTAGACCAGATAAATAAAAAACTTCTTACAGGAAAGCTGTTGCAAAACTACTATTGAGATAGACAATTCAACTGAATGCCAGGTTTTAGAAACAAGTAGGTTCAGTACTAAATATTTTTCTCCATTTCCCCTACATGATAAATGTTTACTGATTTCATCTTTATACCTATGTATAATTATTTGTTTGGCTTTAGGGAGCCTTATGAAGAGTGAAAAATTATGAAGAGGGGGAGCAGCAGGGAAGGAGGAAAGCAGGGCAGTGGGGGAGGGAAGGATGGAGGAAAGAGAACAAAGAGGAGCAGTTTGGTCTAATGCACTGCTCTTTATTGATTTCTTTGATTGTTTTCAATCTGAATGTTGCCAAGAGCTCCGTTGTAAGGCAGATAAAATGGAGCTACTCCTGTTGAAGTGTTCAGGGGGAAGTTTGGGTGGGGTTGGGGTGTCCTGGGACTTGGATTCAGAGAACCACCAAGAAGTCTCTTGTTCACACTGAGGACTCTAGGGACCTACAGAAAATAACTGGAAAAAAAAAAGACCGTGTCTTCAGAATAAAGGGACCTGTTCTAAAATCTTGGCTTCACCATTTAATAATTACTTTAGGTCAATTTTCTTAAAAATTGCCTTGATTCAGTGTTGTTGTTGTTGTTTTTTTATAAAAGTATCATTTTAACACCCACCTTTACCATTTTGTAAATAGATTTAGTGTATACAAAGTTCCTAGCATATGATAAATTCTAATAAATTGTAGCTGTTATTATTATTGTCACTTCTAAGACATATGCTACGTATCTTTTAATACATGTCTTCTATGAATAAATAGTTTTAGCTATTAGTGTCTGAGCATTGTCATCGATTTTGTCCAAACATCATTTTCGTGCTTCCTTGTTCTCAGAAATATGTACGTGGGAGGGTAATTTTATAAGCAACACTTCAAAAACATAGAGTTGCTCTTCATCAATCAGAAACTCATCTAAATCTCACCTATCTGGAAGAGTTGATTCATTTCCCAACAGTTCTATATAGATAAGTATGGGTCTATAGTTACCTGCATTTGTATGTCTAGGTATATTTTCCCATTAACATATAATGTAAAGGCAATAACAGAAAGGAAAGTTCATTTTGTAGATCTATCGCTTAACTTTTTCTGAGGGGTATCAGTTAAACTAGATGGTACTATTTGGTGTAGGGTTTCAATGTAATATTTACTGTTCCCTTTGGAGCATAAAGACATAGCATTTAGAAAATACAGAAGTGTAGAAAAAAGAAAAACTATCTCAATCCTTAAGGTTAATTCCTAGAGGTAAACTCTGGGCACTTTTTAATACCTCTAACAAATGATGGCAATTTGCTTTTTGGAAAGATTATGCTGATTAATACCCTTATCATCATTCTATGAAAGTGAATGTTCGTCTACCCCCAGTTTGACTGAAAAAATAGTTTTGTTTTAATTTTCAAATATCAGAGAACATTTATTCAGCTGTGCATAGGCCTTTTAGATTTATTTTTTCTGTTCATTATTTGTTCATGCCTTTTGACTATGAATGTTAGAGGTTTTTTAATGCATGGATCATATTACAATTGATTATCTGTTCTTTTGCCATATTCGGTGCAACTATTTTATTTAAGTTATTCTATTTTAGTTTGGATATTCCATTTTCCAGAACAGAAAATGTTTATAACTAATGCTCCTAAACAACAAATCGTAAGCAAAGAAATGTTTCCTTACTATCAGGTAACACATGTCCCTCTTCCATGACTGCAATATATCATGATTATATGTAGCATTTTACTTAGTTCTTTTCCTGCATTTGAGGGGAGGTGTTGTTTTTCAGGAATAAAAGAGGAGCAACATTCCCCATTTTGTATATGATTTTTTGTTATTGTTCCTCATATTCCCCACCTCTAGATTGGTTAAATATTCACTTGTGATTTCTAAACATATTTTAAGACTTTCCAATTAACATTTATTTATCCATCATTCTTTGAATTCTATTAGGGACTATTTTGAAGTTTTTAAAAACCGGTTACTCAGTTTCCCATAGGCCATTTCTGAACATCTCATTTTTATGTTCTATAGTTTACTAAAGATAATCATGATGAAAGAAAAAAAGAAAGAGAATGAACCAGAGATATCGACTATTTCTTTTCTAAAAAAGGAGACTTAAGAGCACAAGGGGCATTGGACAAAACCTTTTTGATTTGTTGATGGTAAGCGCTAATGCAGTGCTTACCAGCATAGCCATTTCAATATTTCTCTCTTGTGACTAAAGAGTAAAAGACTAAAGAGTAAAAGAACACTCCTTTTATTCAAACAGACCTAATTAGAAACAGGAATACAGATACTATTTTGTATTAATATAATATAATTAATGGTTTTATGGAAGGGGCTCTTGTTTACCAAATTCTAAATAAGGCAATCTTATGTTTCTTTGCTCCAGGGCAGTAACCGTTTACAAATGTAACACTCTCATAAATAACCTGCTTTGGGTGATAAGTTTATGGTCACACAATTGTAATGCACTTAGAACTACTGAAAAAGAAACAAGCAAACCAAGTAACATTGGTTAAGATACAGTGAAAGATAGACCTAAGTTGGAGAACTCATACACATATTGAACCAAGAGACCTAAAACTAAAAAGCCTCCTTCTCACCCTTCACTCTTAAGAAGTTTGGGTGTCATTAGGCATAGATTGTCCTGGGAAAATTTTCTCTGTGCTATCCAGCCAGAGTGCCTCAAACTTTAGGAATATCCTAATGTAGTACAGAGGAAATCAAGCAAGAACTTGATTTGTTGTACTGAGGTTTCTTGCAGGGGAGTACAATCTGCAAGGAGCAACTGAAGAAGCAAGGTGTGCTATAGGAGCATTAAGCTTAGTAATGAATTTAAGCCGGCAAAGATAATTCTTATTCCATTTGAGTGTTTTCTTTTTGAAATCTGAAAAGTCTCATTGTGATGTACAGCTTTAACTACCCCTCTCATTTATAAAACATTATCACAGTTAGTATTTAAAAAAAAAAAAATGTGTAGGGGCGCCTGGGTGGCTCAGTCATTGAGGGTCTGCCTTCGGCTTGGGTCATGATCCGAGGGTCCTGGGATCGAGCCCCGCATCTCACCCTTCACTCTTTGAGAAAATTGGGTGTCAATAGGCACCCAATTCCCTGCTCCGTGGGAAGCCTGCTTCTCCCTCTCCCACTGCCCCTGCTTGTGTTCCCTCTCTCACTGTGTCTCTCTCTGTGTCAAATAAATAAATAAAATCTTTAAAAAAAAAAAAAATTGTGTGTACTGCACAGCCAAGTGTGGGGTCTGGAGGAGTGGGAACATTTTATCAAGGGAGATCCATTCAACTCAGTAGCCAGCAGTATATGAAGCAGCAGACCAGACGGACCAAGACATTGTATCTGTTGTAACCTTATAATGTATTTTTAGGTGTGATAAAGCAAATCCCTAGACATTCAACTGTGACATTTGAATTATTATAATACAACAAAAAAAAGTGAGGGCCATATAGAGTAATTTTCCATTTGAAACAACAACAACAATAAAAAACAGGTGCACCATTATGGAGCCACTGAACACCAGGCAACAAAGGAGAGTGATTCCTGACAGATGGGGAACAAATATGATAGTCTTATGATTGACTGGGCATACTGTATTAAGAGGCTTTTCAGTCTGTGGCATAGGCAAGGGGAACTCAGGCAAAACCCAGTGGATTCTCTGATTGAGGAGATAGAATTTAGAGTCTAGGGAGACTGAGGTGGCTAAGAGCTCATAGAATAAAATATCAGATAGGAAAGAGCTGTACAGCAAGACGGCTCTTAAGATCTTCAAAGGATTTTATTAGGGTATTAATTACTGATCAGAACTTGTGTGAGGAAACTACCTGGGGCCAGGGAAGGAACCAAAAAAGAATTAGAAGGAACAGTGCCTAGAACTCACACAGAACTAGGAAATGTGCCTGTTCTCATCAGTCAGATGGCAAAAGTTCAGATTCATAGGGCATCGGGTCCAAAGACGAAGTGTCTTGCCTTAATAGTGGAGAATAATTAGCCCATAACTGAGCACACCTCTGGTCTTTCACATCAAATCTTAAAAGCAAGACCCCAAAGGATCAAACTGGATTCTTACTGAATACAAAAATATCCAGCATTCAATAGTTAAAATTTACAATGTCTGTCATACAATCAAAATTTGACAGACATGCAGAGAAAGAGGAAATGTACATGATAATGGGAAAATTAACCAATTAATCAACACTAATACAGAATTGATACTGATGTTGGAAGTAGTAGACAAAGGCCTTAAAAGGATCATTATAACTGTTCTGTGTACTTCAATTTAAGTAGGCAATTGGGTAATAAAATCTTCAAATTGAACATTTAAAGATAAAACTATAATGTATCAGATGAAAATATACTAGATAGGGTTAATAGCTGACTAGATATTGTAGAAGAAAAGAATTGAAGACATAACAATAGAAAATAAAAATAAAACACACAGAGAAAGGAATTAATTAAAAAAAAGAGAGCAGATCGTCAGTAAATTGTGACACAACTTTAAACAATCTAGTATATGTGTAACTCTGATAACTGAAGGAGAAGAAAGAGAACAGAAGAAAATATATAAGGAAGTAATGGCATGAAAATATTCAAATTTAATGAAAACTATAAACAAACATGTCTAAGATATTCAGCTAACACAGAACCTAAAGAAAAATATAGTATGGTATGGTATGGTATGGCATGGTACTGAAATAAAAAAAATAGACATATAGGTCGATGGAACAAAATAAAGAACCCAGAAATAAGCCCACACTTACATGGTCAATTAACCTATGACAAAGGAGGCAAGCATATACAATAGGGAAAAAACCAGTCTTTTCAATAATGGTGTTGGGAAAACTGAAAAGCTACATACAAAAGAATGAAACTGGACCACTTTCAACCCCATACACAAAAATAAACTCAAAATGGATTAAAGATCTAAATGTGAAACCTGAAACCACAAAAATTTTAGAGAAAAACCTTAGAACTAGCCAGAGGGAAAAAGGTCATGTTATGTAGAGGGAAATGGAGTTGACAAATTTTTTACAGAAAATGATGTAATTAACACAATAAATAGAACTACATTTAAAATACAAAAACAAAAAATTCTATCTCCCTAGAATTCTATACCCAATAAAAATACCTTTCAAAAATGAAGGTGAAATAAAAACATGTGCAGACATAAAAAAACTGGAAGAATTCATCACCTCTCGATTCATACTATAAAAAAAAAAAAAGTTTGTGGTAGTCCTTAAGGCAAAAAGGCAATTATAGCAGATAGAGATATGGATCTATACAAATGAATGTCAAGAATTGGGAATTGTAAATATGTGGGTAAATACCTGTGAGGTTTTTGCTTATTATTATTTATATCTCCTTAAAAGATAATTGGTAGTTAAACAAAAATAATAAAAATGTAGCGTAGAGTTTATTAAGTATAAAAGCAAGAAGTTTAACAACACTTTTGGAGAAGAAATGGAAGTATATTATCATAAGGTTCTTTGAAGGTACACTGTATTAAGTTAAATATGTATGTTATAAACCTTATTGCAACCAATAAAATAACAAAATAACTCAGCTAATAAGCCAAAAAAGTGAATAAAACTGTTTCATTAAAAATACAATTAATTTAAAAAGAGGAGAAAAAAAGGAAACAAGGACCAGATGGGACAAATAAATTTATAGAAAAATGATCAATTTAAACTTAACCAATCCAATAATAATATTAAATATAAATAGTCTAAACACTCTAATTAAAAAAACAGAATTTTGGGGCGCCTGGGTGGCTCAGTCATTAGGCGGCTGCCTTCAGCTCAGGTCCTGATCCCAGAGTCCTGGGATCGAGCCCCAGAGCCCCACATCGGGCTCCCTGCTCGGTGGGAAGCTTGCTTCTCCCTCTCCCACTCCCCCTGCTTGTGTTCCTTCTGTCGCTGTGTCTGTCAAATAAATAAAATCTTTAAAAAAAACAAAAAACAAAAAACAAAAAAACAGAATTTGTCTGATTGTATATAAAAGCAAGACCAGGGGGGCCTGTGTGGCTCAGTCAGTTGAGCGTCTGCCTTTGGCTCTCCGCCAGGGTCCTGGGATTGAGTCCTGCATTGGGCTCCCTGCTCCTCGGGAGCCTGTTTCTCCTTCTTTCTCTGCTTGTTGCTTCCCCTGCTTGTGCTCTCGCTCTCTCTCTCCCTGTCAAATGGATAAATAAAATCTTAAAAAAAGAAAAAAAAAAAAGCAAGACCAGACTATGTGCTAACCACAAGAAATGCATTTCAAATATGAAACTACAAGGAAGAGTATATAAAACTTATACCATGTTAGGCTTATAGAAAGAAAGCTAGAATGGTTATGTTAATGTCAGTCAGGTAATATGTTACTTTTAGAGCAGAGAACATTACTAGGAATAAAGAAGCTCTTTTCATAATGATAAAGGAGCCAATTCATCAGGAAAATAGAACAATCGGATGCATTTTGTTCCTAGTATAAGAGCTTCAGAATACATACAGCAAAGACTGACAAAACTGCAAGGAGAAATTAATAAATCCACATTGTTGTTAGAGATTTCATAACTCCATCTCTTAATAATTTATAATAGAATATCAAATATAGATGATTCAGCAAGACGCTCAACCAATTTGACCAAATTGACATTTATAGAAAAACTCAAAACTCAACTTACTCAGGAAATTCAACTAAAAATAAAACAGAAAAAACAAACAACAAAAAAACCACATAATTTTCAAGTGTACAAGAAATATTTATCAAAATAGATCATATCCTTGGCCACAAAACAAATGTAAATAACTATAAAATATCTGATTTATATATAAATATTTTCTGGCCACAAAAGAAATTAAATTGGTAATCCATAAGAGAAATTCAATGGAAAAATTCATTGGTTGAAAAAAGAAATCAACAAGGAAATTAAAAGTATTTTGAAATGAATAAAAATAAAAACACAATGCATTAATATTTCTGAGATCTGATTAAAGCAACACATAGGGGAGAATTTATATCACTAAATGTTGATGTTAGAAAAAAGAAAGGACACCAATTAATAACCTCAGCTTTCACCTTAAAAACCTAGGGTAAAAAAAAAAAAAGAGAGAACTGTAAGCCTAAGAATAAAGGAAATATTAAAGATCAGAAGAAAATCAATCATATAAAAAACCAAAAAACAATAAAGAAAAATCAGTGAAATCTAAAGCTATTCCTTTAAGATGAGTAAAATTGATAAACCTCTTTGCTGGTCAGAAAGAAGGAGGAAGATGATAAATACATGAATTTAACAAGGCTGAAGAATTGAAATTTTTCAGTAGCTTTAAAGAACATGAAACATTAAGTGATAAAACTGACAAGGAATGTGAAACAGCTGTACACTGAAGACTACAAAGCATTGTTGAGAAAAATTATGAAAGACCTAAATAAGTTAATTGCTTAGAAACCTCAGTACTGGGTTAGCCCAGTGATGGGTATTAAGGAGGGCACGTACTGCTTGGATCACTGGGTGTTATACAAAAACAATGACTCGTGGATCACCACATCAAAAACTAATGATGTATTGTATGGTGACTAACATAACATAATAAAATTAAATTAAGTTTAAAAAAAGAAACCTCAGTATTATTAAGATGTAAATTCTTTCCAAATTGACTATAGATTTAAGACAATTTCAATCAAAATTCCAACACATATTTTTTTATGAAAATTGACAAACTGATGCTAAAATTCATATAGAAATATAAAAGTCCTAGAATAAGCAAAATCATTTTGAAAGAGAACAAAGTGGATTAACACTGCCTAACTTCAAGACTTATTATAAAACTTCAGTAATCAAGGGGAACCTGGGTGGCTCAGTTAGTTGGGCGACTGCCATCGGCTCAGGTCATGATTCTGTAGTCCCGGGATCGAGTCCCGCATCAGGTCCCTGCTCGGCGGGGGGTCTGCTTCTCCCTCTGACCCTTCCCCTCTCATGCTTTCTGTCTCCCATTCTCTCTCTCAGATAAATAAATAAAATCTTTAAAAGAAAAAAAAAACTTCAGTAGTCAAAACAGTGTGATATTTATCTAAGGATAGAGAAATAGATGAATGAAAAACAACAAAGAATCCAGAAACAGAGGCTGCATGTATATGTCTTTTCAACAAATGGTGTTAGAACATTTGGATGTCCAGTGCAAATGTATGAGCTTAAATCAACACCTCATACCATATACAACATCAAAATAGATAACTGACCTTAATATAAAACATAAAACTAAAATTTCTAGAGGAATGTAGAAGAAAACCTTTTGATCCTGGGTCAGGCAAAGGTGTTTTTTGTTTGTTTGTTTGATACAACACCAAAATAACAATCCATAAAATAAAAATTGAGTGTACTTCATCAAAATTAGATACTTCTCTTCCAAACACACAAATAGAATGAAAAGATATGCTACAGAATTGGAGAAAATATTTGCAGAGTATGGATGTGATAAAAAACTTGTACCTAGAATATATAACTAACTCTCAGAAGTCAATAATTAAGAAAACAACTCGGGGCGCCTGGGTGGCTCAGTCGTTAAGCGTCTGCCTTCGGCTCAGGTCATGATCCCGGGGTCCTGGGATCGAGCCCCACATCGGGCTTCCTGCTCCGCGGGAAGCCTGTTTCTCCCTCTCCCCCTCCCCCTGCTTGTGTTCCCCTCTCGCTGTGTCTCTCTCTGTCAAATAAATAAATAAAATCTTTAAAAAAAAAAAAAAGAAAGAAAGAAAACAACTCAATAATAAATGGGCAAATTTTGGAACAGAAAGTTTACCAAAGAAGATAAATGAATGATAAATAAGCAATAAAAAGATATATATATCTCAATATAATTAATCATTTCATAAACTAAATTAAATTAAAACCATAATGGTATACGATTAGAACTAAAATAAGAAAGACGGACCATACCAAGGTTTGATGAGGATGTGAAAGAACTGGAACTCTCATTCACTACTAGTGAGAATGTAAAAGTGGTACAACCACCTTGCAAAACAGTTTGGCAGTTTCCCTAAAAAGTTAAATGTACATCTACCATTCGATCCAGCCCTTCTACTCTTAGGGATTTAGCCAAGAGATCAGAAATCATGTCTACACAAATACTTGTATGAGAATGTTCATCGTAGTTTTGTTTGTAATAGCCAAAAACTGGAAACAATCCAAATTCTGTCTACAAGTTAATAATGGATAAACAAATTGTGATCATATAAAAATGTTTCCTTTTGCCATATTGTGTTAATGTGATAACTATGGACTTACATTGGAACCCATTCTATTCCTATTACATTTGATATTAATGTGGAATTGTATCCCTTTTTAAAATAAAATATAAGGTCAATCATTCTGAATAAATCATTTTGTGATTTCATCAAGTCCTGTGTTTAAAAGTCCTTTTAGGTATATTGGGATTTCGGGATTTCTGAATGGGCAGATAAAAGGACAGACTTCCAGCCAGCCTGGGTTCATTACAGCTCTGGCACTATCCATCTGTGAGGCCTTAGGCAATTTACTTAACCTCTTTACCTTTAGTTTTCTCAGCTGTAAAATGATTATAGTAATAGTAATATTTCTTAAATTTACTGTGAGAATTAAATGTGTTAAAGGTTATGAAGAGCTTTTACAAGTGCCTGACCCATAACAAGCAATATATAAATGTTTGTTATTATTCTTATTGTTATTCTGATAACAATACTCCATTTTTCCATTTAGGTATAATTCTCCCCCCCACCCTCAGTCCATATGTGGTATGGACAATGTTCTTTCCCTTTCTCCAGGCATGTAACTTAGACCTAAGAAGTGAGAACATTCCATTCCTATGGCCAACGTGATTTGCTTAGGGACAGAAACAGGACCCAATCAGAGGTACTGAAATATAATGAAACTTTTGCAATCTTGGGAAAAAGAAATGGTTTATTCAAATTGTATATCATCTAAGAGTATTTAAGGTCTGGAGTTGCTATAACCATCTTGTACAAGGAGCGTGACAATGAAGGCTAAGCTGAGGTAGCAGGACTAAGAATTCAAGAAATCAGTTCTTAGTGTAACATTATTTCAGCCCATCATCACACGACTCACGAATTCAGTTAAGTACTGAAATGATTCAGATGACCCAGGTTCATAAACCAATAGGTCTCTTTCTCTCTCTCTCTCTCTCTCCCCTGCCCCATCCTAAGCCTGTCTGTGTATTGCCCACAGCTAATGGTGGCAGTTACATTTTTCAAATGTAAAGTAAAACTTAGAAGAATAAGGGATGGAGACTTTATGTGGCCAGAAAAGCCTGAACCATTTACTATCTGTCCAAAATGACAGAATATGTGCTGTGGCCTGGTGACTACTATGTTGCTTCCTCTAAACCCCTATTTCAAATGGAGTTAATTTTATCACATTTAATTACTCTCTTTCTACCATGTATATTGGGTGTGATGGGGTGCCTGCAAAGACTACATGGCATGCTGTTGAAATCTCTGGCATTTGGAGTTGTACATGGGAATGGAATAAGGCAGTTGTCCAGGTTAAGGAGTCAGCAAATGCTTTTTAGGGATGTGAACATTTTTGGTGTATTTATGGGAAGTGTGTATATGCGTGTGTGTGTTACTATAGATATGTACATGAGAATGTGTGTGTATGTGCATTTGTGTGTATGAGAGAGATAATAAAAATATGGACTCTAGGAATAACTTATATTTGTGTCACATACCATTCAGTCTTGTTCTTTAGTAGATTTCTCTTCGAAGGTCAAGTCTATCCCCATTCTGATCTCATGTGTTCTTGATGGAATTGACCTTATCCCAAATAATCAGAGCATTTCATATATTAATTTGGTAGGGATAGGCAGGTTACTAATGTGCTTCTTTACCAATGAAATTAAATGAGACTTTTGCTAGAGTTTCCGGAAAGAAGACCCTCACTCTCTGGTCATTAAATTTCAACCTAAAAGAACAATAGTAACAAGAGCTACACAATTCATTTTGTGACTGCCTGAGACTTAAAAAGAGTACTCAAACTGAATAGTGGAAAAGAGGGAGAGAGAGAAACCAGTTCCCAGTGACATCAGTTAAGCCCTGGATCAAGTCAGCTGAAGTCAAACAACCTTGCATTCTTCAGTCACTTGAGCCAATAAATCCATTTCAATCTTAAAAGCCAGTTCAGTTGCAGTTTTATCATATGCAACATATTTACTCCCTGATGAACACAGTGAAGATTTTTCTGCTCAAGGCACATAAAAATAAATACATGAATACTTACATAGATAAACAAATAAATAAGTAAAACCAATCAGCACTCCTTCCCTTATAGAATCCAATCTAATTTGTACTCCTCATTAATTAGGACACTCAAAATCATATTTTTCCACTGTTCTAAACTCTGTGAGTTATTTCCAATTTTCCAATTGACCTGATTACATCAGGTACAGTCATTATTAGAATGAGTTATCCACAGTAAGTGCTGAGGAGCTCTTACAGCCAAAAGGATGTTTGAAGTCTGGCCTAAAGCCAAGAAATCTACTCTAAAGAAGCTTTCCCAATTTTTTGTCAAATTGTCTTGGAAAGAAATGTTCAAAGCAGTCAGTAATAATGCAGAATTGTCCCACTGAATGATGGTTTATAACTATCATGTAATAAAATACCTTATAAAAATAAACAAACAAACTCCTGTGATTATCTGGCCTCTCAGAAACATCCAGAGACTGTCTTATGGGCTTGATTTACTGTGTTGATAGACTAGGAATACTTTACTTATTTAAACAATTCTTCAATCATGTGGGGAGAAGTGAGAGAACCTGGGATGATGGTCTGGAGAAAATTTAGTCTTGCTTATGTTGAAATTTCTGTGACAATCTTATCATATGGGGCAGCATTTCAGATCACCATTTGTATGGCTTTTCATCAGCCACTGTGAATATAGGAGTAAATACCACTGATATTCAGTATTGTCCACCATTGTCAGCCCTTTGATCTATGCCATCCACAGTTTTACTTAACACAATAGCTATCCTTCTGTTCTCTATATACTTAAGTATCAAGGGGAATTTTTGCTCAAGGATGATAGTCACCAGGGCTTGACAATTCTATTCCCCTTTGCTCTTAAGAAGTTGAGGGTTAGGTGAAAAAAAAAGATGGTGGAGGAGTAGGGGACCCTATTCCAACTGGTCCCCAGAATTGAGCTGGATATCTACCAGACCACTCTGAGCACCCACAAAATCATCCTGAGATGTAAGAAGATAGATCTGGATCTCTACAAACAGAATATCACAGACAGTTGGTTTAGAGGTACGAAGTGGGAAGCCGTGATTCCAAGGGTGATATCAGAGGATAAACAGCAACAGGAGGGAGCCTGGCCATGGGGATCTGACACCGCTGGTGAGTGATAGCCTCCCGCGCTGGGGACGGGGCGCAGACTTGCAGACCAGTAGCAGTGGGGAAAGGACTTTAGGGCAGGCCCCAGATGGAAACCCAGAGTGGCAGGGTCGCGCACATGCAAACTGGGAACAGCTGGTGATTCTAGAAGCACAAGGGGCAGAGACGTGCCCTGACCTGGAGGCAGAACTGGGGGCACTGCGGAGGGGTGCACAACCCAGGATGCTGCAGTTTATAGCAGCACAGACAGAAACAGAGACAGTGTGGCCTGGAGAGCTCACTGAAGAACAGACTGCGATGTCTCTGCTCTGAGGCAGAGGGTTGGAAACGGTCTCTTCTGCTCTGACTCTCGGGAGAGATGCAGAAAGCTACCAGGGAAAGCCACCAGAGAACAAAAGCCCCCCAAATTGGCTCCCACTGAGCCCATCCCCCACTACAGGGGGGCAGGGCAACTCTGCCCAAACAGGGCTGCCTGAGTAACAGCATGGCAGGCCCCTCCCCCAGAAGACAGGCTGGGAGAACAAGAGGCCAGCAACCCTAAGGTCCCTAGAAAACAGGTGCATCTTGCTTGGGTTCTGGTCAATAATTTGGACTCTATACATTCCCTCAACCACCCATCAACAGAATGACTAGGAGGAGGAATCCCCAAAATAGGAAAAACTCAGAGATTATGACTTATGCTGCAGATTTACAAATGGATGCAGATATAACCAAGATGTCGGAGATGGAATTCAGGCTAGCAATTGTGAAGACAATAGCTAGAATGGAGAAATCAATTAATGGCAAAATAGAGTCTCTAAGGGCAGAAATGAAAGCTGAATTGGCAGAACTTAAAAATGCTGTCAATGAGATCCAATC
>NC_138376.1:69121572-69138556 GCF_054177405.1 Leptonychotes weddellii
GGTGGGTATTGAGGAGGGCACGTTCTGCATGGAGCACTGGGTGTTATGCACAAACAATGAATCATGGAACACTTTATCTAAAACTAATGATGTAATGTATGGGGATTAACATAAGAATAAAAAAAAAGAATAATAAGACTTCTTTTTCGTAGGATACTAAAACTTCTTGAAATTTTAAAATTATGAATTTTTAAAACAGCCTGTTTTCATTAAAAAGTGGAGGATTTTAGCCAGGATCCTGTCATTACGTGGAAAATTTTCTAGGATTTTTTGTCATCGGCTGGTCACCAAGTCTACTTTTTTCATTCCCTAGTATTTAATTTCTAGAAATAGTATCAGTACTTAGGCTGTGGATTTCCACAGATTCAAGGCTTAGATTAGGTTTGGTGGGAAAACACCTAACGCGGCAAAGCCAGACAGGTAAAAAGAACCAAGAGCTGAGCTAGAGTCAAGTCCAAAAAGGAAAGAGGGTAATTCAAAAATTCTACAAACTAAAGGGCCAGAAGCTGATATTAAAACGTGAGTAAACATTAGGACTCTGAGATAAAGTTTGTTGATGAGTGGTTGACTATAGTCAGAAAAGAAAGAGAAGAAGGGTGATATAGAAAATTGTCTCCAGTTTATGTTAGTGTATCAGCAAAGGAATTTATGTAGGTAGACAAATTTATGTAGGTACTGAATGAGATTTATGTAGGTACTAGAATTCATTTTAGACCTTTCATTCAAAAACTAGTTACTTACTTTATGTAAGCTTTGTGTTGAACATTGGATACAACTGTGAAAAAGGTAGACCTAATTTTTTGATAAATATTTACGGGGTACCTACTATGTGCCAGAAGTGAATGATGAATAAAGTCTCTGACATTAAGGAGTTTATACTCCATTTGAGAAAATAGAGTCATAAACATCTCGTTTCAATACAAAAATAAGCAGACGTACAAATGAAAACAAAACAGAACAAAACACATGTCCAACAACAATACTTTTTAGGTGCATAGAGAAACCAATGGCATATGTAAATGTTTCATTTCAAGACTGCCACAAGAAGAGAAGTTAAAGAGGTCAAATCAAATCTGTTCTTTAGTAGGGGCATTTTCCATAAAAGAGAATGGCTCGCTAATCATTGTTAAAGTGGATATGAAAAAGGAAAGTCTAAAGATCCTTAGAATCCCTTATTCTGGTTCTCTATGCCATTGGTTAGGTAAGGATCTAACTTCTAAACATAAGGCTGCCCATAGAATCTCACTGACCATCAAAATAAAGGATTCCAAATAACTGCTTTCAGAGAAGGCACATTAAAAAAAAAAATAAAAAAAAAAAAAAAAAAAAAACACGGGCGCCTGGGTGGCTCAGTTGGTTAAGCGACTGCCTTCGGCTCGGGTCATGATCCTGGAGTCCCTGGATCGAGTCCCGCATCGGGCTCCCTGCTCGGCAGGGAGTCTGCTTCGTCCTCTGACCCTATCCCCTCTCATGTGTTCTCTCTCTCTCATTCTCTCTCTCTCAAATAAATAAATAAAATCTTTAAAAAAAAAAAACAAAAAAAACACAACTGCTGAAGCAATTATACAATTAGCTGAAGATAATTGCAAAAACAGACATAAACACATACACAAACAAAACCCTGCAGGCAAAACACAAAATAACTTCCCACAGCCAAAACATTTCTGAATTAATTACATAACCATCCCAGCCGTTCTAAAGAGGTGGTCATTTTTCCGTCACAATATAATCCCAGCTATGGGATTCTTCAAAAACAATCATGAGATTTCTCAAATATAAAACAGTGGTCAGCTATAATTAGTCATGTGATTCCTCAAAGATCCAGAAATTCTTTAGACATAAAACACTGACAAGAAACGGAGCGTATAGCCCTCGTTCCCTGTGGAGATGCCCCATTATCAAACCACTTCTGTAGACTCTCACTCTGAAGAGTGTTTACCACCTAACCAAAACCATATATTCAGATCCTTAATTTGGACTGTTCCGAAATCCAACAGAACAAACATCCTTAATATGGTCACAAAACTTTGATAAACAAGGGCTCTGAAAATGAGCTCAGTTTGCTGAGTGTCAGCAAAACCTTACTGGTTGATCACAGCATCAAAAAAATTGGAGAGACACAAATAATCTCAACATCAAATTTGTTGTGACTTTTTTTCTGCTTCAGTCATGGCACTAGCTTTACTTGCATGGGTCCTCATGAGGCAGGCAAACATTTATGGAATATTTCCAACAATTTTAAAATATCTTTTTTTGCAAATCAATTATTTGTACATGTTAAAGTTTATTTACAGCCTGCTGCAAGATGAGAGCCTCATGCAGGCCTGTTTCAAAATTCTTTCTTGGAAAGGACATCTTACAAGAAAAGGGAATAGTTAGATAATAATAGGTGAAAGATAAGGGAAAAAATAGGTAAAAGATCATGGTTAGTTGAAAGTCAGCTGGATGGGCGAGTTGTTAACTTCTTATTAAGTCATAATATCATTTAGCTCCATCAGAAAATAGAATATTTTATCAGAAATGCTAATCTCTTCCAAGAAAGAGGTTTACAAAGTAGATTCTGTTAAAAAAAATATATGAGACATGAAGTTTCTGGTAATTTTTCTTTCATGGTGGTAAGTATACAAATCTTTCATGTACTGCCTATTCATTGAATCTATACTATGTGTTGGGTACTGTGTTAGGAAGTGGGGATGCATTTGGGGAAGGGGAAGATTGGTCAGCGTGCAAGTAGGGGTGGAGGTATCCCAGAAAGAAGTTGAAAAGGTCACTTTAAGCTAAATCCTAGTGGAATAGGACTTAAAAACTTCAGGGAAGAACAACGCAGTTAGTGGAAAAGCATGACGAAAGCCCCCTGAAATGGAAAAGAAGGTGGTGGGAACTGGAAACCAGAATGTCAGTCTGGCTAGAAAACAGAGTTTAGGCTGGATGTAAAAATTGCCAGGGTCAAGATGACCCAGCGCTGCCATCTGGACCAGGAAATTGACTTTTTCTAAAAGTAATAGCCACAGAAAGCTATAGAATTTTGAGCAAAAGCATGGAATAATCTGATTTTATTTTCTAATTTATTGATTGATCATATAACTTTACTTTGAATTTGAGCTATTCTTCAATCATACTCTGGTAACACCTTCTTTTATGTTCTTTTGAAAACAAGTAAAACCCTGAGCAAAGTACTCACTTTTAGATATTAAAAGCCTCGGCTAGTTTAAATCTTTGTTCTCAAATTTGTAATCTGCATCTTCTCCCTTGACTTAAGCCAGCTCCCTGAAGGCACAGAGTGAGGTTGGGGTGAGGGGAGTTGGCTCTGTGGTTGTGGGACAACTCCAGACCTTTCTTTTCATGATCTACTTTACTTCGCCAATCAGTAGTTTTTGCTGCTTCACTGGTCACCGGTAACTGGCCCCTAATGCCTTCTCCAAGGCAGAACTTCCAGTGCTGGCGTTTTCAGAGGTATTGTGAACCCTTCAAAGGGCTCTGGAGAGCTTGTCCATGGCTGTGTCCAGACACATGAGGAATCCACTTCCTGCTGTAGTCTTTCATCCTGCCCCTCAGACTCCTAAACTCCCACTCACAGTTGTATTCCCTTAAGCTGAATAAGCATCTTGGGTAGGATACAGGCCAACTTGGCTCTATGATGCTGGGAACATACTTTTTCCTTTTTCCACACCAGACAAAATCACTGCAATTCCTGTTAGGCCAACAACTCTTGGCTTGAAAGACTTGATAGAGAGAGGCTGGTGAAGTATTTGATCTTAGTAAGGACAGTCCTGGTAGTTCATCATTAGCCCCTAGTTAGACAGATTCTGTTTGGGGGCACTCTTTTTGGATTTTAGTGTCTGTTTTTTGTTTACTATTTAGTTTGTGGCCTCTGGCTCTGGGCCATTATGCTTTTTCTAAGGTAAGAGGAAACGTCTCTGTTAAACCTCCTGTTACCATAGAAAAGTTCATTTTGTTTCCTATGTGGAGAATGGCTTTGAAAGTACAAGAGTAGGAATATGGAGTAGCCAATGCAAAAATCCAGGGGAGGATGATAACAACTTTGACTTGGATAGCAATACCCAATCAGTCAACAGTTATTAATGAGCATCTATTGTATGTCAGTGTTTTTAAGCCCTTACAATTTGAAAATGAACAGCACAGATAGAAGCCTTGCTCTCTAGGAGTTTGCATTCTAGTTGGGAAAAATGGACAGCAAAGTAAAATAATAATAATGTTGATGATAACAATTCTCATAAGAATAATTGCTATGAAGAATATGAAATGTAACAGTGGCTTAGAAAGATGTGGATAGATTTGAGATCTACCATGGAGACCTAGTTTTGGGATTTGATAGCATATTGGCTTGGATGGTAATAATCAAAGATGACTCCTAGATTTGGGATATGATTGTGCCCATAGTGTGGATGGTCACGTCATTCACTGAGAAAGGGAAGACATCAGTGAAACATAAGCTTTAAGGGAACTTAAGAGTTCAGTATGGGATATATTAAGTGTGAGATCTGTGAGACATCCAAATGAAAATGTCAAAGAGGAATTTAGAATGAAGTTATATAACTCAAAGGAGAGTCTTCATCTTACAGATGGTATTTAATGCTGTGAAAATAGATGTGATCTCACAGAGTGAAACTGGAGAGAAAGAAGAGAATTTTAATGTGAACAGAAGCACAGTGTTCACATGAAAATCTGTCAATGAGACTCAGTTGACAGAGATATCTATCTTTCCTTTTTTCTGAAAGATCATGTTTAACTTTTACTTTTCAAGTTTACTTTGGATACCATTTCCTTCAGAAAGCTTGTTCTTAATACCTACCTTGGGAAAGCTGGATAAAGAGAACAGTACTTGTCAGGATTCTAGAAGATAAGCTAGGGAAGGGAAATTGGGGGAGCTAGCCTGTGGCCATGGAGCTTTTAAGCAGAGTGAGAACTCACATGGTTAAATGGTAAGACTAATTTAGCAATCTTAGAGATGAGCTAAACTTTAAATCTGTTGATCTAGGAAAAGATATAAAAATATTAAGTTAATACTGAATGGATTTATAAGCAAGGACAAACAAAACAGAAAATAGTACTAAGAGGGCCAAGAAGAGGTAGAGCTGAAAAGATGTCATGAGACACCAGCATAAAGCAGCCCCTGGCCCCATCATGAGGAGCCATGTGCTGGCTTATGGGTAGGAAGCTTGCTGTTGAGACCATTGAATTGGTTTAGCAAACAGAAAGAAGAGCATGCTCAAAAACATAGGGGTTGAAATTAGATGGTGCTTTCTCATACACATTTTCCTTGTTGAATTATTTCTGGACATATCTCCACCATCTCTATGTCTATTTACACATATAAATGAAATTTACATTTTTTTCTCTTCCATGGAAAATCAAGAGCCTAACAAGATGTGGAAATAGAAAGAAACAGTAAGATGTGAGTGGTATCAAATAAGGAGCCTAAACCCAGAGAATGCAACTATGTACAAGTGTGATGTGTGTAATGGAAGGAGAATCCCAAGAATTTCTAGATCTCCAGTGTATATTACTGGGATGCCTTTTACAGCAAGAAGGAAGTTAAAAGGTGTCACTGTATGTGACATTTATATGACTATATATATATAACATATATATATGACTATATATGTGTGTGTGTGTATAATAGAAAACACTCCAAAACCTGTCAAAATTTCAAAAATCTTCGATTTAAAAATGTCTCTTGAAGAGAGTAATATTTATGCAGAATGCTCATTTTAATGGCTTCAGAAATGCATGGCTGGGTACAGTTGAGCTGTGCCTAATCAGACATTGTCTAAGGCTGGAAAGAGAGCAAATGTGCCCTGATACAATCAACTGCTTACTGAGCGTCTGTTCCATTGGTTTGGATGAATGAATTGAATCAATTACTTTCATTCCATCACCAAATACTTAGAGTATGTGTCTTAAACAGCACAATTGGGACCACTGGTTGGTCAGTTAAGTAAATAAGTTGGTTCACACTGGGGATTTTTACAAAGAGAGATGATGTAGTCTTAATGTATTTTTCTAGTTCTCTCACCCACATCTAATTCAAAATTATTTTTTTTTGTTTTGTTTCTTTTAGTGACTCAGCTTTGAGATTTTTCCAAGTCATTGAAATTAATTTAAATAGCCTCTCTTTTCGTACTTACATCTCATTAGTTTACTTATTTACATAGTTAATTTATTTACTTATTAGTTATTTATTTACTTAATTACAATAGTAACTACAGCTGGAATAGGCAGTGCCTTTTTAAAGTTCAACTTAATGACTAAGAGAAATGTGTAGCTATACTAACAAGTTGACTGTCTAACTGCATTGTTGGTCTTGGTTACTATGTTTTACTTCAGGAAATGAGAGCATTGATTAATCTGGCAGGTTGTTTAAATGCAATTTGGAGAAGAGAGATCCTACTGTATTTACACATTCTAGGATATGTTGTTGTACATAGCGACAGTTGTAAATAGCATAACTGCAGTCCCTAAGTATCCTATTTCCTTATTTCAAACACATATCAACTCCAACACTATAGTCACTAATGAGCCAACTGGGCTGGAGAATACCAGGAGGGAATAAGAAAAAGGATGGTAGTCAAAGAGAAGAAAGATCTGCTAGAACATAAAAAGTGGTTTGGGAAAGTACAAATGGCAAAGTGTATTCTGATCTTCCACTTCCAGAATTCCAAAATTTGATCTAACTTTATCCTATGTCTCTTCCTACATTAAACTTCAAAGTCCTCTAGACTAGAACACTGACCAATAAATCAAATATTCTTATTTATTTTCCTGGTGCCTAGATCCTTGAAACTATAGCCATACAGATGGTAGGGACACTCTCATTGGTAACCATTTCTTTTTATCCAATTAAAATTTATTCTCTACCTTCTACATATTTTACAATATGATAATCACAATAAATTGAGGCTAAGGAGAAAAATGAAATCTTGAAGAGAAACAGCTGCTTCTCTTTTCTTGTCCCAACCCAAGTAGAAGAATTGTTACAAATACTATAGGTGATATTTGTTTCCCTTTGAGCCTGCCCAGACATCTTGTATAGTACTCACGGACCGCTTACATACCTGAACTATGTGACTTTGGAGGTAAGTCAGTTACTGTGTAAACATGTGGCAACATGTGTATATATTAGGAAAAAAAAAAAGGATTTTTAAGATAGAGTTTAAAAATGCTTTGGCAAATCACGGATGGGAGAGATTGATATTATCTTTCAATGTGAATATGGTCTTGATCACTTTTTCTCAGATATTGTGCCCTTGCTCTATTACAGTCTGAATTCTCATGGTAAATTGTAGCTCCTCTGCACTGTATGGATATAGCCTCAGAACTGTCTCTGTATGTACATGTGCATCTGTTCATGTGTTCAACCTGACTGACCCAAAAGACCTTACAAAATACATCTGATTCAAAACCATAATAAATTGTTAAGGAAATCAAAGAAAACCAAGACTAGAAAAAAATTAAAGTCAGCACATAAAAATAAAATGATGTGTTCCTTTAGAGTTATTAAAAGTTGTTTTGAAGTGACCCTTTAAACATCCCTGTACTACTACCCATGAAGAACACACAATCAGCCTTAAGATTGATAGCCTCTATAGTACATAACAAAAATATATAAGTAAAGGAAAAGTTAGGTGTAGGGAAAGGTGTGAACTCATATTGAACATATTCAGATATTAGTGATATTATCACATTTTTTAAGTGATGAAACTAAGGTTGAAATTCTTCTGAATTCATGTGTCTTTTAAGTTAGAGTAGTATAAACTGTCCCACTTCAAAGTCCATGTTTTTCTCAGTATAACATGTTTCCTCTTCATGGAAGGAAATAATTAAAACAGGCAAAGACACCAACTTTTCAAAGTTCTCTTATCTAATGAATTATTTATTACTATTCTTTTTCTAATATGATAGAGCTCTCTTTTCTTAATGCTTTCACTAAGATTTTTTTTTTTTGCTTAAGAAATTGGTTTTGTAATTAAAAATTAAAATAAGCAGAAAGACATGAAAAATCATTATGTTAGAGGCTATTCTCTCAATTGAAATTTACTGCCCTTTTGGATGTTGTTCCATGTTTTAATGCTCTAATTTTAAACCCAAGTTCAGTCTTTGGTAGTTGGGATTTATAAACTGCCAAATACTTCTAAGGGGAAAAAATGCATTTCAAAGCCTAGGGGGAAAAGGGACTCACTTTGCTTTCTTGACATCAAACAGGACTTGTAAAACAGCACATTGATCAGTTAAATACAAATGAACTTGAATCATATGGATATAATTCTCTTAAATTAAATTTCCTTCAAAATAGGGATGGAATTAAACATTAAAAAGGAGAGGTTCACAAAGTCAAGCTTTTTTCCTTTGACATCTGTCTGCATAGCCTTAAACCCTAAAAGAATAAATCTTAACAATATTAAATATGTGACATGCTGTCTTATTTAATACATAACTGATATATTATTGTTCATTATATTGACCATAAGAGAATTTCATTTGGGAAATATCTCAAAGTGGCCATAATTTCCCTCCTCATTTTGTTAGACAATTTAATTTTTGGCTTGTTTGTGTTTCAAGATGTGTGAGGAAATAGTGGTGAATGCAGGGAAAGAGAGTGAGGATCACTCTCTCAGGTTTTTAGTTGCCAAAAAGTCAATGAAAACAAGGACTACAGGATTGGTGGACATCGATGAAGAATGGAGGGAAGCTATTTGGATATTAGGAAAAGGAGGATTGATGCTGTCAGCTGGAAGGCAGCTAAGTCATAATGAATCTTCATGGAGACCACAGATGCCAAAGGGAGCTGTTCAGAATTGACTCTTTTATGTCTGATGCTTACCCATCTAAACAAACAGTAATAACAAACAAAAAGGCCCCAGCAGCTTCACAGTCACTCATATGGATTTTTTGAATAAGTCAGTAAGAACAGCTTACTTGCCAAGGGCAATAAAAAAGGGAAACATCTTTGGAGAGGCATAGGCAAAAAGAAGAAGACAGTGTTTGGAGAACAGTAAAACCCCCCTCTCTGCTTCTCTTTTAAGGTCTAGCCTTTCCTGGAGGTATAAAGTTTTAAAATTGACTTAATGTGACTTAAAAGTTATGGGACTTGATCATTAATGGAGTCCACTATTTAGCAAGATAAAGTGTTTTAATCCAGAAAAGATAAGCTTCTTGCTTATACTTCACCAGCATGGTGCCAGTTTTTTTGTTGTTTGTTTGTTTGTTTGTTTTTACTTTAACTGTAGTCTCATAATATCATTCTGTAACATAATTAGACCTGAAATATTAGACCTGAAAAATGAATATTTTTAATATTTAATTATTTAATAATTGTTTTGACTATCTACCATGTGCTTGATGCTCAACATAGGAGATGAAAAACACCCCTTAAGGAAGACAAACTCAAATGGAAGCGAATGGCACATAAACAAATGTATCAAAGGCCAAAAATGTATTATCTCAACCATTGTTAGCAGAATTCCTCTTGGAAAGAATGTTTGGTACAGCACCTAGATAAGGAGCTTGGAATAGAAAGTGAGACAATGATGAATTAGGGATTAACAGTAATACTCCAGGAATAATACATCCATGCAAGCAGGATTGAGAGTGCAGAAAGCAGTGAGGAGACAGATAACAGGAATAGGCTAAGTTAGAAAAAACATAAGAATATCCAAAGATGAATTAGATGTGGAGGTAAGATTTTATGAAGCCAGAATTATCCTGATACCAAAGCTAGATAAAGACCCTATAAGAAAACAAAATTACAGATGAATATCTTAGATGAATATAGATGCAAAAATTCCCAACATGTTAGCAAACAAATTCAACAGCACATTAAAAAAGTCATACACAGGGGCGCCTGGGTGGCTTAGTCGTTAAGTGTCTGCCTTCGGCTCAGGTCATGATCCCAAGGTCCTGGGATCGAGCCCCGCATCAGGCTCCCTGCTCGGCAGGAAGCCTGCTTCTCCTTCTCCCACTCCCCCTGCTTGTGTTCACTCTCTCACTATGTCTCTCTCTGTCAAATAAATAAATAAAATATTAAAAAAAAAAAAGTCATACATAATGATCCAGTGGGACTACCTCCAGAATGCAAGGATGGTTCAACATATTGTAATCAATAAATATGGTACATCACATTCATAAAATAAAAAATTAAAAAAATCATACAATTATCTCAATAGATACAGAATAATCACTTGATAAAATACAATATCCTTTCATGATAAAAATGCTCAACGAATTGATTTAGAACATACCTCATTATGATAAAAGCCATATATGACAAGGCAACAGATAATATTATGCTCAACGGTGAAAGGTTGAAAGTTTTTCCTCTAGAATCAAGAACAAGTAACAACATAGACTGGAATTTCTAGTGAGAGCATTCAGGAAGACAAAGAAATAAAGGACATCAAAATTGAAAAGGAAGAAAGAAAACTCTTTTTGTTTGTAGATGACATGATATATTTTTAAAGATTTTAATTTATCTGAGAGAGAGACAGAGAGCACAAGAAGAGGGAGGGGGAGGGGAAGGGCAGAGGAAGAGGGAGAAGCAGACTCCCTGCTGAGAAAGGAGCCTGACATGGGGTTTGATCCCAGGACCCCAAGATCATAACCTGAGCCCAAGGCAGATGCTTAACTGAATAAGCCACCCAGGTGCCTATGTAGATGACATGATCTCATATATAAGAAATCCTAAAGATTCCACTAAAAAATTGTTAGAGCTAATCAACAAATCCAGGGAAGTTGCAGAATACAAAATCAGCATGCATAAATCAGTTGCATTTGTATACATTAACAACAAAATAACTGAAAAAGAAGCAAAAGAATCAATCCCATTCACAATGGCATGAAGAACAGTACAATACCGAGGAATAAATTTAACCAAGGAGGTGAAAGATCTGTGCAATGTAAACTACAAGACCAAGACTTTGATGAGAGAAACTTAAGAAAATACAAACAGAAAGATAACTGGATTCAAGGATTAGAGGAAGGACTATTGTTAAATGGCCATACTACCCAAAGCCATCTATAGATTCAATGCAATTCCTATCAAAAATCCAATGTCATTTTTCACAGAAATAGAAAAACAATTCTAAATTTGTATGGAACCACAAAGACCCTGGATAGCCAAAGCAATTCTAAGAAAGAACAAAGCTGGAGGCATCACACTTCTTGATTTTGAACTATATTACAAAGCTATTGCAATCAAAACAGTATGGTACTGGCTTAAAAATAGACACATAGGCCAAGATAACAGAACAGAGAATGAGAAATAAACCCATGCATATATGGCCAATTAATTTATGACAAAAGAACCATGAATCTACAGTGGGAAAGAATAGTCTTTTCAATAAATGGTGTTGGGAAAACTGGATAACCACATGCAGAAAGATGAAATTGAACACTTTTTTACACTGCTCACAAAATTTAACTCAAAATGGTTTAAAGACTTAAACATAAGACCTAAATCCATAAAATCCCTAGAAGAAAACATAGACAAATATCTCCTTGACATTGGTATTGTCAATGATTTTTTTGGATATTACACCAAAAGCACAAGCAACAAAAGCTAAATTAAGTAAGTGCAGCTACATCAAACTAAAAGCTTCTACATAGCAAAAGAAACCATCAACAAAATGAAAAGTATTTTCAAATCATATATCTCTTAAGGGGCTAATATTCAAAATATATAAAGGCCTCATACAACTCAATAGCAAAAAAAAAAACAACAAAAAAACAAAACAAAATCAAAAAACCCACAAACAATATAATTTAAAAATGGGCAGAGGGACTGAATAGATTTTTTTTTTTTTTAAAGATTTTATTTATTTGACAGAGAGAGACAGTGAGAGAGGGAACACAAGAAGGGGGAGTGGGAGAGGGAGAAGCAGGCTTCCCGTGGAGCAGGGAGCCCAAGGCAGGGCTCGATCCCAGGACCCTGGGATCATGACCTGAGTTGAAGGCAGACGCTCAATGACTGAGCCACCCAGGCACCCCTAGATTTTTTTTTTAAGAAGACATATAGATGGTCAACAGGTGCATGAAAAGATGCTCATCACTAATCGTCAGGGAAATACCAATAAAAACCACAAAGAAATATCATCTCACACTTGTTAAATGGCTAGCATCAAAAAGTCAAGAGATAAACAAGTGATGGAGAGAATGTGGAGAAAAGAGAACCCTTGTGCATTATTGATGGGAATGCAAATTAGTGCAGCCACTAAGAAAATAGTATAGAGGTTCCTCAAAAAATTAAAAATAGAAATACCAAATGATGTGGCAATTCTGCTTCTGGGTATTTATCCAAAGGAAATGAAAATAGGATCTCAGAGAGATATGTTTATTGCAGCTTTATTCAGAATAGCCAAGATATGGAAACAAAGTAAGAATCTGTCAATAAATGAATGGATAACGAGGTTGAGATATATGTATTGAGGTTTGTGGTATGAGGTATATGGTATCATTTATTCATAAGAAGGGAGGAAATCTTGCCATTTGTGACAACTTGAATGAACCTTGAGGACAATATGCTAAGTGAACTAAGCCAGACAGAGAATGAAAAATACTGTATGATACTTACATATGAAATCTGTAAAGCTGATCTCATAGCAACAGAGAGAAGAATGGTAGTTATCAGGAGCTAGGGGGTGGGGAAAATGGGGAGATACTGGTCGAAGAGTACAAGCTTCCAGTCCTGCAGATCTAAGCTTTAGTATGGTGATTATAGCTAATAATACTGTATTATATTCTTTAAAGTAGATCATAAATGTTCTCATTTAAAAAAAGATGATAATTTTGTGACATGATGGAGTTGTTAGCTAGAGCTAAGGTGTCAATGATTTTCCAAGATATAAGTGTATTAAATCAATAGGTTGTACACCTTAAACTTACACAATGTTATATGTCAATTATATCTCAACAAAGTTGTAGGGGAATAAAAAGGTAGGTATTATTACTTATCCTCATTTTGGAGTTATCAAAACTGAGCAAATAAAAAGAAGAGCCAAGATATGAATCCAGGTCTGTTTAAATTCCAAAAGCATTGATTTTTTCAGCTTTATGTATTATAGTGCACATGTTGAATGAAAGTGTGATCTATTTCTTAGTGGTAAATTTTATTAATACTCCCAATTCTTCATTGATTCCTGTGTATTTGCCCTTTGCCATGCAATATTAATAGGCCAGGGCTTGAAAACACTTGCATGGTTAGGCTTATTCTCTTGCACCTCTGCCAGTACCATGAGAATGACTTACAGGTCCAGGGGAGAATGAAAAACACACGAAACAAATCCACCCAGGCAGGGTCCGCTGAGCCCACCATGTTGCAGACACATGAGTGATGGTAGCCAAGATCAGCAAAACTATCCATGCATGCTCTGTCCAGTTCAGCCCCCACTCAGCCAATCTACAGATGCATGAAAATAAATGCCATTATTTATTTTCAATGTGGAGATAAGAAAAAAGAAATGGCCTGTGATAATTTTCTGATTTGTTTGAATGGAAACTGGGGTTATTAATCAGAATATAAAAATTTTAGGGGAAATTTCTAATTTATTTCTAATATATGTAGTTTCTTTTGCCTTTAGGACATTATATAATATTTTCCAGATATTTCTCAGTGACAATATAATATCTAAGACCATCTATGCTTTGCTCACTCTAAAGAGGACATTTCCCATAACTCATAAAGAAAACAAAAATTCATTTTCTCAGAGTTAATATAGTAAAAGTCCTATTCCCAAGCTAATGATCTCCATCTTCCCCAATCCCCATCACTGCCTATTAGTCTCAGTTGAATGGAATACTTCCACCCTTCAAAGCTAATTATCCCCGGGTGCCTGGGTGGCTCAGATGGTTAAGCATCTGCCTTCGGCTCAGGTCATGATCCCAGGGTCCTGGGATCGAGTCCCACATCGGGCTCCCGGCTCAGCAGGGAGCCTGCTTCTCCCTCTGACCCTCTCCTTTCTCATGCTGTTTCTCTCTCGCTCGCTCTCTAAAAAATAAATAAAATCTAAAAAAAAAAAGCTAATTATCCCGTTTATACTTTTGATCTCATTTTTCTCCTAAATCCTCAAAAATCATTCATCAGTTGCTTCCTTCTCTTGCTCCTATATGTATTCAATTGCTTTCTATTGATTCCTTTATATACACCATATAAATACAATCAAGCCTCAACATACAAATACACATGTGCATGTGCACACACCCACACCCACACCCACATACACACATAAATAATTTAAAGCTTTTCTTATATAATGAGTAGGAGTCATAGGAGGATGGAAGTAAAGCAGTCAGAATGAGTGCATGTTTAAAGGCTGAATAACACAAGACATGACCGAGTGAGAGGAAGTTGCCCTTAAATACTAGCCAAGAGAGTAATGGAAGAGTCACATAAAATTAGATCCATGGTTTAGGAGGCTTTGGATGCCAGCCTAAGGCATTGGATTTATTTTACAGGCAGTGGAAAGTCACCATACAAGGGAATTCTTAAATTAATGAAATGACAATTACTGAAATTTGGGCTGCAAATATAAACATCAAGAATTCCTTTATAAGCAAGGGCATACAAAGGAATTCTAATTTTATGTGACTCTTATGTGTGGGTGTGGGTGTGTGCACATTTGTAAGCAAGGGCATACAAAGGAGTTCTTGATGTTTATATTTGCAGCCCAGATTTAAGTAATTGTCATTTCATTAATTTCAGTTACAAGATTAATTTATACTTAGGTCTACTTGATTTACTCATTCAGTCATTCAGTCAGCCAGTGTTTACTGAACATACATCTTTTGTCACAGTCCAGTCTGGGAGAGGGAGTTATACCCAAAAAATAAATATACATCTGAACATTAATATTTTCCCAAGAAATTACTTCTTTAGTACACACGTTTTCTGTGATTTTCCTCTCTGCATATTTTTAAAATTATTTTATTAAAATTAATTTTAGTTCCTAGTGCTAGTTCTTTAATTTAAAATCTGTGTAATTTTTCACTTAAATGCATATCACAAGGATTATAAACTTAGGCTGAAATAAAGATTAATGAATTAAGACATAAGGTAACTAATTTCTCTCTTCTTTTCTCATCACTCTTCATATTCTCTAACATAAACTCACATGCCCACTGATTTGTGTCAGATATTGCTCATATTTGGGTCAATCACCAATGATTTGTGTTGAAAGCTTTGAGCCATGTTTTGGCAGGGAAAGAGCAGAGGACATTGCCTGTGTAGGAAATGGTATGTGCAAGTGAATGGAAAGAAAGCAAGCATATTAATCTACCTTGCTAAAGAGGTTAGTTGGTGTTTAAATATTTTTTAAAATAGATATGGGAAAAGTATTTGTTTTTTTGTTTTGTTTTATACTGTTTCTTATTGAAGCACAGCTGACATATTAGTTTCAGGTATACCACATAGTGATTCAACATTGATATACATTACAAAATGATCACCATGGTAAGTATAGTCACCATCTACCACCATACAAAGTTATTAAAATAGTACTGACTGTATTCAATATATTGTATTTTACATCCTTGTGACTAATTTATTTTATAACTAGGAGTTTGTACCTTTTAATCCTTTTCACCGCCTTCACCCATTCCTCTAACCCTCTCCCCTCTGACAAAAGTTTTTAGATTAGTCTGAGGATAGATGACAGAAAAGAACATCGATATTTATGGATATCTGGCAATGAAAGAACAGTTTATTGATCATTTAACCAGAAACAGCATAGCATGGTTATCACACAATATCTATATGAAACGATTAGACCAGTACACAAAGCTCTTGATGATATCCTGTGAGGATAAAACATCTTATTTGTTCTTGGACAAGAATCTTGGTTAGGCAATCTATGGAAGTCTTTTGCTCCCTACACCTGAATGTGAAATGGAAGACAGTGTGGACAAACCAGAACCTATAAGGATGAACTGGAACTCAGGAGGACACATTGAAACCTATATCCACCTGTCCCAGCCTCTAAGCTTCCATCGTGGATGATGCAGATGGCCTTCAATATGACTGGTGTATTCCTTACAGAGCTCTACCTGCTCCAGGCCTGTGATCTGGTGAGGCTGAAGGTGAACTAGCTGGAGGTGCAGGACCTGCTAGCTGAGTGATCTAGCACATTCACCACAGTGTGGACGAACTGCAACAATGCCTGAGTTAACAAAGACCTTCTGAGGGTAAATACGTTGACTACTGCATTTCCACTTTCCAAATCCTGTGCAAATGTCTCTTGCAACCAACTTTAACTGAGCACCATTTAGGGAAGAAAATTCTGGGATTGTGGAGACATTTATTGCTGGTTAAACAGTCTATATAAGTCTGTTTCCCTAGTATCTGGATCCAGCTTAGCTAAACTGACACAATGTAAAGACCTAGCAGACACTATGTATGTTGTATCGACTTGTGCTTCCATTACATTAAAATGTAATATAATTTAAAAACAGTATAAATAGAGGTCTACTCCCAATGGACTGTTTGATAAGCTCATATTAAAATGACTTAGAAATTATTTATTCATTTATTTACCCGTTAATTAATTAATTAAGGCTTTGTGGTTTAGAGAAAGAGAGCAATCACAAAAATAATCTAGCAACTAGTTTTAAGAGGATTTGATAAGAATGGTCACAAACTGTTGACTTTGTGGTGAAGACAAGCTATTCAGTTGGAGTACTTCAATGCTATATTAAAAATGAATGCAGATCATAAGAATACATTGTTAATTGGGAGAGTGTTTGAAAGAAGTGTAGAAGTGGTGGTCATTATAGCCATGAAGGTTCACTAAAATAGGTCAAGTGAAAAGATATTAAAATACATTCCCAGATGAAAAGATAAAGAAGATGTGGTATATATACACAATGGAATATTATGCAGCCATCAAAAGGAATGAGATCTTGCCATTTGCAACGACGTGGATGGAACTGGAGGGTATTATGTTGAGCGAAATAAGTCAAAAAGAGAAAGACATGTATC
>NC_138376.1:69139056-69170965 GCF_054177405.1 Leptonychotes weddellii
AGCCTGGTAATGGGTATTGAGGAGGGCACATTCTGCATGGAGCACTGGGTGTTATGCACAAACAATGAATCATGGAACACTACATCTAAAACTAATGATGTAATGTATGGGGATTAACATAAGAATAAAAAAAAATACATTCCAATAATGAAGCTCAGGGCTCAGTTTAAAACAAACATATCTAGGATTCTTCCAATCATTTTAAAGATAAGTGTAAACAAATAGAAAGTTGTTATTAAAATATACAAGAGTTTATTTTATATCTTAATACTTAAAAACACAAGAGATTCATGAATTTGAGATTTTCTGATAATTTGACATTCATGTGTTTATGAAACAAAAATTAAAATTTTACGTAAAGTTTTAAGCAGCAGCACTATTTTTGCTTCAGAAATATTTTTATATAAAATAGAAAGTTTATAAAATGTGATTTTCTTACATGGGAAATTATTTTCAAATGCAATTATATTTTTCTTCCCATTTTTATAAGCTTTTGTCTTAATGTTTTATTGTGACTTTTGATATTATGTTTCCATTTAAAGTCAGTCTTCTATGAAAATGATAATTTTCATTATCAAGGAGTTAATTTTTTGGTTTTGGGAAGATCAATATTTGCTTTGGCATGCCCCGTTTTCATAGATATAAATTTTAATCAACTCAAATATATGGCCTTCATTTTTCATTTGGAAAATTTGCAAGACTTTGAAGAACTGCTATAGGAAAAACATTTAGCTCTCAATACACACTGAGAATAACAATTAATAGAAATTTCAACATATACATTGTATATACAGCTGTCTGGATTATGACTATAGCAAATACCTATGGAGACCAGATTTATTGACTTTGATAAATGATATATATACATATATATACACACATATATTTTTTACTTAATTTTCCTTAAAGCCAATTTTAAAAGTAAGAAACTGGATTTTATTTTGCATGTAAACCATGATATCTTGTTGATGGGCACATACAATCAATTTTAATATAGCCAAGAACACATGGGGATTTTCAAGGTTATAGAACAATTAGGTCACAGGAAAATGAAAAAGCCATGCTGATAATACTTTGGGTGGAATAAAATGATAAAAATTTCTATTTCTCTCTATAATTTTGTACTGACCTTTGTTATACCAACAGTTTTGATGAGGAAATACAGAGTAAGTTCCAATAGAAGCTAGTGGAGAATACAAAGGCTTAATGCTGACCCAAAATAATATTTTTACTTCCAAAGTTAAAAACAGAGATGGAATGCCCTCAGTGGTTGACTTTCTCAGGCAAAAGTGGTGGTGGTGACAACTATTACCATTATTCAGCACCCTGGAACTGTAATTATTATAAGATTGCATTCTTTACCATTGTATTCATTTGTTGGGTGTGAGTGTATTAAAGAATAACAGTAAGAATTCTAAGTCTAGGTTAGTTGGGGGCTGAATAAGCCCCTTGAGCATAAAGGTCACCACAGAACATATTTTTCTTTCTCCATATTTACACTTGAATTAATTGAAACCCTGAAATTATATAATGGCTTTGGAATTTTATGAAGAATATTAATGGCTGATTCTGTAATTTCTTAGAAATTTTGGAAACATCTCTTTGTCAGTTTTGTAAGTGTGTGTTTATTAAGAGGAATAGAAAAATATTACTTCTCCATACACTAAGTGTTGTCTAAATTTTAATTTTTGCAGGAGACATCTCTAAAATAAGGAAATGCATTTTTTCAAGAATGATGCTGTGTTATCATATTGAGGATGCAGAATCTAAACTATATTCTTCTAATGAATAATATAGTCATTAATAGCTTTAAACAGATAAAGTGAGATTTCTCTAATATTCTTATATTGGATAAGTTAGAAAATACTACTTTTCAGAAATGATTTAATAATAACTACATTATTATAACTGTATTCTGATTCATTTAAATAACTTTTTTGTAAATGCTTACTAATGAAATTATCCATTTAAAAAGGGCTTTCTAAAAGTGCTACAGTGGTTAAACTATAGAGAAAATTGACTGATCATAGATTTAAAATATCTTAATGAATTCACAAGCTATCTTGCACATCTGTGAGTATTTCCAATTTGCAGGATCACTGATGACTGATTATTTAATTAACTGCATTTTAGGATCAGTTTTTGCAGTCTTCAAGATTAAAGAAAATGCATATATTGGCAACTGAATTTAAAATCTATATTTTTTCAACCGTTATTACAACCAAATTAAAGGAAAATTCTTTTTAAAAATACTTTTTCTTCAAATAAGAACATGATAAGACTGCACATTTTGATGTTCATAAAGATCATTTCCAAAGGAGAATACTATATAATGTCAGGTAGTTAAAGACAAATTGATCATTGTTGTAGGAGAGGAATTGGGAATAATTTAAAGTTTACTGAAGTTCTTTCATCTGCCAGGTGGCTCAGCAGCATGCTGTATATCAAAAATGTTATATATATACCCATAGGTACATATACATACATGCACACATCATTCTTTCTCTTCCTTCGTAACAAACCTGTAAATTGTATCTTCATCTTGTTTTATGGACAGAGAACTAAGGTTTAGAGAATGGAGTAAACCGGGCCCAAATATCACAGTAGACTGCTCTCTTTATCGCCAGTTGCTTTTGTGGTATTATGTGCTACACAGCAGAGTGAGATCATACTAGTTTTGTAGTGTACCTTTTTTATTTCTCTGAAAACAGCTTCTGTGTGTCAAACTTAAATACTTATTTAAATTAACTTACCCAATCCATTGATTTGCATAATTCCAAGAGGAGTAAATATCTAAAAAATAATTAAGAAAAACAGTTACTCAATAATTGAATTCTCTCAGGACTAAAATTCTAAGATGTTTTAGTTAACAAATATTCTATTGGCTCATTTAAACTACCTAATCTCTTTATTATGTCTTGATGTCTTGAAGAGCCTACAGTTAAAATCTATTTGTAGAAAGACAATCATGAACAAACAAGAAATCTATTTGTAGAAAGACAATCATGAGCAAACCAGAAAATGGTCCAAATTACTTCTTCACTGATTCTACAAATCAGCTTTTAATGCATGTAGATGTAGACAGAGCTTCTGACAGTTCTTTTTTTTTTTTGCTCTGTTCTCCCACTTCCCCATTCTACCTCCAAACATTGTCTTTTTCTCCTTTTCCCTCCTGTCAGAGACCCATTTCCACCCTGAAAAATGTCCTCTAGATATTGAGCATTAATCTCAGTCTCTACCCTGACTCTCCTTCTTAACCATGTCACTAAAGAGATGCCGTGGGTCTGTAGGATTATTAAAAGATAGCATCTGTCATATTCCTATTAAGAGGAGAATAACTTTTACAAAAACCATAAGGAGACAGACTCTGTTGGTGTGATAACCCATCAAAGCTCTGCTGAAGAAGACCAGTATCCCCAAGAACAGTTTATAAGCTGTAAGAAACTTTAAAATGATTCTTTTTATCTAGTGATTGCAATGCTTTCTAGGAAGTTTGTAAATATTAAATAACCGGGCATTTAGTCATGAGTTTTATTTATTCTAAGATATAATTTTTCTTTATTCTATGATGCAAAACCATCCATTTCTAGGATAACACCCTGGAAGCAGAATATATTTTCCCAGATTTTTCCCCCATTGCTTTAACGGAAATCTGCATTTGAAAATGTAGTTGACTCTAGCTTTAAACTTTTTTAGAGTAATCATTGTAATAATAATAATGTTTATAAAATAGTGCTCACAATTCCCTAAATTTAATACCCCCAGAAGCACCCACTGGTGTTACCTACATGTGACAAGTGGTGAAGTGAGTCTTGGACACTCTCTTAGTCAAGATCAACCAATCACCCCAGGAATGGGGCAATCTATGAACCAAGGTTCTAACACAGGAACTCACTGAACTTAAAATTCAGTTTTCAGGCATCAGAGAGTTACTTACATGCACCCTGTTTATGATGTCCTCCTCAGAAGCTCAACTCATTGTCAAATCATCCCCTGCAATACCATTTATTTTCTGTTTCTGAAACATTCCTTATAATAATGCATTCCTTTTTAGTTACTTCTTCCATTCTTTTAGGGTTTTTTTGTTTGTTTGGTTGGTTGGTTGGTTTTATTTTTTTGAGTGGTTTCAACCAAAAAGAAACTGATTCCTTAAAAAAAGTCAAAGTACAGCATAACATTGCCATCAAAGTACTGTTGCAAAGGGGACACTGTGTTCTAATTTAATACCATGGTCAGTGGCAGCTTCATGTATAAGTAAAGCTGTAGATCCAGAGAGAGCTTTTAATCTTAAATTAAGATTTCGGATAAATTACAAAGAAGCATTCTACTCAAGTTTAGATAAAACCAAGATGAATTTTAGCTTTGTTAATAACAATTAAAAATGGGGAAAAAGGGGTTGTATATCTGGGTATATAGTCTTTCAATATTGCTTCATGGTTTTACATGTGAAGAGTTATGTTGAACTTTTAAAGCAAAGAAATATCAGAATAGAAATGCAGGCTGACCTCTCTGTCAGTAAGAAATGTCTGCTTTAGGAAGCAGGCATGTGAAGAACATGGGATTTTACTCTTCCATCAAGGCCCTGCTCTTTAAAGGGTTAAAGGAAGCCAAAAGCAAAAGCAAAACACACACACACACACACACACACACACACAAACAAAAAACCTCACAAAATCTGCAGGGGAACAAGCTGCCCCTTTTACTTGGATATGATCATTAAAGTCACATTGGCAAGTATAAGAGTCACATCATTCCTCCCTTTCATCTATCATTTTAAATTACATAATATAGCACAGGAAACAACCTCATTGTGAAAAAAGAAGCTAAAAGTGAAAGCTAATAAAGTGAACATTCTTCTTTATCATTATTTTCTTACTCTATATTATTCTCCCCTCCATAAAAAAACACTTAACAGTTTTGCTGAAACATACCTATTTTAAAACTTTCTATACAGCATTCCATTGGACAATAGTTTATTTGACTTTTATCTAACTGAAAGACATTTTGGGTTGTTTCTGGTTTTTATATTGTTATTTTGCTACTAAGATAATGCTGCATTAAATATCATTTGATAAGAATCTCTCTGAAAATGGGTAAGGGTGCTTTAAAATATATATTAGAACTACATTATCCAGATCAAATATTATATGTATCTCATGCTTGATAGATATATTGTCAAGTTACTTCTGTTTTACCAGTTTACACCCCTATAGTTGATCAAACACTACTTAGTATCTATCTTTTCAATAATGTCACTCTAATGAATAAAAATGATTACTTATCTAATTTGCAATTTACTGGTTACTAGTGTGATATAAATTATTTTCATGTTTCTGCTTGCCATGTATATCTATTTTACTTAGAAATTATATTTCATATTACACACCAATTTTTCTATTTACTGTTTATCTTTTCTGTTTATATGTAAGAGTAAATGTGTTGGTTAAATACACTGATATTAACTCCTTTTTGGTCTTAAGCTATTCTCTTTCCACTCACTTTTTTATTGTTGTTAGTCATATCCTTAACAGCATTACTTCTATCTTATAGATTGGGAATTTTAGAAGTTGGAAACTATGCCTTTTTAAACTGTTTAACACAGTACCAAGCACAAATAGTTACTTGAGGTATGTGTGTGTGTTTGTGTGTGTGTGCATGCACATTTATGTGTATAAAAATGATGATGAATCCATAAGCTATACATTAACAAGACAAATATAATTTACATCAAAAAGTATGACTAGATTTATTTGAATAAAATGGAATTAAATATGACTGAATAGTGTGCAGGGTCTACACTGTGCTTTTTGTGGACTACAGCACTCCAGCTGGGTCATGTGGTCATACTCCTTTCTGCTATACATAGGTAGATGCTTGTGTTAATCAGGTCAGTTGTGACATATATTTATAACCTATGATTAAACTCATAATAGACTGCCCAGAACATAGCACAAGGTCAAGAAGAGAGTTGGAAATACTAAATGAAAGTGGGGATTTATGGCTCTCAAACTTGGGCAATTCTATTCATCAAACCTACTCTCCTCAATTAGTGGTTCAAATAGTTCATTTCTCACTGAATTATTCAAATAGTTGCAATTACATAAATCCAAGCATTTTGTTAAGTTTGTTTGTGAAGGAAAAATGTTTCATTTATAAATTTGTGAAGACATTTCTGAAATTTTAGCATGTTTTAAGTTATAAACCTATATGGGACATTCTAGGTTTTTAAATAGATTTTAAGATAATTATATCTAGGTGCCTCAAACATTTTTTAAAAATTTGAAGCATAGTGGAGGATACTATAAATGTAAATACCCTGTGAAATACTTACAAAGATGTTGGTCATTCTAAAGGGTATAGAATAACTGACAAAGTATTTTTTTTTCACTTAGAAAATAACTAATCTAAGACACCGAGCACATAAAAGAAATATTTATAATGCTGGATAGCTATATGTTTGGCTATATGACCATTACAGAAATGCATAAAAAGAAAAATTGTAAAAAAAAAATACCTAAATTACAAGATTGTTTCCATGGCCACATCCAGAACCTAAATGCAGATTATTCCATCCCACCACTTATAGAGCATCTTAAAGACCCACATAAAATTAGAAAGACTGCTTCTCTCAGATGGGTATGATTCAACTCTGTTTGGAAGAGAAGACATTTCATTAGGAGGCTCTTGCTGTTACACATACAGCACCATGTGAAATGATTAGCTCAGAAAGGCAATTAAAGGACCACGATGAAAGTAATGTTACCAAGATGTTGACCTAGATTGTTCCTGACTTTGCATTCACACACAAGAACAACTGACAACTATTCAAGAATAGGACATGACTGAGTGAATCTTAGAACACAAGGGTGAGGCTCAATCCTCCCTCCCTGCACCACAGAGACCAAGACAGATTGCATGAGAAGGGCAAGAGAAGAAAGAAGGGGCTACACATTGACTGTACTGCTCCTTTCCCAGGCCAGCACAGCACCATGCAGAGAAATCTCGGTGAGCCTACAGTTCCTCCAGTGGGGAAAGAGAACCCAAGTGGGACACAGGATCCCCCCAGCATTGTGGGTTGCATTGTGGCAACCCCTACTCTGATTTCACACCACAGAGATTGTAGGGGAATCCGCAGGGCTAACCCCTGGGAATCTGACTGTGACAGGGAAGTGGGGAGGGACTTGCAACAACCAGCACAGAGATCTTGGCAGACAAATTCATATCCACAGTGTCTAAATAATAATCCCATCCAGTGTCTCTGCTCACACACAGAACCAAGTCAGTGTTGCACTTTCACCAGGAAACTTGGGAGGTGGCAGATCTGCCTGATTTGAATCCTCAAATAAGGAGTTTTGTTGGCCCTAGAGTTTGATTTGCTCATGCCCAGGGAAGATGCTAAAGCACAGCCTTATCCAGTGTGGAAAGTGTCTCCCAGCCCCATTTGACCACAAAGCCTGGTGACAAGTCCTGGAAGCAGTGTAGCCCAGTAGCATTCAAGCCAAGAGACAGGTGGGCAGAACCAGTTTTCCTCACTCAGATCAAATCCAGTACTGGGTGTGGAGCTTCCCCATGCTACACACAGGCAGGAAAATTAATTCAGACCAAGGCTAAGGGCAGCTCCCAGCCACTCCCAACCAGAGAGGCTATTTGGAAAATTGAGAGTAGCCTGGAATGGTCCCTGCCCTTTCTCCCAAGTCAAGGAGGTGAAAGCAGAGCCCCAACTGCTGCAGAGAGTGTCTTTCTGCTCCATTTAACCAGAAGGGCTGGCCCCAACACTTGGAAGATGTGCAGCCCAGTGGTTCTTAAGCTGAGAGGTGGGAAGGCAGAGCTAATAGTTGGCAGAGCAAAGCCAATAGCCCTGTTCAGTTAGGGAACTTGGAATGTGAATCAGCTTGAGCTAAGTCAAGAAAGAACTTTACTAGCTTTAGAGCTGCTTTTCCTGCTGTGCCTGGGATGGAAACTAATTTGTAGCTCTGCTCATCACTGAATATAGCCTTTAGCCTGTCTGATCATAGAACCTAACCAGTACCCACAGGAAGCTGCATATCCAATTCAATAGGAGTACCTACAGTGGTACTTGAACTGAAAATGGAGCCTGTGGCTTCTCACATCTTTAGAGCAAAACCTGGCCTCACCTGACCAGAGAATTCAGTACACACACTGACCAGATTCGGGTCTGCGTACAATAAGCTGAGTATAGGTCCTGTGTCCTATCCTAAAACAGAAGTCCCAGAGTTGAAAACTTTAATAACTGAACTGAATAATTCAATAGAGTTTCAAAAGTTGACTCAAACATGCAAAAGAAAGAATCAGTGACCTGGAAGATAATACATTAGAAATTCCCAGTCCTCAGAGCAAAAAGATAAAAGAATGAAAAAGAGTATAGAAAGCCTATGGGAATCATAGGTAACAATGGGGAAAAAACAAAAACAAAACAGTATTTGCATTTTGGGAATTCCAGAACGAGAAGAGAAAGAGAAGGGGACAGAAAGTATATTTAAAACAATAATGGCTGAGAACTTTTTAAACCTGGGGAGAGAAATAGACATCCAGATCTATGATGTCCAAAGGATTCCAAATAGATTGAACCTATATAGGACAATACTGAGACACATTATAATTAGTCAAAGGACAAAGAAAGAATTTTATGAATAGCCTGAGGAAAGAGAGAAGTTATATATAAGGGAACCTCCATAAGACTCTCAGTGGATTTCTGAACAGAAATTTTTGGGCCAGGAGAGAATGGGATAACATATTCAAAATACTGAAACAAAATAACTATTGACTAAGAATTCTATATACTGTGAAGCCAGAAATGAGCAAGGGGAAGGACTTTCCTCAACAAACAGAAACTGAAGAAGTTCATTACCATCAGACATGTCTTACAAGAAATGCTAAATGGAGTTCTTTCAGTGGAAGTAAAAGAACACCACTTAAGATCATAAAAACATTAAGTGTAAATCTCACTGGTAATGTTAAATGTATAGTCGTAGATTCTGCAATATAGTAATAGTGGTGCATAATTCACTTACAAATCTAGTTTAAAAGTTAAAAAATAAATATAATAAAAATAACCATAACTATAATAATTTGCTATTAGTTACACAATATAAAAAACATAAATTGTAATAGCAAGAACATAAAATGTGAGGTGGAGGAAAAAAGTGTAAAGGTTACAAATTCTACTGAGGTTAAGTTATCAGTTTAAAACAGGGTGCTATAAATTTAAGATATTTTATGTTAGCCTCTTGGTAGCCACAAAGGTAAATCCTATGGTAATTACAAAAAAGAACACAGTAAAGAAGTCAATGCACAGTGATACCAAAGAGGCATCACAACATCAAAAAAGACTGCAGGATAAAAGGCAAGAAACAATGAATCTCCAAAGCAACCATAAATAAATAAATAAATAAATAAATAACAAAACATTAACAAAATGGCAGTAGTCTTTACCTATCAATAATTTCTTTAAACACAAGCAGATTAAATTTTCTATTAAAAAGCACAGAATCACTGAATGGATTAAAAAATAAGCAGGATCCAACAATATGTTGTCCTCAAGAGACTCACATTAGCCTTAAGTACACACATAGAGGGAGAATGAAGGAATGGAAAATGACATTTCAAGCAATGGTAAACAAAACCCAAACCAAACCAAACAGCAAAAAAAGCAGGTATGGTTATACTTAGACAAAATAAACTTTACGCTAAATATGGTAAAAAGAGACAAAGAAGGTCATTATATAATGATAAAGGGGTCAATAAGTCAGGAAGATATAACAATTGTAAATATTTGTGGAGCAACATTGGAGCACCTAATATATTAAGCAAAAACTAACAGAGCTAAAAGCTATATTACAATAACAGTTGGGAATTTTTATATCCCACTTTCAACAATGGATAGACCATTCAGACAGAGAATTACTAAGAATCAACAGCACATTTGAACAACAGTAAACAACAGTAGAAACCTAGTGGACCTAACAGACATATACAGAGCACTGTAACCAATAACAGGATGCACCTTCTTTTCAAGCACACATGGAACATTTTCTAAGATAGACCACATGTTAGGCCTCAAATCAAGGCTTAAAATTCAAGAAGATTGCAATCATACAAGCATCTTCTCTGACCACAGTGGCATGAAACTAGAAATCAGTAACAAGAGGAAGGCTGGAAAATTCATGAAATTCATGAAATTACACAGCAGTCTCCTAAACAATCAATGTATCAAAGAATAAATTAAAGGGGAAATTAAAAAGTTGCTTGAGACTAACAAAAATGGAAATATCACATACCAGAACTTTAGGGGCGTAGCAAAAGCAGTTCTAAGACAGAAGTTTATAGCAATACACACTTTCATTAAGAAACAAGAAAGATCCCAAATAAACAACCTAATTGTGCCTTAAATAAGTAAAAAAAAAAAAAGAAAGAAAAGAAAAGAAAAAGAAAAAAAAAAACATGCTGAGTCCAAAGTTAGCAGAAGAAAGGAAAAGGAAATAATAAAAATTAGAGCAGAAATAAATGAAATAGAGAACAGAAAAACAATATAAAAGATGAAGCAAACTAAGAGTTGGTTCTAGGAAAAAGATAAATCTGACAAACCATTACCAGAATAACTAAGGAAAACAGAGAAAGGACCTATATCAACAAAATTATATATGAAAAAGGAGACATTACCACAGATATGACAGAAATTCACAGGATCATAAAAACCTATTATGAACAACTATATGCCAACAAACTTGACAATCTAGAAGAAATGGAAAAATTCTTAGAAAAACACAACTTACTAAAACTGAATAAGGAAGAAATAGAAAATCTGAATAGACCAATTGCTAGTAAGGAGATCAAATCAGAAATCAAAAATTTCCCCACAAAGGAAAGCTCAGTACCAGATAGGTTTGCTGGCAAATTTTATCAAACACTTAAAGAAGAATTAACACCAATCATTCTCAAAATCTTCTAAAAAATCAAAGAGGAGGAAATACTGCCAAACTCATTTTATGAGGCCAGCCTTAGACTGATACCAAAATCAGACAAGGAAGGACACCACAAAAAAAAAAAAAAAAAAAAGGAAGGAAGGAAGAAACAGAAAATTGCAGGCCAATATCCTTGATAAACATAGATGCAAAACTTCTCAACAAAAAATAGTAGCAAACCAAATTAAAAAATGCATGAAAAGGATCATACACACCACGATCGAGTGGGATTTATTCCAGGGTTGCAAAAATGTTTTAACAACTGTACATCAATTGATGTTATATACCACATCAACAAAATGAAAGATAAAAATGATATGACCATCTCAATACATACAGAAAAAGCATTTGACAAAATTCAACGTCCATTTATGATAAAAATTTCTCAACAAAGTGGGTAGACAGGAAATGTGTCTAAACAAAATAAAGGCTATATATGACAAACCCACAGCTAATATCATACTTAATAGTGAAATGCTGAAAGGTTTTCCTCTAAGATTAGGAATAAGATAAGAATGCCCACTCTTGTCCCTTTTATTCATCATAGTATTGGAAATCCTAGGCATAGGAATTAGACCCCAAAAATGTAAATTTAAAAGGAAGAAGTAAAATTGTCACTATATGCAGATGACTTGATACTATAAATAGAAAATCCTAAAGACTCCATCAAAAAACTGTTAGAATGAACAAATGAATTCAGTAAAGCGACAGGATACAAAATAAATATACAAAAATCTGGTGCATTTCTATATACCAGTAATAAACTATCAGAAAAAGAAATTAAGAAAAAAATCTCATTTACAATGGCATCAGAAAGATTAAATGGCTAGGAATAAATTTAACCAAGGAGGTGAAAGACCTGTACACTGAAAACTGTAAGACATTGATGAAAGCACTGAAAAAGACACAAATATGTCAATATTATCAATAGCTATCTTCAGATCCAGTGCAATATCTATCAAGATTCCAGTGATATTTTATACAGAAGCAGAAAAAAAACCACTCCTAATACTTATATGGAACCCCAAAAGATCCTGAACAGTGAAAGACATTCTGAGAAAGCAAAACAAAGCAGGAGTCATCATACTTTCAGATTTCAATCTATACCATAAACCTATAGTCATCAAAAGAGTATGACACTGGCATGAAAACAGACAAATAAACCAACAGAACAGGATCAAACCTCAGAAATAAACCCAAGCATATATGATCAACTAATATTTGATGAGAGAGACAAGAATACTCAATAGAGAAAAAACAGTCTTCAATAAATGGTGCTGGGATAATTGGATTTTCACATGTACAGGAATGAAATTGGACCCTTATCTTATATCACCCACAAAAATTAACTTAATATGGATTAAAAGCTTAAATGTAAGACTTAAAACCATAATGCTTTTAGAAGAAAACATAAAAATAAAGCTCCTTGACATGAATCATAGTAATAGTTTTTTGGATATGACACCTAAAGCACAACCAACAAAATCAAATATAAACAAGTGGGACTACCTCAAACTAAAAAGCGCCTGCACAGCAATAAATAAATAAATAAATACATACATACATACATACATACATACATACATACAAAGTGAAAAGAAAACCTATGAAATGGGAAAAATATTTGCAATCTATATTTCTGATAAGGGGTTAATACCGAAAATATATAAAGAACACATACAACTCAATAGCAAAAGAAAAGAAAAGGGATTCAATTTAAAAATGGGCAAATCCTCTACAGAAGATACACAATAGGTCAACAGGTACATGAAAAGATGCTCAGCATCACTAGTCATTAGGAAAATGCAAATTAAAACCACAATGAGCTATTACTTCACACCTGTTAAAATGACCATCATCAAAAAGACAAAAAATAACAAATGCTGGTGTGGATATGGAAAAATGCGAATCCTGTGCACTGTTCATGGGATTGTAAATTGGTACAGCCACAAGAGAAATCTGTATAGAGTGTCCTCAAAAAGTAAAAAATAGAACTACCATACAATCTAGCAATTTCACTTCTCAGAATATATCTAAAGGAAGTGAAAATAATAACTTGAAAAGATATCTGTACCTCCATGTTTATGGTGGCATTATTTACAATAGCCAATACATAGAAATAACTTAAGTGTCCATCCATGGATGAATGGGTAAAAAAGTTATGGTATATATACACAATGGAATATTATTCAGCCATAAAAAATGAAGAAATCCTACCATTTGTGACAACATGGATGGACCTTGAAGGCATTATGCTAAGCAAAATAAAACAGAAAAAGACAAACACTGTTTGATCTCACTTAAATGTGGAATCTAAAACCAAACAAAACAGAAAACCCAACCTCATATAAAAAGAGATCAGATTTCTGGTTACCAGAGGCAAAGAATAGGGGGAGGGGAAAGGTGGTAAGAAGGTACAAACTTCCAGCTACAAGATGCATTAATACCAGGGATATAATGTACAACATGATGACTATAGTTAAAACTTCTGTGTCATATATAGGAAGGTTGTTAAGAGAGTAAATCCTAAGAGGTTTCATCACAAGGAAATTATTTTTCCTTTTTTTCATTGTATCCATATAAGAAGATGCATATTAGCTAAACCTACTGTGGTAATCATTTCACAATACATGTGAATCAAACCATCATACTGTACACCTTAAACTTATACAGCGAAGGAGGTCAATTATCTTGAAATAAAACTGAGGAGCAAAAAAGGACCATGAGTTAAAAATCCCAATAAGGAGTATGTGTGAACTTACATTAAGTAAAAAAAAATATAATATAGAGGGAAATTTATTACTAAATGATATTGATAACTTAATGTTCTACAGAGGGAAAATATTTAAGAAAAGTCAATCATTAAAAAAAGAATAATTTTTATATTTTGGGGAACAGGGAAACAAATTGGAAGTTAACACATGTATTCCAGGGTTTTTCAATCTTGACACTATTGACATTTTAGGCCAGATAATTCTTTGTTGTCTGTGTTGTGGGAAAGCTATCCTGCACATTTTGCATGTTTAGTAACATCCTTAGAATCAATCCACTAGATTCCAATAGGACCCCTGCCCCCTGCAACAAGCAAAAATGTCTCCAGACATTGGTGGGTGGGGGGAGGGGGGCTTGATCACCCAGTTGAGAGTCACTTAACTATTCTATTAGTGTTACTCCTGTAGAGAAAACTTGTTTAGGAAAAGGGTTTATCTGTAAGTATGGTTGTTTCAGTTTACTAGTCAGTTGGCTTAAAAATTATCTCCTTGGTTACATATTTAGAAATAATTTGAGACTGTTTTCTACTTGGATAGAATTTTTATGATCAGTATACTGGATTGACTGAATAATATTGGTCACTTAAAATTATATTACATGAAATTATTGTAATTTTAGTCATGCTTTCCCTTTTGGATCATTTCATATGAAAGAAGTCAAACTTGAGTTTGAAATTTGTACTTTAAACAAGTTTATTTGTCCCTCTTGAAGAAATTTATATTTTTGACAACTGTAATAACTGGACATTCCTAGAACAATGCTAACACAGGGGGTTAACAGCTTGCACTTATACAAAATACTTGAAGTCAGTCAGAAAGCCATTATTATGACCTTGTGCTGACCATATTCTATGAAGTGTTACATGATCAGGGACAGGGAAGTTGGTTAATGGAAGTCATATAGTAGCTAGATGTATCCTTGTCACACTTCATCTAAACTGATACATTGCAATGGTCCACACTGCTCAGACCTGGCAATTACTGTCCAATTCCAATCTATTCCACACTGCCACTATAATGAAAAATAATTAGGAGCCTGAAAATGAGTTTTCACATGAAATGGTTTCAGTGCTTGGACACAATCGCCTTTGGCAGATGGCTTTGGGTTTGCTTTAATATAATAAAGACAGTTAATCATCTCTAAAGAGTGCACTGAATGAGTAAACTTTTAACACTACTTTCTACATTGAAATTCTTATATTGATCAAATGTTTAATGCTCAGGGGTGCTCAGGGGTGGGGGTTTCTTTGGTCCAATTGTTTGGAATGAGCACATAAATCACTGGAAAATAAATGCATTAGAAAAGAAGAAAATTGGTTAGAATTGATTATCTACTATTGATAAAGAAAAATAAAAAAGCTGAACACTAAAATCAACTACTCTTCCTGAACACTATTGTTATAATAGATAAAGGTATTTTTGTATGTGTTTATGAACACTCTGATTTTGGTAAGGCTGAAATAAATCACTTTATCACAAAAAAGGTATGTGTGATAGAGCAAAGATAGTCTCTTCAGAAAATGGTTCTAGAAAGCCTGGACATCCATGCACAAAAAAAAAAAAAAAAAAAAAAAAAGACTCGACACAGACCTTACACTTTCCACAAAAATAACTCAAAATGGACCATAGTTCTAAATGTACAATGCAAAACGGAAACTCCTAGGAGATAACATAGGAGAAAGTCATAGGTGTGGTGATTCCTTTTAAATACACCACCAAAGACATGACCCATGAAAGACACATGAAAGAAAGAATTGATAAGCTAGACTTTAGTAAAATTAAAATATAATGCCAAGAGAATTAGAAGACAAGCCCCAAATTGGGAGAAAATATTTGCAAAAGACACACCCAATAAAGGACTGTAATCTAAAATATACAAAGAACTTTTAAAACTCAGCAATAAAAAAACAAAAGAACCCAACATAAAAAAAAAAAGGTCCAAAGATCTCACTTCATCAAAGAACATATACAGATGGCAAATAAACATATGAAAAGATAATCCATATCATATATCATCAGGGAAATACAAATTAAAACAAGATACCATTATGCATCTGTTCAAATGACCAAAATTGAAACACTGACAACACCAAATGCTGGTGAAGCTGTGGAGCAACAGGAATTGTCATTCATTGCTAGTGGGAATGCAAAATGTTACAGCCACTTTGGAAGAGAGATTGGTAGTTTCCTGCCAAACTAAACATACTATTATCATATGATCCAGCAATCATACCCTTTGGTATTTACCCAGAGGAGTTAAAAACTTATGTCCACATAAAAACCTGCACACAGATGCTTATAGCAACTTTATTCATATTTTCCAAAACATGGAAGCAACGAAGATGTCCTTCAGTAGGTGAATGGATAAATAAATTGTAGTACATCCAGACAATGGATTATTTTTCAGTACAGAGAGAGAGAAAAGAAGAAGAAGAAGAAGAAGAAGAAGAAGAAGAAGAAGAAGAAGAAGAAGAAGAAGAAGAAGAAGAAGAAGTAGTAGTAGTAGTAGTAGTAGTAGTAGTGGAGGAGGAGGAGGGGGAAGAGGAGGAGGAAGAGGAAGATGGAGGAGGAGGAGGAGGAAAGGGGAAGAAGGAGAAGGGAAAAAGAAAAACAGAAAAGAGCTATCAAGGTGTGAAAAGACAAGGTGGAACCTTAAATGTGTATTACTAAATGAAAGAAGTCAATGTGAAAAGGCTACATTCTGTATGAATCCAACTGTATAACATTCCAGTAAAGGCAACACTATAGAGATAGTAAAAAAGAGAAGTGGTTGCCAGGAATAAGGGTGGGAGTGGGGAGATGAATAGGTAGGATTGTTAGAGCTGTGAAAATACTCCGTAGGATAGTATAATGACGGATGGATGTCATTATATATTTGTCCAAATTCATAGAATGTCCAACACCAAAAATGGCTAAAGTAAACTCCGGACTTTGAGTGATTGTGATGTGTCAGTGTAGTTTCATCAATTGCACAAATGGACCACTTTGGTGAGGGATGTTTATAGTGAGGAAGGCTATGCATGTGTGGGGGCAGAAGGTAAAGGGGGAGTCTCTGTATTTCCCTCTCCATTTTGGTGTAAATCTAAAACTGCTCTAAAAAAATAAAATCTTTTAAAAAAGTATTTGTGTATGTATGTACCTATACTCCTATATATATAATACATATATTTTATATATTATATATAATGTATATAATGTACATATAATTTTAAAATAAATATATTTTCCATGAAGGGAAAGGGATCTCTCTGTTAGAAAGAAAACTCAAATTTTAACAACAAGCTGTAAATCATTTATCAATTTTTCTGAGAACAAGTGACAGGCAATCTTAAATTCACATTTCTCAATTGAAAAAAGATAGCTCACTGGAAAAAAAAAAGAAAAATATCAATGCTTTAGAATTAAATTGATTTATTAATTGTGTGCTTAATCAATATTGAATTCCATTATGAAGAGCCTATATTCAGAAATGAACTGAGCTATATTGTGAAAGTACATAAATAAGATTTGTCACTGTCAGTGACTAAGTGGTTTTTCAGAGACTATTTCATAAACTGATAGCATTTAAGGGTACTCAGCTAGTGGTAATTTTTCTTTAAATGATTTGATTTTGTAAAACAGTATTGGGATCCTAACAGTTACCCAAACTAAATGATAGTTTGGGTATTTATATTCAGCACCACTGCTGTTAGTACAACGTGTGACTAAATTTTCACTTAGCTTTGCAAATATGCTTAGATCAAATCTCTTGTCTTTTCTGGGTACATAAGTATGTTACATCATAATCAACATTTGAGGTTTTGATTTGTCTTACTTTTACTGTTTTTCACTAAAGGGTATGTGGTATTGTCTTAAATATCTATACTTTAAAACAAATGGCAATGTAAGTCTAAAATGGAATTAATGTTTTCATCTCTAGTTACTCACTTAAAATGCATTATTAGAATCAATTTATATAAATTGTAAAACTTGTGTTTAGGAGTCTATCTGTAAATAGTATTGCAAAACTAGATATGCCATTCTTTATTCACTATTGGCTATTAAATTAGGCATTTCTTTAGATGCTTGACTGCTAGCCTTCGACTGTCCTGATTTTCCATGAAATATCTTTTACTGTTCTGGATTTTTTATTGGTTTGTCTAAGTCTCGATGTGCAGATATATACAACCCATGTTTCATTTCTAATTTCAGGTCCAACGACCCATTATTTTGATTAATAAATAGAGTATCAGTTTGAGAAATATCATTGTTTATATTTAAGGAGCCTTTTTCTTTGAACCTTATGAGTATAAAATCAATGTAGATACTGATTATATCAATGAATAACATCATAGTGATAATCTCTCACTTTCGTAGCAAGAAGATGATAAAGAAAAACATTTTGAAATGTTGTCACTGTTTGAGCGTGTAAAGGAACATGGCATTAGTCAGTTGTATTGCCTGCAAAGTGGATGCAGGTTGCCTGCCCACAGTCCCTAGCAAGTCATATTAGGTTGCAGCTTTAGAGTTGTATTCTGATTCTCTGTGGTTCTGTTGAGCTAATCTGAAAGATTACCTTTTTGGAGAATAATGAGGGTAGTGTTTCCTCTACTTGGAAATTTGATTCACCCATTTGGAGAGATAGCAATCTGAAATCTAGATTTATTGTTACCTGCAGTAGGACTAAGAATTATAAAATGTGTTGCCATAATCAGCACTGTTCACCAATTCCTCTCTGAACCAAAATCTCTGATGGAATATGTGATTTTCTTTTTCTTTTTTTTTTAAGATTTTATTTATTTATTTGAGAGAGAGAATGAGATAGAGAGCATGAGAGGGGGGAGGGTCAGAGAGAGAGGCAGACTCCCTGCTGAGCAGGGAGCCTGACGTGGGACTCGATCCCGGGACTCCAGGATCATGACCTGAGCCGAAGGCAGTCGCTTAACCAACTGAGCCACCCAGGCGCCCGAGTGATTTTCTCTTCTTATATGCCTGAGATAATCACCTCTAGTTTTCTAGCAAATGCTAATGTGAATGGACAATTTAGAATCAAGGAATGACATGGATGAGAAATGGCATACACTTTGAAATCAGGTAGACATGCATGCAAATATAGGATGTACTATTTAGTAGTTGTGTGACCATGAACAGGATGCAGAAAATGACAATACCCTATGAGGTTTGCTGGAGTGTAAAATGCTGTAATATATGTACATAGCAAATAGAAGTGGATCTATGATACAGGAAATCTAAACAAATTCTTGCCGTTATTACTATCAATATGGTTATTATTCTGTAATTTGAAAACACCCTCTCTTTGTGCCTCTCCATGTATTTCCTAGAATTTGATAGTGAAAATGAAGCACATCTAGTGATCTGTGCATTAGTGAGTAAAAAAAACAAAAAACAAAAAACAAAACTTGAATGAGAATGTTATTTTTTTTCTCCATAGGTACTAAAAATGCAAATATCAAGTTAGGTTCAACTGACTGTGTATACATGGAAAAGAAATGAAAGGTTGAAATTTGAGAGGTTTATACTGAGAAAACTCTCCAGATTAAAAAAAGACAGAATTACTAAATTTGCCTCTTTTTAGAATAAACAAAATTAATATTATACTAACAAAATTAATATTATACATTACACAAATTTGACCGTTAATTTCAATTAATTTAAAACATAATAGTTGAAATCTATTATGGCTAAAACAAGAAGACTACAAAAGAGCTAATTAACTTTTAGTGTTCCCTTTTGAACTTTATTTTTAGTCTTTTTCTTAGTTGCAAAACTTGTGGAATTTAGTTTTAGAATCTTGTCAACTCAAAAGTAACGATTCTTTGCTTTGTAAGGTAAACTCTAGGCAAGATCAAAAAGAATTTGTCTGGTTTATATCAGTTCTTTTATTCTGTTTTACTCAATACACATGCAGTCTACAAAAAAGAATTTTTTTTAATCCCAGTATAGTTAACATACAGTATTATATTGGTTTCAGCTGTACCATATAGTGATTCAACAATTCTATACATTACTCAGTGATCATTATGATAAGTGTACTCTTAATCCCCTTCACTTATTTCACTTACCACCTCCCACCTCCCCTCTTGTAACCACCAGTTTGTTCTCCATAGTTAAGTCTGGTTTTTGGTTTGTCTCTTTTTTCTTTGTATTTTTTGTTGTTGTTGTTGTTTGTTTGTTTTCTTTCTTAAATTCCAAATATGAGTGAAATCATATGGTATTTGTCTTTCTCTGACTTATTTTGCTTAGCATTATACTCTCTAGATACATCCATATTATAGAAAATGGCAAGATTTCATTCTTTTTCTTTTTTTCTTTTTTTTTAATTATGTTATGTTAGTCACCATACAGTACATCCTTAGTTTTTGATGTAGTGTTCCATGATTCATTGTTTGCGCATAACACCCAGTGCTCCAAGCAATACTGTGCCCTTCTTAATACCCATCACCGGGCTGACACACCTGCACCCCCCTCCCTTCTAAAACCCTCAGTTTGTTTCGTGGAGTCCATAGTCTCTCGCGGTTCATTTCCCCCTCTGATTTCCTCCCTTTTATTTTTCCCTCCCTTCTCCCAATGTCCTCCATACTATTCCTTATGTTCCACAAATAAGTGAAACCATATGATAATTGACTTTCTCTGCTTGACTTATTTCACTTAGCATAATCTCCATCAGTTCCATCCATGTTGATGCAAAAGTTGGGTATCCATCCTTTCTGATGGCTGAGTAATATTCCTACACACACACACACACACACACACACACCCCCCACATCTTCTTGTCCATCTATGGATGGACACTTGGGCTGCTTCCATCATTTGAAGATTGTAAATAATGCTACTATAAACATAGGGGTGCATATATCTTTTCAAATTAGTGTTTTCATAATCTTTAGGTAAATAGTAGTTTAATTACTGAATCATGATAGTTCTATTTTTAATTTTTTGAGGAACCACCATACTGTTTTCCACAGTAGCTATACGAGTTTGTATTCCTACCAACAGAGCACAAGAGCTCCCTTCTCTCCACATCCTCACCAACACTGTTTATTATGTTTTTGATTTGGGCCATTTCTGACAGGTGTGAGGTGGTATCTCATTGTGGTTTTGTGGATTTGCATTTCTTTGATGAGGAGTGATATTGAGCATCTTTTTATGTACCTGTTGGCCATCTGTATGTCTTCTTTAAAGAAATGTCTGTTCATGTCTTCTCATTTTTGAATTGGATTTTTTTTTTATTTTGAGTCGTGTAAGTTCTTTATATATTTTGGATACTAACCCTTTATCAGGTATGTCACTTGCAAATATCTTCTCCCATTCAGTAGGTTGTCCAAAAAAGAAAGATTTAAAAATTCATCCATAAACAAATAAGTTAAAGGACTTCTCTTAGCAAAGGATTTTGCCATGAGGTAATGTAAATATTAAATCTTCTGTACTCAAATTTAATACAAATAGATGGCAATTTTTATACAATGATACAGGTTATATATTTTATACATTTATACATAGAAATATAATGCATTTCAACTAAGACTACAGTTTATCTATATCAATAAAGTTATGAAAAAATGTGGGAAATTTATCTGCATGCTACTTATACACTTTTGAATTTATTTTTATTTATTTTATTTATTTTTTTAAAGATTTTATTTATTTATTTGAGAGAGAAAGAGAGCACGCACAAGCAGGGGGAGGAGCAGAGTCAGAGGGAGAAGCAGGCTCCCCGCTGAGCAGGGAGCCCAGTGCAGGGCCCAATCCCAAGACCCTGAGATCATGACCTGAGCTGAAGGCAGACGCTTAACCAACTAAGCCACCTAGTTGCCCCTTGAATTTATTTTTAACCAAGCTAATATCAAAATTAATAACAGTTTCTCAAAACTGAGGAAGGGTCTGATATAAAAGAAAAATAATTTTTTTAATTATGTAAAAACAAAATAAAAATTGATAAGAAATATTACCAAGAACTTCTTAAGAAAAACTAGCAAAAAATCACAATTCCCCCAAAAAGAACACAAACCAGGGGTGCGGGAGGCTCAGTCATTAAGCGTCTACCTTCGGCTCAGGTCATGATCTCAGGGATCCTGGGATCTAGCCCAGCTCAGGGGGCTTCTGCTCCGCTTCTCCCTCTCCCTCTGCCCCTCCCCCCCGCTTGTGATTTATCTCTCAAATAAATAAATAAAATCTTTAAGAAAAAAATAAAAGAACACAAACTGATAATACCCATAAAGCTTATCCACACTACAGATCAGATATGCAAATTAAATTAGAAAATAATACATTGCTTCTAAAACTCAGAGTAAAATGTTCTGTTACAAGTTTAAGACAGTTGTAAATTGTGAGGTCTTCTCAGTCTCATCAACTTATTAATCTACATAGACTTTAAGGAATGTACATTTATTTTGTCAATACTTATTGAATGTCTATTATGTTTTAGGGTGACACTATGCATTGAGGATATAAGTAAACAGGGTCCTTATGACCCCCACTTTTAGGAAATATATAATTCTGCCTGGATGAGTTATTTAATGGAGTAAATTTTATTTCTAGATAAAAAAATCATATTAATTTATTTTAATTTACTTCTAAGTCTTGAGCCTGTTTGCTTCTTGACAAATTCTTACATTTCTGGGTCCATATTTCACTTGAGGAGCAGGCAAAATAAAGCCACAGTATCTCTCATCTGACAATTCCCATGTTTTCCAAAACCTTGTGTAAATAGCCTTAAAATCATCACAAAATATTTGGAGGATTGGTGATCTTCCTGAGGAACTCAACACTGTGGCTATGAATTGGTGATGTACATTAGCTCAGTTCTAACACACGTCCCCTGATGGTTATAAAAGAACTGGGTGTAAATACAGCAGAAGAGTCAAGACTAGTAAGAATGGTCACATAACACTGTCACAGGAATACTTTTGCAGTCTCCTTTTTTTTTAACCTAACTTTTATTTTAAAATATTACCTAAAAAGACAAATAGAAAAACAAAAACTTCCATGTTTCTGGGGCTAATCAGAACATGGGGACACAGTGGAGAACATCAGAAACAAGACTCCTAGGGACCCAAGGCCTGGTTTCATATTGCCCTTGATGCTTTCTTTCCTGACTTTAAAAACAAAAGACAAAAGTCCCGTTTGTGCCAGGGATATGGCTTTCTTTTTTTTTTTTTTTTAAGATTTTATTTATTTATTTGACAGAGACAGAGACAGCGAGAGCAGGAACACAAGCAGCGGGAGTGGGAGAGGGAGAGCAGGCTTCCCACCAAGGAGGGAACCCGATGTGGGACTCAATCCCAGGACCCTGGGATCATGACCTGAGTCGAAGGCAGGCGCTTAATGACTGAGCCACCCAGGCGCCGCCCCGGATATGGCTTTCTTATTGGGCACAAGGAGACTCCTCAAATCCATTCCAACTAGAGTCAAACCTAAACCATCAAAGAGCCACAGGTTCTTCTACTAAAGTCCATTAGCAAATTGCTTTTACTGAATTGAACTCTACCATACTGGATTTGGAACAACTACTCTTAATCCAAAAGTATGTTTAGTGTATGCTGTTGAACCAATCCAATGATTTTGTTTCCTAGGAGAACAAATCTTAATAGCATTTGACAAAAGGCATATGATTAAATGAAATATATTATGGGTACTAAATTGAAATTTTTCTATGGCTACAGTTAACATAATTTCATAATTTTTCAGACTATAATTATTATGGATTTTCTAGTGACATACAAATTCAGAGCTTTTTCTTCCCTATTCTGGCATGTTAGTGTGGATCCAGAGTGGGTTTTCTACAAGTTTTATCCTTACGTATGTGTAGTAACTTGTTTTGTCTCTTTGTACAGGTGGTCACCCTATCAAATGCACTGTATGGTTAAGTACTATAGAGAGATTTAAGCTTGCTCTCCATTTGGGTGTTTTTAAAAATAGTTTAATGTATTTTTTTAAGATTGTATTTATTCATTTGACAGAGCACAAGCCGGGGGAGCTGTAAGCAGAGGGAGAAGCAGGCTCCTCACGGAGCAGGGAGCCCAACATGGGGCTCGATCCCAGGACCCTGGGATCATGACCTGAGCCAAAGGAAGATGCCACCCAGGTGTCCCAAGAGTTTAATGTATTTTAATAGCCCATTTACAGGAACAGTACAGAAGACAAACATAGAAACGTACTTGCATGTAGGAAAACTCATTTAGAAAAGTATAATAAATGGATAGAATCTGTATGATAAAAATCAATAAACATGTAATTGACAGTTTCTGTCAATTAGAAATATACCTGTTTTGAAAAAATCTAAATGCTAGAATTGTCCAGAAAAATGTAACAGGTTGATTTAAAATTATTGTAGAGTTGAACTGCTAGAATTCGTTTCCTGAAACTTTTTGACTTGTATTAATGCTCTACATCCCCACATTTATATTAAAAATCCACACAGAAAGAAAAATGGAAAAACTGCCAATACCTAATTTCTATCCCTTATTTTTCCACTTGCAATTATATACTTAGGTACCATTTGACCTCATGGGGGGAAAAATCCCATACCGGGAAGAAAAGAATTTTTTTAATAATGAAATGTTTCCCCTCATAGTGAGTTCTGAGGCACATTTTCCATGTATGCAGCTGCTAGCTGGATGTCTTTGGGCATAATTGTTACACATTTGGTACAGATAGCACACAAATTGTTTTCTTCAAAAAGGCCAACTAGATAGGCCTCACTTGTCTCCTACAAAGCACCAATAGCTGCGCTCTGGAAGTGCAGATCTGTTTTGAGGTCCTTGAGCAATGTCTCACAGCAGACCCTGGAAGGGAAGTTTGCCAGTCAGAAATTCAATGAAGTTCTGAAAACATCGAGGGGAGTGCCTCAGTACCAGACCCGTAACAGTGAGGTTTCTTCACTCCTCCAGGAGAGGGCGCACTCTTGCAAGCAACTTTTGTAGTCTGTTGCTTCCTGGGTACTTTGCCACCAGGCGATTCAAGGGCAGTAAATTGTGTCAGAGCCATGGCGTAGAGGCCTCCCTACTGCCCCCTTCTCCTTCCTGTGGAATTTTCTGAGCTAGAGGCAGCCCAGGGTTAGAGAGCCACGGAAGCTCCATGTAGTTCGTCATAGTACAGGCTGTGTGCATTCGCCGTGCTACTGTTAGAATTCTTTGCCTGTTCCATCCCTGCAGAAGCCTGGTTATGAGCTGAAATTTATGGAGAACCGTTTCCTCAAGCTCTAGTCTAGTACTGCTTTTTGGATTATTACAAATCCGTATACCTCCAAAGACTTGCTTCTCTTTGCTCATGGCCCCTATGGAGGTAATTTTACTGCACTGATAGAAGTTCTAAGAAACAAACCCTACAATTCAGTATTTCCTTTATTTATTTTTAAAGATTTTATGTATTTATTTGATAGAGAGAGAGACAGCGAGAGAGGGAACACAAGCAGGGGGAGTGGGAGAGGGAGAAGCAGGCTCCCCGCTAAGCAGGGAGCCCGAAGCGGGGCTTGATCCTAGGACCCCGGGATCATGACCTGAGCTGAAGGCAGACGCTTAATTGACTGAGCCACCCAGGCGCCCCTATTTCCTTTACTTTAGAAATATTTTTCTGGAACACTAGGCACTAGATCCCAGTACCCTGCACTTGAAGAATGACCATTCCACTGTGAAGCCACTCTCTGAAAAAGCTATGGATTTGCTGAGCAACTGTTTTCTTCATTCTAATCTTATACAAATGGTGAATATGTATTCTTGTGGTTGTCATTTTTCCTCTGCAAGGGGTCTTATAATCAAACTCCCCACTTAACATTGACAACTTTAAGAAACATGTTACTATACTAATTATATACCCTGGTCCCATTCATAGTTTTCAACTCTGTGATTTTATTTCTAGGAAGCAAACCTAAATAATCAGGAATTCAAACAAATTTGTGTTAAAATTGTTCCTTATAAAGTTATTCATAACCAAAAACTAAAACAGGTTTGGTTTAGAAGAAGGTAATGGTTAAAAAACTGTGGTGCATCCCCAAGATAGAGTATTAGCCAGCTACTGAATGATATTTAATACTAATTTCAATGACATGGAAAATATTTTACCAAAAAATGTAGGATTCAGAACTGTGTTATAGAGGGTCTAAATATCCAAAATCTAAAATGTATGCATAACAAGCAATGTCTATCTCTCAGTTATGAGACTGCACTAGATTTTTATTTTTATCCCTATACATTTCTGCATGGCTCAAGTTTTCATAATGAATATGTACTAATTTTGTAACAATTTTAAAAAGTGTAATTTTTTTCACAAAAAGTGTGTATGGCAGTACTCAGCACAATGAAAACAGAGAGAAATATGTGCAACTGAATGCCTTCCATGATAAAAATAGATAGGAAATGACTGATAGACTTGGGGGTAGAGTAGGGAAGAGGGTTGGGTGGAAGTATAGGGATGATGTATAGGAGACAAGAAGTTCTGATAATAAATACATAAATTACAAGAAAAGGTAGAGACATGCAAGAATAAAAATTCACTATTAGACTTGGCATTTTGAGGTGACAATTCCAGGGGGAAGTTACATATTAATATTAGATTTAAGGCTTAGGAGCTTTTAGAAATATTTTAGTTTTAAAGATTCTGTTCCTTACTACTAGGAGTGAATTTTGAGTTGCAAGATTGGATGTGATATCATAATAAAAAACATGCACTTTATTTTATACTACTATGTCAGAAAGCAGATTATAGCATAAGAGTTTTAAATTAAAAAATAGTAATTAAAAATATTTGCATTATACTTGTGTACACTCACATCCATAGACCTGAGCTCCTAGCAAATAGCTCAGGGTTTTTACATGGTTTGTCTAACAGCACTCACTGGAAGTCAGTGCCATACCCATGACTAATTTTGCTTCCTTTCCTAGGGGTCTCTAGCAAGAAGGGTACATGCTTCTTCTTCTCAGTTAAGTCATGCTTTCCATTTTGAAACCTACCTACCAAAGTTAGCATCGGATCCTTGTTTCTCTATTGTTCATGAATACACATATCACCGAAGGTGGGAAAGCTTTAGGGGAATTAAAAATATTTTTTTTCCTCAAGAATATAAAAGTTAGTGGTTCCTAAAAATTGAAGTGGTTTACCCAGGAAGTTTTAACTTAGTCTCCTTTTTTTCTGACAATAATCATATATATATATGATGTATGATTTATATAAAGTTAAAATGTGCTTTAATTGTGTATGTTACTCGATATTGTCAAGTTCATGTAGAAAAAAACAGAAGGTGGGTATTAACTCTTTTTCAGTGAGTGCTGGAATGAAGATTGAAAATAACTGTTTTTTTCAATCAGCACGGCACATTTTATAGGACATAGGCACATGCGGTGGAGTCGTGTTTCTTTGCTTGTCACTTCACATATAGAATCCCAACATAACACCACCCAGCAAGCAATGTTATGTTTGTATAGGCAGCAATATGATATTTTTCCTGAAGTTTAAAAGGCAACATAATTTCATATTTTGTACATTCAATTTCAATTCAAAACTATGGTTTGAGTGGGAAAAGGTTGAATATCAGATCTTGATTATTTTTTGTCACTGGGCCAAAGCATGGAAACCACCTCAAGTGGACCTTTATTTTCACCTGCAGCCCCGAAGCATAACTGAATTGCTTGCTCAGCAATTGTGCAACACTCAATAAGAGGGCAAAATGAACAATTGACTTCATAATTTACCAGATGTGCACAACTTCTCTGCGAATATAGTTAAATTATAAATAACTGCTAAAAGTCCGACATTAGGTCAGGATTTTGTGTAGATGAATGCTATATACAAGGAAAAGCAACGTCCTTTTATAAATTATTTCATTCCGCTGAATGAGACATAATGAATAATTGTTATTGCAGTTTTAGAAAAAAATTTTAAAAAGCACATTTTATTAGATCATAATTATAAATACCTTCTATTCTCTTGGTTATTTGTTCAATTAAGAATAGCTATAGAGGGGCACCTGCATGGCTCAGTCGGTTAAGCAGCTGCCTTCAGCTGAGGTCATGATCCCAGGGTCCTGGGATCAAGCCCCACGTCGGGCTCCCTGCTCAGCAGAGAGCCTGCTTCTCCTTCTCTCTCTGCCTGCCACTCTGCCTACTTGTGCTGTCTATCTCTCTGTCAAATAAATAAATAAAATCTTAAAAAAAAGAATACCTATAGAAAGTGTTTATTTATTTCATTAAATTTTAGATCTACAGAAAGATTTTTGTAAAAAGTTATTCACATGCCTTAAATATATTGAGTTCTGTTTTAATATCTAATAAGAGGATAGTTACCTTTAAATAAACAGAAATTAATAATGCTATGTATAACGTAGAGTAATCTGTAATTTTTTATGATAATAAAGTGGGAGTATATTTTTCAAGGGAGAAAGGAATCAATAAAATGAAAAATCACATACATTTTCTTATACTTTCATGGAACAATCATTGCCTGATTTCCATCGGCGTAGTGAAAAGCGTTCTTTCTATCCTGGCCATTTGCCACCTTGTATATAGCACACAAGTATTTCAAGACAAAGTTGGTTGACCATTCACGTATTTCAATAGATTTACATCCAAACTGGTAGAGTAAGAAAAGAGTTGTGTGCATGGCTCAGAATTCACACTGACAGCATTGTATAGTTATATATCTCATATAATGAATGCCATTATTGGAGGTTTTTTGTGACTGGTGTCCAGCAGGACTTTGTTTTCATAGTGTCATTTCTTTTGTCCTGGATCTTTATTCGCCATCTTAACAAGTACAACAAGTATAACAGTCCCTATCTTAAGCCTGCTATTTGGCTTATTATCACTGTTACAGTGGACCTATCATTCCCATTGTTAGAAAATATACACATTCTTTGAAAATAATTTTACAAAGTTTTCACAGTTAAAATAAAACTATTACAAACATAAAAGTCTCCAAGAACAGTGAATTAATGAAGTACAGAGTAAACATAAAGACAGGGGAGGTTACAGAACATAAATGTTGCTCCTAGTGTTTCAGTTCTTATGGCCAGAGACTCCTCTGTTCTGAATTGTCAAACATAACTTAGAGACATATATGTCAGAAGAAACTCTGATGTCTGGAAACTATTCCTTAAGATACTTGGAGTTCCTAAACGTTCTAAAGAGCATAGTAACTTTTGGGGGGAGCACACAGAACTCAGGGAAAAGTAGGCCTGCTTTCTGAATTAGTTATGAGAGTTGATTCCGTTTAATGAGGTATTCACAGTGTAACTGTATGAATTGCTCCAGGACACTTTATAAGAACGTATTTTATTTTGTTTTGTTTTGCCAAAATCAAATTAAATCTGGCTCTGAGTTTCTACTTGGGAGAATGAGTGAGAAATCTGATACCAGCTCTGACTGTTGCCCTTCTCCCACTCATCTTGCCCATCCTGCCCTCGGCCCATGTTGGCCCTCTGCAATGGCGCACGTGGCTCCCATTCCTCCTTCTCCTAACCAGAGCAGTGTCCCTGCTGGTCCTTCCCCACGGCTGCTGCACATACCGCACTGGACAGCCATCTCCTCTGACGTCCTGCCTTCTCTCAGTCAGTGTGGGATCCTGGTCTCTACCACCTGCCATGCTCGGCAAATCTGGGCGGAAGTCCACTCTACAGAAGGTCAGGAATTGGACAACTCAAAACAAAAAGCCCTAACAGCCCTGCCTATGGGCTGGAGGGAAAGTTGCCTTACAATTTTTTTGTTGTGTCTGTGGCAGCGAAAAAATAAAGTTAAAAATTAAAAAAAAAAAAAGAGAGAGAGAGAAGATATCAATTAATTCACCACCAACTCCTTTTGGTATAAAAGGCAAGTGACTGTGCTACTTTCCCCTTCCCTTCATTCTTCTCATTTCCCCTGAGGAGCTGGGAAGGTTTTAGGTGAAGAAGAATGTCCCTCTTTCCTCCTTTGTTTCTTGTAGAGTTTCTACATGTCTTGTGCATATTTTGATGTCGCTGATTTCTTAAGTCTCTATGAATTATATATACTGCTTTCCCAACTCAGAAGGTTATATTTAGATTAAAATCTGTGCTTCTTTGTCTTCGTATTTATTTTTTAAAAGAAAAAAGTTACTATGCTAAACTTCAAAGTGGCTTTCTCCTCTTCACTCTCAAGCCATGGAAGCAAGTGTCATGTCAAACAGCTGAGTCCTGAATTCTTACTACTACTCACTCACCACTACTACTAATCTTCTCACCACTACTTTGCCAAAGTTTAGGTTATAATATGGGGAAGAAAGAGCAATGATAATCGTATAACAGACCAAAGATAAAGATCCTGTTAGACAGTTAGGTAGAGGGGAAAAGATCTATGTCAAGGCTTTCACTAACTGGGCAGAAGATTTATCATGGAGAAACTGGTTTGAAAAAGTTTTTGTTCATTTTCAATAAGATACAGTATTTTTTTAATATTCTCTGTACTTCAATAGAAAAATAAAAAGTTTTTCCAATATGGTTGAAGAGTAGATTTAATTGTTAGTTACGGCAAAGACAAGCTTCTGTCAGGTGGTTCATTCAGTATATCTCAAAATGGTTTACCTGCTAGTGAGGATCAAAGTTAAGAATTACGTGCTCTTAGTTTGCTTATCAAGAACACATGTTAATATTTAGTTTTGAATATATAGGTGGAAATGAATGAATAAAACATCTTCACCAAATGTGTTATTGGGCTGGGTTATTAGCAGATTCTTTATGCATTCTAAACTCAGTTACAGCAGTAAAATAAATTTCTGTTTTTCAGTCTAAATCTAATGCTGAAAAAACTTCAATTTGAGAGGACATCCACCTTAGTATTAAATTAAAATTCCACAGGAATTAGGCAGGAATTTATGAAACACTACCTGATTGCTCTCAAATGTTGCCTTAATGTAACACTTGGCTCACTTGAGATCAAGCCCAATTTTTTCCAACAGTTACCTTTATATCCTAAATCAAAATAATCTTTGGATTTTCAAGATTTGGCTATGATAACAGATAAAATACATTCATTCCTTCAGTTAATGACTTGGATTCAGTTCTGTTGGAATGGCAAATGACACAAGTTTTTAAGTATAACTCTGCTGCCTCTGAAGTAATTAGAACAGTAGCATTCCAGGTGGTCTGAAAGTATAGAAAAATGTTGCAGAGAAGCCTGAAGTAGCATGGCATTCCTGATTCAGGAGATTATTGATGGTGTGTACATGGATTGAGTCACAGAGACTTCAAGTTTTGGTAATAAATGATAGCTTCATAAGAAAGACAGTACAAATTAATGCTTTAACGAATAAAGAAAATATTGCCTCTCTTCCTCCAGACTAAGGTTTGTTTTGTTTTGTCTCTACATAATTCCCAAGTGAAAAAAATTTTCTTTTAACTAAGACTCAGGTATGAACTAAATTGATTTATAGCCAGATCAGAAGCCAAGAGATTAGTGCCAAAATAGTGGTGAGATAATAAAATACTGAACTTGGATGCAATCCAGACTGCTCAAATAGGAGTTGAAAAGAAACTGCTGATTGGCTAAGATAGACCACAAAGGCTGGTCTCTGGTTCCACTATTAGCAAGAATGATGATTCAGATCCGTTTTTTGGTTGGTGTCACTCAAATTTCCTATCTGCTTGTTCAAGTGTTATATTCCAAATTAAGAATAACAAATAGGCCCATGCCTGGTGTCCCTTTATTTCTTTTGAAGGATGTTTTAAGTCCAGTTGTCAATCTGCAGCTATGAGGAGCAGAGAATGATTTAACTTATTGCCGCTAGGCTAGAGTAGATAGTGCCAGCATTCAGGGTAGGCCTTATTTCCATATAAAGAAATTCTTGCATCACGAGGACCATAGATTTCCAGGTTCAAAGTCTATTGCTTCATTAGGTGTACAAAAAGTCTGAGTATCAGTGCCCACAGCTGTTTCTCATAATAAAACACAATTCAAATATTTCCCAATTAAGACGCACTCTGCACAAGAGTTGTGACAGGACCTGAGAATGCCAAATCTCATCTCGTGAGGTTCGACTTCTTTTGACACCTTTTGATGACCAATTACATCCCACCATTGTTGGCTGCATGTCAGTACCTCCCAACACAAGCATAGAGTTGTGGCTTTCCTCTCCTATTTCATGGTTTAAATAAAACCAAAATATTTAAAGCTTAGTTATGTAGAAAAGGAAATAAATAAAAAGAATATGCAGGTA
>NC_138376.1:69171465-69188058 GCF_054177405.1 Leptonychotes weddellii
GTAGACGAACCATGAGAGACGATGGACTCTGAAAAACAAACTGAGGGTTCTAGAGGGGAGGGGGGTGGGAGGATGGGTTGGCCTGGTGGTGGGTATTGAGGAGGGCACGTTCTGCATGGAGCACTGGGTGTTATGCACAAACAATGGATCATGGAACACTTCATCTAGAACTAATGATGTAATGTATGGGGATTAACATAAGAATAAAAAAAAAAAAGAAAATGGCATGGAATGAAATAAACACACTCTTCAGAAAGAAAGAAAGATTCCATGACTAAATAAAAGTTTTGGGTGGTTAAAGCAGATTCTATCTAACATGAAGGTCATGCCCAGATTCGTCAGTAAAAATAATACTAATAATCATTTTAATGTACACTCGCATTCAAAATATTTATGCTTAATGTGAAAATTCTAAGTTAATTTTCAAAGATTAAACAGATATAAACTCATATATTCATAAAAGTCTTTTAAATACATACTACCTGCCCATTGCCTGGTATATTCACAGGCAGAGATCTCTTGTGACAACTGGCAGCTTATACATCCAGTGGCTGATGTGATCAAGTGGAAATCATGCCAACTGACCTTTGGGGAAAGATACTTGAACATTTTATCCATAGATGATAGAGGGAAGATGGTTGCAAGGTGGCTGGTCAGTCATTCTAATACTGTCAGTGTGTATAGACTATGATGTTGGGTGGTGTACATACCTTTAAATCTCTGGTCATTGATAATGCCTGTTTCTCTGGCTGAGAAACTCTATTTGGGGTAGCACTGGGATTAGGGGCCACTGGCTCTGATTTTGTTGGAAGTGAGGCTTGCATCATCCCAGCCATGTTCTCTGGGCCACTTACGTGAGCACTAAAATGATTAGCCTAGGAGTATAAATTGATTCCATCTCCATATATCTACTCCCTTCCCTTCATCCCAGATATTCTGAAAATGTCAGAGCCTGCTGCAAGGGTCAACTTGTCTGGGCAGCACTTTGTTTCACAATTTATCCTCTTGTCCCCTGGGGATTCTACTCAGGAAGCACTGGGCTGAGCAAGCATAACCAGTTGGTTCTGAGCAAACAAAGGATGTGTGTGGATTTTGTCTCCATTTTGCCACTGGCTCTGATACCATTTAATTTCATCTCCACAATGTCATAGATAGAAAATATTTAGTGCTATGTCTAGCAGAGAGTAAGTTCTCAATAAATTGTAGCTAACATCTCTTTCTAGCAGAATTAAAGCCCTACCTCAGTGGTTCTCCTCTATATTGTATTCCTTCTTGATCTTCTCCTTCAGTTTAGTGATCTAGGTACCTAATGCTTTTATGTTTCATGCTATGAGTTGGGAAACAAGGGCCTGAGTCATTATTCAACCACAGGAAAATTACAGTGGGGGAATGTTTTTAAAAAATATTGTTGGGGCGCCTGGGTGGCTCAGTCGGTTAAGCGGCTGCCTTCGGCTTAGGTCATGATCCCAGGGTCCTAGGATCGAGCCCCACGTCGGGCTCCCTGCTCAGTGGAGAGTCTGTTTCTCCCTCTCCCTCTGCCTGCCTCTCTGCCTACTTGTGCGCTCTCTCTGTCAAATAAATAAATAAAATCTTTAAAAATATATATATATATATTGTTAATTTTTGTACATTTCTTTCCAAAGATAAAACATGTCTCTTTTTTTCTTTCACTAAAGGGAAACGTAAGCTTGAATCAGAGCCTGTCTGGCATTTTTTTGAAAATGTATAACCATGTGTTTACTATTGTGAGGAACAGCTGTAATTTGACTGTAGTTGACTAATTCTGATTATGTTTGGATTATGTCATTCAAGAGCAGTCCCAAAGAATTTACTGATTTAAGAGTTCTATAATCTTAAAAAATTATTCCCAGAAAGCTGTTATGTGTGGAAATTTTCTCCTTCCTTTTACCTTCATTATTGTTTAGAAAAGTAATTGTATCATGCAAAGTGGTCATTGAGTCTGTAATCTACCAAATTCATGGGGATGGTACTATAATGTCAGAATGTGTCAAAATTCAGAAGTAAATGAGCTGTTTTGAATCATCATCTCATGGCTATTTTAGTGCAATTATAAAGATCTACTAATGTTTCTGATGCTATAGATATGTAATCTAACAAATACTACTTCAGTATTAAAAGAAAGAAAAATTAAAGACTTTAGTAAATCAGGAGTCACAGAGGACTGCTGAGAAGAGTATATGGATATGCAGGCCTCATTTTAGGACATATTTTTTTCCTCTAACATCCTCTCTCTCATTCTTTTCCTCATTTGGATTCTTTTACTCCTACATCTTATTTATTCCTTTCTTTTTTCAATCCTCATAGCTCAGCAATTAAAAAAAAAAAAAAGGTAAATTGCCATCCTAACAAGAATTTGAGAACTGTTAAAAGATTAATTGTACACGATGTTATTTTAATGACTTCTGCATTTGTTTTCTGTTAGAAAAATAAAATTCTTATAAAGAATGCTTTGTGTCGATCTGGCTATTGATGAACTCCTGGTCGGTTCCTGGTGAGGAAAGCAACAAAGAAAGAAAGAAGAGAGAAGTGTGGGGTATATGCCACATTTCAGGTACGCCAAGTCAATCATGAGGGCGGAAGAGGCCATGCTGCAGTGCTATGCATGAAAATACGATTTTTGAGTAGCTTTCAAATTAATATGCCAGTCCAGATTTTTTTGGCATAATGAGAACATCTTTCACGTGTCAGAACAGGTTCTGATTATAACTAAATAAGTGAAAGCACAGATATGTTGATAAGGTGACCTTCATCTTAAAGTTTAAGATTAATTGTGTAAAGTACTCTTAGAGCAAGCAAAAACTGAGTAGGAATAAAGCATGTGAGTCATAGGGCTACCTGACTGTAGAATTCAGATGTTTGTGTCTGAATAAAAATAGCAATTACAGGGGTGCCTGGGTGGCTCAGTCGTTAAGCGTCTGCCTTCGGCTCAGGTCATGATTCCAGGTCCCGGGATCGAGCCCCGCATCGGGCTCCCTGCTCGGCGGGAAGCCCGCTTCTCCCTCTCCCACTCCCCCTGCTATATTCCCTCTCTCGCTGTGTCTCTCTCTGTCAAATAAATAAATAAAATCTTTAAAAAAAAATAGCAATTACAAATACAAATCAAACCAAAGTCCACTTAAATGCATTGCTTATGCCATCACTTAACGTTTTCCTCCTACCGAGAATAATCAAGATGACTTTTTGGCTAAGTCAGTCCTCACGCTCACCAATGTTTGCCCCCTAAGAATTTAGAGCATTTGCGAATACAGTTGTTCAAATGGCTTACAACTATCTGACAGAAAGCATTCTTTCTTTTTTTGCTTATAGCCTTATTATTATGAAATCTCTCTCTTAAATAGTGTACTGTTTTACTTTGCAAATTCCATATAAACATGAAATTAAAATAGATTTGTTTGCATAATTTTATCAGATTTGGGGTGTTGCGTTCAGGATTTGGTGCCATATCTAGAGTGGTGTGTTTCCTAAGTAGACTAGCTCCTGGAGACATTGTAGAGAAGCTCCTTTCAACCGGCAGGAAATGGTCCTAGAAAGCAGCCCTATTTGAAAATTGTGTATTAAAAACTCCCTATCCGCCTCTTATTGGATTTGGTTTTCTGGATGATATAGTGAGCATGTAGCATTGTCAACTTAGAACTTTTCTTGGGGAACAGCTTCTACCATGTGTCTACTGCTTTTTCTTCAAGTTGTACCTTTTTACCTACCATGTTTTATTCCCCTCAATTCTTCCCTCATCTTTTATCTTCCTCTTTCCAAATTCTTTTATTCTTTCTAGCTAAATTCCAATGTCATCTCTTTCATAGAAACTTCTTTGAACTTACTTCAGTCCTAGATATTTATTTGTTTTAGTTATTCACAGGTATTTTTCCCTTTTAGGGAACCTATTACTCTCATAGAAACCATTTGAGCACCTTATAATAAAATCCTTATTGGGATGTTCAGGGGCAGGTGATGCTTTGATACCTTCCATATGGTAGGTACTCAACAAATACGTGTTCTGGAAATGTTGCCTGAATATAGCATTATCCCAATACGTAGTAATAAATTAATAGCAAAAGGTAATTACATGTATGCATATATTTATACAATCAGTTATAGTACTAACAATTTCCTATTGATGACAAGATCAGCTGGACAGTTATTTAATTTGATCACTGCAACTGATAAAATATCTATCACTATTTGGTCATTTTACTCATAGCAATATGAATAGTTCACTTAAAGGTCAATTGCTTAAGAAGGGCAAACATGATCGATATTAAAATCCAGTGTTGCCAAGTTTGCTGCATATTTTTGTTTTGTTGCAAACATATTTTGGTGCAAAACAAATTATGACAAACTAAGTGGTCATCAGGCAAATCTTACTTTTGGTCTTATGTTTCATATACTCTGTGGCCTGATCCAAAAATTCCAAAGGTTTCACATTAAGAGAATGGAAAAAAACCCAAGATTATTAGATCATTATTAAACCCAGAAGTACCAGAATTATTTTTTTTTAAGATTTTATTTATTTATTTGACAGAGAGAGAGAGAGATCACAAGTAGGCAGACAGGCAGGCAGAGGGAGAGGGAGAAGCAGGCTCTCTGCTGAGCACAGAGCCCGATGTGGGACTCGATCCCAGGACCCTGGGACCATGACCTGAGCCAAAGGCAGATGCTTAACCATCTGAGCCACCCAGGCATCCCACCAGAATTATTTTTTAATAAGTGCTAGTACTTACTGAAAGTGATGGATCTCTAGCAAGAGATAGTCCACTTTAAGCTTATATAAAATCATAGACATTTCAACATTGAGTCTTCCGAAATTACATTGAAATGGGATATTGAGATTCTTATTTTGGACATGGTCCTTCATTGCTACAGCAATAGTTTAATCACATGGGATCACAGAATAGAATTTTATTTCTATGGACACATAACTACTTTCTTAATCCAGTCTGTTTCTTCCGAGTATGCAAAGACAGTCCCAGAACCATAATGGAGAATATCAGTGAAAGAAGATCATGCAAGAACACAGGCTATTCATCTCTATAGGATTCCCATAGTTATTTGGTAACAGAGTGGTATAAATTCTGTAACACACAGAAGCTCAAGTGCCACTGAGAATGTTTCATGTTACCAACAGAAAATGGGAAAATGGAAACCAGCATCCATACTTCCTTTTTATCATCTGTACTCAATAAATACTGAGTCGAATTCCTGTTATATTTTTTTCCTTACGACAAATATACTTAAGTAATTGGATGTTTCCATTTCATGGAACTGGGAATTTTACTCATATTGAAATCCACAATCATGGCTTTTCATATGGAAATTTCTATTCCTCAAGTATACCAGCATGAGAGTCTAGCTTTTATTATTTCGAACTTTGTAAAGACACACCAGATCTTGCTGTTATAGAACGTATAAATGCATTGTTTATGAGCATTTCAGATTATAAGGAAAATGTATTTACCACAAACACCACAAATATTATGATGGTTCCTTTGAAAACAAGACTATTACTTTAAAAGTGAATGGTAATGGATCTAAATACTTATAAAAGATGTTTAAGTAATATATTGAGTGTCTATGGGATATATTGCATATAGATAATTATTTAGGCAACAAGTTTTGTACTGTATAGATTTGGTGACTTCTTACTAATCTTAACTTACCTGCTGGCATAGAAGCAAAATTTAGGCTAAGTCTCCCTTACTCTGGATAGTGCATTTGCCACACTGTCTCAAAACTTTATTAACTATTTTTATTGTATTATACTATTGAAATGAGGTGTTTTTAAATAATAAATGGCGAATAGAAAGCCTACCTTTGTAACTGTTCCTTAACTTTATATTTTCACATAGCACATTGAATCATACACACTTAAAATCCTATCATAGAACTACTGGAATGGAAGAGCATTTAAAAGTCATCTAAGTCAGAGAGTTATAACTTTATTATGCTGGCAAAACTCCCTTTTCCAAATAACATTGTATATGGAACCCTGAAATATGAAACAGATGGAAACTGTGGCAGCTCTGGTTTAAGAGGAGGCAGTCAGCTTGGCCTCATCCTCATCCCTGCAGCAGAACTCTGATGCTCCCCAGAGCACAATCTGATGGTTATTGGTCTGCCCAATCTGCCCAATCTGCTCAGGATCTTTTCTAAAACATTTTTTGACAGATAATCACACTGTCCCTTCTGTAACACTTCCAGGGACAGGAAACATGGTATTTTATGAGAGGGGCCATTTCTTTTTTTGAAAAATGTGGCAATCATTATAAAATAAAACGTGTCCCTTATATTAAACTTCCAAGTCACATTTCCCCATTATCTTATTCTTGTTCTCTTAGGTGATTATTTTATATAATAACTTTCCAGATATTTGAAGACAGTATAGCCCTATAACCCATGTCACTCTGGGCAGAAATAAACTTGACTAAAAATGTTCACATTCCTTTCTGGAGGAGTGAAATACACTCTGGCCTCTGCTTTGATCTCCCTGGGTGATGCTGTGTTCAGGAGACAGAGTAGCTTTGTCCTTCGGTTGTAGCCATCAGCAAACAGACTCATATAGCAAAATCTAGATGAAGCTTGGGTTCTGATTAAAGCAGTCTCAAGAAGATATAGAGAGTCTAGTATCTTCAAGTCCCTGGAATTTGACAGATATCAAAAACCAAACTCAAAGCAAGGGTGACTAAAATGCTACATAAACAAGACAAATGAAAGTTGTTTCCAAGATAGAAAATAGAGAGATTCAAAGTTAAAACCTTATATAGAAAGGACAGGACATTTTATGGAGAACTTAATCCCATAAACAGAGAATGCCCTAATTAAGTAGGATAATATGTTTATGTGTTGCCCCTACTCTGAGAACCATCAATCTAACTACAAGCGTCTGATGGAAACTTCCCGGTCCATAAAGCTACAATAGCCATACCTACCACCCATTTGTTTGGGATAATAACTCTGACAATGGAGTTCTCAGCCATTTTTCAATTTTTTTTTTTTTTTTCCATCTGCAATGGTCACATGCTGCAAGTACAATACTTCCCATCTATCCCCTCCTGGCCCTCGCCTCTTAGGATTTTTCAAGCAGTTTAGTGAGATTGAGTTCTGTTCTATTTACTTTCCATTATGCCATCGTTGCTTTCTCAGGAAGTGCGGTTGGATGTCACCCCAGATTGGGAAAAATACAAACACTGGTTAGATTTTCAATGTTTAAGAATGAGTAAACAGGAAATGAAAGCCAGCAAGAGAAAATCCAGGAGCAGTGTAAGGCCTCTGAGAGACTTTGGGACACAGTAAGTTGTGCAGAAGAGCATCATTGTCATCTTCAGTGTCGCCATCGGTATCACAGGAGCTAACATTATGGAGCACTGCTGGGCGCCTGGGTGGCTCAGTTGGTTAAGCGATTGCCTTCGGCTCAGGTCATGATCCTGGAGTTCCGGGATAGAGTCCCGCATCGGGCTCCCCCTGCTCGGCGGGGAGTCTGCTTCTCCCTCTGACCTTCCTCCTTCTCATGCTCTATGTCTCTCATTCTCTCTCTCTCAAATAAATAAATAAAATCTTTAAAATAAATAAATAAAATAAAATAAAATAACATTATGGAGCACTGCTATCTGCCCGGCTTGGCTCCAACATTTTAACTTATGATATCTAATTTAATTGTTACGACTCTATTTATTATACATGTGGGCAAATAAGCACAGAGGGATTAAATGAAAAGTCCAGTACCAATGGTCAGTGATAAAATCAAGATTTAAAAATAAATCTGACTTTACAACTCAAATCTTTTAAAAAAACAGCCTTATTGAGGCATAATTGATATGCAAAGAATTTTACAATTTCTTGTGTACAGTTGGATGGGTTTGGACATACAAAAGTACTTGTAATACAATCACCACAGTCAAGGTAATAAACATATCCAACATCTCCCAGAATTTCTCTGTCACTTATTTTGCCTGTGTGTGGTAACAACATTTAGCATGAGATCTACTCTTTTCAGAAATTTTGAGGTCCACAATACCATCTTGTGAGGTATAGGTTTACCATATTGGGAAAACTGGATATCCACATGCAAAGAAATCAATTTGAACCCTACCTTACAGCATACAAAAATCATCTCAAAATGTATTAAAGACTTGAACATAAGACCTGAAACTGTAAAACTCCTAGAAGAAAACATAAAAGAAAATCTTCTTCACATTGGTCTTGACAATGATTTCATGGATTTGACACCAAAAGCACAGGCAACAAAAGTAAAAATAGAAAAGAGGGACTCCATCTAACTTAATATCTGCACAGCAAAGGGAACAATCAGCAGAATGAAAATGTGACCCACAGAATGGGAGAAAATGTTTGCAAACTATAGAGCTGATAATGGGTTAATTTCTAAAATATATAAGAAACTCCCACAACTCAATGGCAAAACAACCTGATGTAAAAAATGAACAAAAGTCTTAAGCAGTCATTTCTCCAAAAAGATATCAAATAGTAAATATACGAAAAGATACTCAATATCATTAATTATCAGGAGACTAGAAACCAAATCCACAATGAGTTATGACCTCAGCAGTTAGAATGGCTATCATCAAAAAAATCAGGAAGTAAGTTTTGGAGAAGGTGTAGAGAAAAGGGAACCCCTGAGCACCATTAGCAGGAATGTAAATTGGTGTAGTTACTATGGGAAACAGTATGCAGTTTCTTCCAAAAATTAAAAATGGAACTACCATATGATCCAGCAATCCCACTTTAGTGTATATATCCAAAGGAAATGAAACAGAATCTCATGTTCATTGCAGCCAAACTATGGAGACAACTCAAGTGTCCATTGACAGATGAATGGCTAAAGAAAATATGATATATACATACAATGGAATATTAATCAGTGTTATGAAAAAGGAAATCCTGCCATTTGCAACAACATGGATGAACCTGGAGGACACCATGCTAAGTTAAATAGTCTAGTCACAGAAAGACAAACACTGTATGATTCCATTCTGTAGGAAGTATCTGAAATAGTCAACCTCACAGAAGCAGAGAATACGATATTATTTGCCAGGGACTAGAGGGTACAGGAAACAGGAAGTTGTTATTCAATAGGTATGAAGTTTCTGGAGTCACACTTTTAATTATGACATTTAATTTTGAAAAATGAGTTAATACATAAAAGGAGAAATTAATCCATAGTTTTCATTTTCTTGTCTCAAAAGAAATAAAACAAATAAATCTAAAATAAGAAATAAAAGATGATAAAAAAGCACAAACAGAAAATGAGAGCTGAAGATGTAAGCAAGAAAAATGAAGGTGAAACTATAAGTATGGGACATAATGAGCAAAAAAGCTCAATTACTGAATTGTCAACTGCATTAGAAACTGTTAAATCTGAACTTGCATGCATACACTTAAATACATGATGAGATCTGGGAGGATGTCCCAAGATAAAAGAGATGGGGAAAAGGGGCGCCTGAGTGGCTCCGTTGATTAAACGTCTGCCTTCAGCTCAGGACATGATCTTAGGGTCCCGGGAGCAAGCCCTGCGTCCGGCTCCCCCCTCAGTGGGGAGTCTGCTTGTTCCTCTCCCTCTGTCCCTCCCCTCGCTCATGCTCCCTCTCTCTGTCTCTTAAATAAATAAATACAATCTTTAAAAAAGAGACAGATGGGGAAAAGGTGGAAAAAATCAGAGATGAAGAGGAGAGTAAACAGATCAATGAACATTAGTATACTTGTTGTACTTGACAACAGCAAACAGAACAGAAATGATAATCAAGAATATTATAAATATTATAGGAGGAATCTCTCCTGAAATGAAAGGAAATTGAGTGATTAGATCAGATATAAATTCTCCATTATATATCACCAAATGAAATTAAATGAGATAGGAATTCAGACACACTAGAGTGAAATGTTTTAATCAAGTCACTCAGAAAAGTACAAAAATCAAACTGACTTCCTTTCATTTAAATGAAAAAGTTTTGAGATTGATGAGTTATATAACAAACATGAATTGCCATTCATGTGGGAAAGCAAAGAAAGACAATGGTAAGTGTACAAGGGGTGAAGAAAGTAAACTTTAGCCATACAGTTTTCGTGAAACAAAAGTGTTTATTTTAGTCAGAATTAGAGACATCAGGAGCAGGTGAGTCATAGTATATAGGATCAGTAATGAAGATTGTAATAATGTAATGTGAGTATGAAGTTAGTTATTATTATAAATAAGGTAAAAGAGAATGTCATTTGTCAAAAATAACTATATTTATTGAATAAATATACAAATATAATGAGAATTAGTTGGGGGTATACTCTTTCAGATTTGGGCTCCAAACATTTGAAATTCAGAAAATCTGATCAATCTAAAGCACAGTTTTATTCTCAGATTTGCTAGGAGAAAATAAGTAGTTAGTGTTTATGTTTTGAGGTTGATATTAAGAAAAACATAGGTGTTAGTATGATTTGTTTTTAAGCTTTGTTAAGAAAATCCCTCATCAAATAAATAGTCAAGGGACTACATTGGGATGTACTAAACTATAGCTTCAGACAGGTTGATTTAACAATAGTCACTGAGTATTCATAAGTGCTTTCTATTTACCAGGTGTTGTATTAGGATCTTCACAGACAATATCTCATTTAAGCTTTTCACCAATCTTACATGGTAGGTATTTCCATTATAACTCTCCTTCTAATAGATGAATAAACTGAGAAAGTGCAGACAGATCATAATAGTTTTCCAAAGTTTCATATTTAGTGAGTGACAAAGCAAGGTCTGAGCCCAGGCAGTCAGATTCCAGTGAGTCACTGTTAACACCACCTTAAAATTTACTCATATTCTCTCATAGGAAGATTCCCAAGTCACTGAATCTTGGTATTATTTAAAACTCTACAAATAGATCTTCTGTGGTAACTTCTTACACGTGAATAATCTCTTTAATTAGTCTTTTTTTTTTCTAATTTTATCCTATAAAGATATTTTTTATTTCAAATATGAGTACCTTGCTGTCAGACATGTGTGTATGAACGAACCATGCACTAATTCATCAGGACTCACGTCTCACACCCTACTTGTGGTACTGCTTGAATTTGAAGACCATCTTCAACTATGCTTAAAAATCAAAATATTAGTGGAAAGAATAGAGAAGAAACGAACGTCTTTGTATTTTACCACCAGATTCCTGTTCCTTTTTTATGTATTTTTTTCTCTTTTAGCTTCAGTGTCTGAGTTTCTTATAGTTAGTACACAACGTAAGCATTGGGAATGATTTCACTAAATTTCTATCTTAGGAGAACTCATGGATGGTTTAACAAAAAACACTACTTCTGGGGAGCTTGGCTGGCTATAGAAACAAACAACTATGCTTCTTTTTTAAATTTAGTCATTGCCAAGGGGTGTAGAAATACCTTCATTATAGCCTCTACCAATTGTTCTCCCCACAAGCCTTACTTATACAAGGAAAATAAAAGCAATGGGTTGAGTCAATGGATTAGACAGGTAGTTTGGGTTCATATAGGTGAAACAACTAGTTAATTGAATCTATCATTCATTTTTGTCCAATTGTTTTGGCATTGAAAAGTCACAGCCTGGGCTTTTCCAGAGCAGCATATGCCTTTGTATATTATGATTGAACTTTTATCTTTCAAATTAGGAGCAACAACAAAGACGAAACACATTTCTTTCTGGTTTTACTCCATATGGGTAACTGATATTATCACAGCTAGAGTTGAGCGGCCTAGAATATGTAATTTCTTTATGTAAAAAATTATCTTCATCTTGGGGAAAAGCTCTATTTGGCAATGCATCAATTCCTCTGCTTTTGTTCATTATTTGTTTGAACAAAAGTAATTATGCTTACAACAAATTAAGCATCAGAATTTTTCTTTTGGTTTCTGGTAGTGTATTTCATATTCAACTATCAGTTATATCATTAAATCTGTCTAATTTTCATCAAAAAAACAACATTCATTTTTAAAAATTTAGATATAGCATGTTCATGGTTTTGTTTTATTAATGAAAACTAACAATTATTGGGGCGCCTGAGTGGCTCAGTCATTAAGCGTCTGACTTCGGCTCAGGTGATGATCCCAGGGTCCTGGGATCGAGCCCCACATCCGGCTCCCTGCTCCGCAGGAAGCCTGCTTCTCCCTCTCCCACTCCCTCTGCTTGTGTTCCCTTTTTCTAAGTGTCTCTCTCCGTCAAATAAATAAATAAAATCTTAAAAAAAAATGAAAACTAATAATCATTATGTCAAAAAGTTTATACAAATGCCTGAAAAACAAATTATTACATGCTCACAAATACTGATTTTAAGGTAAATTTTAGATGAGCAACCCTTTAATGAATACCAAATAAATTTTAATTGAATATATGTTATATGTGGCAAAATTATTTGTCACCATACTTTAGCATTAACTGAACCTAATATGTTCCAAATGACAGTAACACTTATGAGAGTCTTATAATCATTGAAAAATTCAAGTGTTTCTCAGGCATGGTCTGTGGCCAAAATATGTGATTCAGGATACTGAGCTTTTAATATTTGCATTTTATTAATAAATTTCTATTGGTTTCCCATTGTCCCTTAAATATAGATGGATTAAAAATTCCTAAATTTTATTTTGACTAAAAAGTACAAATTCAACTCTAAAAGTTAAGGGTTAATCATAATTTTTTCTTAAACTTTAGCCAGATTGGGGCGCCTGGGTGGCTCAGTCGTTAAGCATCTGCCTTCAGCTCAGGTCATGATCCCAGGATCCTGGGATCGAGCCCCGCATTGGGCTCCCTGCTCCGCGGGAAGCCTGCTTCTCCCTCTCCCACTCCCCCTGTTTGTGTTCCCTCTTTTGCTGACTCTCTGTCAAATGAATAAATAAAAATCTTAAAAAAAAAAAAAAAAACTTTAGCCAGATTAAAAACAAAATTCAGACTTATACTTGTCACTGTTTGACTTACAAGGCCTCAGTTTTATTTAGCACAAAATTAAGAGCCTTTAAAAGGAAAAGTTTATTTTCCCCTGTTCAGTTGTCCCAGAGAGTGCCTATAGAAAGGTAATATATCACATTTCCATTATAAAAATTCATCACATGGCTTATTTACTATATCTTAGTTTTGTTAAGAGACAGAAGGGTAAAATAGCTCCTTCCTTTATTTAAAAATATTGATTCATTTGACTGATGTTGTTTTTGTGGGCTTTGTTATTTTTCAGTGGTAAGCTCTAGAATTTGATTATGAAATATAACCTTAGCTGTTAGATTAAATTACATACTATCTAAAATGTAAAGGAAGTTTCCTTTACAAATATTAAATAAAATAATAGACTTTATCTTTCAGAGCAGTTGAGCAGAAAGCACAGATTTCCCATATACCCATAACCCTTACACCCAAACAATTTCCCCCACTATCAAGGTCTTACACCACAATGGAACATTTGTTATAATCAATGAACACACACTGACACATCATCATCACCCAAAGCCCATAGGTGATATTAGGATTCACTCTTGGTGGTGTACATTCTGAGTTTTAACAAATGTATAATGACATATATCCAAAACTGTTGTCATGCAGAATCATTCTGAAAACTTTCATTGCCCTAAAACTCCTCCATGCTCTGCCCATTCACCCTCCCTTTTCCCTGACCCCTGATAACGGCCAGTCTTCTTAGAGTCTCCATAGTTTTGTCTTTTCCAAAATGTCATATAGTTGGACTCATATAATGTGTAGCAATTTCAGATTGGCTTTTTTCATTTGTAATATACATTTAAGTTTCCTCCAAGTCTTTTCATGGATTGATAGTTCATTTATTTTTAGTACTGAATAAGAACTACATTATCTAGGTATACCACAGTTTGTTTATCCACTCACCCACTGAAGGATATTAGCATTACATTGAGAAGCAAAATCCCTAAAATTGATACTTAATTCTTGTTACATGCTTATACATTAGAATGCGGCTTTAGATTTTCAAGTAACTACAATATAAATAATATAACAATAAAAATTCTGTTAATGCAATCATAAAGTAATTATATAGTTTAGTGGACTCATTCATCACTAAAAAAACAGCAAGATGTTTGAGATTATGAGATGTTAGGTCATAACATTTTTTTTTTTGAGGTAAACTGATCAGATCTACCTTTTCAGTATTCACCTGAGCCCTTCTCGAAATGTATTCATGCCTATGCTTCAACCACCACTGTGGAATTCAACAACTAATGCATGCAATCACGGATGGCTCAGTTTTAGAAATAAATACAATTATCCAAACAAAGAGACTATTTGGCAGAAGTACTATAATAATATATTTCATTAAGTGAAGTTTAATTTATTGATAAAATACTTCTGGATTATGACCTTCAAATTCAACCCAAAGGCTGGTTGAGTAAACAGGACTATGAGAGTTTTATATGATTTTAGGGACTATTGTCCTCATCAAGACTATGGGATAATTTTCAAAAGTAATTCACTTGAGAAATGAGAAATAAGCCAACTGTTATATATGTATAATGTATAGGATGTCATTTGGATAAAAAGTGTGAGTTATATATGCATAACAGTTGGCTTCTTTATTATTAAAATTATTAATACATTTGTCTTCATATGGTTTTCCTTAGGTCCATTCTGTGCCTTAAAAATAATGGTCATGGATGTCAAAATAAAACAGAAAGTTAAGAAAGTTAAGAAACTCACTCCAGCCTTGATAGCACACCCCACAGGGCTGACTGGGGCATTATCTATACTGGAGTTATCTCACCTCAGTTCTGGTTAAAATGGTGAGGGGTCAGTAACCAGGACCGCAGGATTAACTACTGTAAGTACCATAGTGAGTACTTGGTATTTTCCACTGGAGTACCGGCTCCATGCAAAAGAGAAGAAATTTGTCAAAAAAAAGCGATATGGGAACTTATGCAGGTATTAATTAATATAAAAAGAGAAATGTAGCAGGAAAGTAGAAACCCATCTTGAACTTCCAAATAAATAAGATCATATTGAAGTTATATATTGATAGAAACATAAACATCCATATATGTGTATCTATTTATGTGTGAAAATATAGATAGATACACATATATATTTTATATGTAACTATATATACTACACATATGATTTGATTATAATTTAAAGATTTTATTATTTATTTGAGAGAGAGAGAGCATGAGTGGGGGGAGGGGCAGAGGGAGAGGGAGAAGCAGATTCCCCACTGAGCAGGGAGCCCGATGTGGGGCTTGATTCCAGAGATCATGACCTAAGCCAAAGGCAGATGTTCAGCCAACTGAGCCACCCAGGCTCCCCTGATTATAATTTAAATAATTTTCCCGGGTGCCTGGGTGGCTTAGTCGGTTAAGCTACTGTCTTCATCTTGGGTCATGATCCCGGGGTCCTGGGATCAAGTCCCACATCTGGCTCCCTGCTCTTCAGGGAGCCTGCTTCTCCCTCTCCCTCTGCCACTCTCCCTGCTTGTGCTCTCTCTCTCTCTCTGTCAAATAAATAAATAAAATCTTTAAAAAAATCATTTTCCCTTTTCATTATATTGCTTGTCATGTGTATAAAAATTATGAGATAGGAGAAGAAGAAGGGAGAAATTCAGAACAAATATTTGAGCAAAAAATTGTTTGGTTTAAGAGCTAAAATTTTTTTAATTAAAAAACAGCATTTCAATGACCAATGATGCTTCCTATGCTAATAAATTCCAATAACACATAAAATCCATTGTGAGATAAAAAAGTACACCATCTACAATCTTGGGTGAGGGTATTTTCTGTGTACTTTAAATCTCTTCAATAAACAAATATTTTACAAATAATGTAGAAAGGGATACACCATGTACAATCTAATTTACAAATAATAAGGGCAGAATAATCTATTACAACAGTGAATTCACTCCTCAACCAACGTGTTTCATGGCCTAGGTAAAGAGTTGTCTTAGGGCAGGCACGATGGGTTTTTGCTTTTTTCAGAATTCTAAGGCAGAACTATACTTCATTTTGTTCCAATTCAAGAGGGTAAGTAATTAGGTGACACTGAAAACACAATTTTGCTCGTGATCTCCTCAACTTTATTTATATTTATATTATTTATATATATATTTTTTCTTTTTTTTCCAGCCTTGAAGTTATCACTTTCATCCATCACTCTCAGCTTCCCACAAGGTTAACCACAGGAATAAAGTTAGGGTCTATGATAAGCCTCCATTCTATTTTTTTTATTATTATTATGTTATATTAATCACCATACATTACATCATTAGTTTTTGATGTACTGTTCTATGATTCACTGTTTGCGTAAAACACCCAGTGCTCCATGCAGAACGTGCCCTCTTTAATACCAATCACCAGGCCAACCATTCCCCCCACCCCCCCAATAGTCTCTCATGGTTTGTCTCCCCCTCTGATTTTCCCCCTTCATTCTTCCCCTCCTGCTATCTTTTTTTTTTTTTTTTTTAACATACAATGTATTATTTGTTTCAGAGGTACAGGTCTATGATTCAACAGTCTTACACACTTCACAGCGCTCACCATAGCACATACCCTCCCCAATGTCTATCACCCAGCCACCCCATCCCTCCCACCCCCCACCACTCCAGCAACCCTCTGTTTCCTGAG